>NC_091392.1:16363636-16666666 GCF_032191515.1 Phaenicophaeus curvirostris | reverse complement strand
CCAGAGTCAGAGCATGCAGGGAGCCTACTCAGTAAAGCTATCCATGCCCATCTATCCCTTTTTCATGTATTACAACAGAAGAAACCCAGGTTTATCATAGAATCATAGAATGGTTTGGGTTGGAAGGGACCTCAAAGATCATCTGCCCCCTACCAGAGGCAGGGACACCTTCCAATAGATCAGATTGCTCAAAGCCTCAGCCAGCCTAGCCTTGAACACCTCCAGAGAAGGGGTATGCACAATTTCTCTGGGCAACCTGTTCCAGTAACTCCCTACCCTCACAGTAAAAGCATTTCTTGCTATCTAATCTAAGTCTACCCTCTTTCAGCTTAAATCCATTACCCCTTGTCCTACCACTGCACTGCCTGATAGAAAACCCCTTTCCATCTTTCCCTTTAAGTACTGGAAGGCTTCTATAAGGTCTCCCCTGAGCCTTCTCTTCTTTAGGCTAGAGAATAGGTTTGCTTTAGAGATGCTGTGGAGACCCTGGTTCTTGGTCTCAGCGGGTCCCCCTGCCACAGAGGAGAATTGTCAGGACCAGTAGAACGCTATCCCTGGCCTCGATCCTCACCACCATCTCAATCCACACCCAGGCAGTCCCTTGCCTCCACAGAAATTCACTGGTGCCTCCTCATTAGCTGAACCTCCATTTTTACGTCTCTTGCTGGACAGACTTTCCCAAGCTGCCCACAAGCTGCTAGTGCAGCTTCACCCCACCTTGAAAAGACCAAGATAGAAAATATTCTTAAGCTAATTCTCTGCTGATAAGTGCTACTCACATGATGGGATTAACATTTTTGGAACCACTCAAGCATGCAGGTGAATATATGCATATTTAGCACATTTTTTTGACCAGTAAATACATTTTCCTTCCTCAGAAGGTTTCTCTGCTTTTTAACCCTCCCAGGATAACGAGGTGCAAGCCTGGAATTCAGCTGTCACAGGACTTGATAGATCCAATCCCCATAGTAACAGGGCATCCACGCATGAATCCAAAACTGCAGCAGGTCCGAGCACTGCAGCAATCAGTCTAGGCACATATTCAGCATTAGAGTACACATGTACATGAGAATATGTAAGATTAATCTGTGCTTTCTCAGCAAATACAGTACATGCATAAAACAGGTAAATGGTGGTAGAAACACTACCCTGTTCACAGGCAGAGCTCCTGTGCATGCCATGGCCAATAACAGTAAAAATGGCTAAGGAATCGTATACTGCTCTGTCAAATATGCCTATCCGACCCTAAAATGATCAGAGGATGATTTCCCAAGATGTGCTGCTCAAACAGTTTTTATTTGCATATTTTCATCAAAGAACATCACCCTTTAAAATGGGACCCGCTGTAGATTTACCATTAATTTGCATGGAAGGGCTACAAAAGTGTGCAGCTAGCACCACTTACTGGCAAAACTACAGACACACGCATTCAACAATTTTACTTTCAAGCTTCTCACACAGTAGCACTGAGCACAAATCTTAGCACTAGTGTTTGAATATAATACATAAACATAGTAAATAATCTCCTCCCTTTTCTACCGACAAAAAAAGATAAAGTAAAAAAAAAAATCCCTCTAAATAATCCTTTAAGTACCTTCCTGTAGCAAGAGGCTTTGCAAAAATTACTAGAAACTTTGGTTCAATCCATTACATACCTGTGTGCTGGTAATACCTTTCCTCTCAATCCTTCCTCTACAGCAACAGACACAAATCAATGCCCAGCTTAGCGACAAGGGAGAGGGGTGTGTGTCACTCAGATGCACGTATATTTATGTGCTTGTGTGTATGTTCATCTTCCAGACCATGGATGGGCAACTGTGTCCACACTCTTTAAAACCCCGAGATAATCAATGCCAGCTGAAGGCATTCTCCTCCCTTGAACTGCTCCTCATGACTGCACTGCTGAGCGGCCTCACAGTCACACTGGTGGGGAAGACGCCTTCAAAGTTACTTGCTTTCCTTTAATCATATCCAATGGTTTCAGCTTCTTAACAGACAACCTTTACAGCCACCCTATAAGCTTTCTTCTCTTTTGGTAGTTGCAATTTATTTCAGAAACAAAGCACCTGTTCAGAAGCACTGCAGAGCCTTCAATGTGAAGTTCCCTCCACTGCACTTGGCTGCACCTCTGACTTTGCTTCTCCTGCCCCCTCATGTTTGTATTAGACTCGTTTATTTACATTCAGGAAAAAAAAATGGGTAACAGAAAGCACAAAGATCTAAGCTCCTTGAAAGCTTAGGAAAAACTTACCTCAGTTGTGTAAGCTTTTAGGCAGCAGCTGTACATAGGGGTTTAGACCAGCCTCCATACTGGTGGTTGGCAGCTGCCTGCTCTCCAGGCTGACTGGACCCCTGAGCCCCATTTGTGCCAGAAAACAGGGCATTTCATTAGTCATGGTGCAATTGTAATTTGTTTCATTCTCGAAGTGGAGAGGGTTTTCAGGTGCCTGATCTCCAAGGAATATGAAAACGACAGATTCTAGAGCCTTGTCATTTAGAAAGATCATGTTGAAAAAGAAAATTCATTAATTAGTTACACGGGCAGTCTTTTTAATTAGGCATTGCTGAGTACCTTCACTCTTTGTGATCTTTAGTGTTCTTAGCTTGTTGTACTTTATTTACATTTTTTTGGACATGTACATAATTCTTAATTAATACTTTAGAGTCTACTCCAGCTATTTCAAGATGTCATGTACAGTAGATCTTCAGACGAGTCTACTGGTTGTCTGTTGAATTTAAATTACTCCTTTAATCAGACCAGAAAACCTGGTGGTACAAGGGTAAAACCTGGGGGCACAAGAGCACCCTCCAGAGGCATCCAGGTGATGGCAATCCCATTTACAGGAGGTTCCAGTACGGGAGCAAATGAAAGATGCTTACAAAATGAAACCTTTCAAAGGATATTTCTGTCAGGAATTTTAAAAAGAGAGTTTGCCTGCAGGGAAATCCTTCTGACAGCAGGCTGTCAAAGGCACATCCCCACCAGACTGGTCCGTGGAAGAAAGCCAAACAGTGCAAATCATGTTGGGATTTCAGGAGACTTGCACGAGCATGATGTTTCTTAAAGGAAGTGGAAGCTGTGTAACCTAATGGAAGAGCAGACATTCTTATATCAGACATGAACCACAGTCCTTGAATGATAAATCTTATCAAGGAGGATCCTGAGGAAATACGAGATGCTCCTCTACATTTGTGGCATTCCCCTGTATTGAACTAAGTAGTCATTCAATGAAAGGATCTTCTTTTCTTTAGCTGTGTCTCTCCCTGCACCAGTTTGGCCCGATGTATTTTTGTTAATGCCTCCGACCTGATATCCAGTGTCTGTCTACAATATTTCTATTTTTTAGGGTAGCAAAGAGAATATTTTGCAAGGGACAATCCTACAGAAACAGAAAACTGGAAAAGAAGATGAAAATGTTTTGTCTCCTCCCTGTCTAGCTTACCTGATCCTAACAGAACTCTGCTTTATCCTTGCTAGCTTACTCTGATCTATCTGCTCTGATGTTACCCATCAATATAGTGCTCTCTGGTCTTTAAACTTATTGATAACTGTGATCAATAAACAACAATAACAGCATCTTTCTGGAAGTCTGTGTTTTGTGTTTCTCAAGACATGCTGCCACTGCTTTCCCCAGACTTAACCTTGTCTTTCATAGGTTCTTATCTCCCCTTGAGATAAGGCTTGAGCTTATACCTCACACTGGCTGCATGCTTCCCTTACACTAACAGATAATCATATAAATAAAATGGGTGAATATTTCTGTACCAGTTCCACAGCTTACAACACTCCAGTTGGTAAGTGCATTAATAAAGCCTGATGAACAGTCCCAGCAAAAGCACTTTGCCTTATCCTCAGAGATAAGAGAAAGAAGGGGAATATGAATAAGGTGTGCAAATGATAAATCCTGCCCAGACATTTACTTAGAACGGAGCTGGAAGGTCTGGACCTGGTGGTCTCCCCATTGCTAAAAGAAACGAGATCCTGATTAGCATGAGGAGGTAAGAGATGCTGTGACCCCCCTTCAGGTTACCAGGGTGAGTCAGCACCACTGGGGCTGCGGTACTCCACAATTAATCATGCTAAGGCAGTTCTCCCTCTGACTCGTTAGCCGTAAAATAAAGCTCTTTACTGCAGCAAATCTTTTATATTCTGTTAAAAAAAATGCTCAAGCTTCTCACATATACATAGAGCTGCACCTGGCAGTAACTTGGCAGAAAACAAAATAGCAGCTTAGGATGCAAGTGCTGTAGGGAAGAAGCCTTCCTTTTATCTTAGTCTTTCTGCAGTGTCCTGCATTGAGAACCCTGGTCTGTGAATGCAATGATAACGTAAATATGTACATAATGGTGACAGAAGTAATAAGAATATTTTTTTGTCCCTGGTACACAGAGACATGAGGTTTTGGCAACTGCCGTTGCTGCCTTCAGTGGAGAGTGCTTCTCCAGTCTGAGCTGGCTCTGTAAATCCAAAGCAAGTTCTTGTTTGAGTGAGATATATCTTTTCTCAAACACATCAAAATCTGGTTTAGCAAAGTTTAAGTGCTACAGCCAAATGCTTGTTCTCAGCCATTACCTCCATCTAGGAGGATTTAGGTGTTAAAAAGACTTCATGTCCTGAAAGTCTTTGGAGGAAAGTGGTGGAGGTTTGCATCTCTGCATATCCTTCCCACTGTAGAAGGGAGCACATATCCCCCATGCTCTCTGGAGATGGATGTCAGGTCCTGTAGAGATCTTCCCTGTGCTTAAAGACTAAGGAAGGACAAATGATTGTTGATCAGCCTCAAGTGGTTGCTGACCAGCCTGATGGCCTCTGTGCTACTAGCTCTGTGGGAGGACATTGGGTGTTTTTTACCCTAAATTTAGTAGAACTTTAAACATTCTGTACCATAGATGGTAACCTTATAGCCAGGTGAAGGGAATATGGACTAGATAGATGGACAAGAAGGGATATAAAAATTGTCCAGACTACTGGGCTTGAAGGACATTTAGTTTTCTATCCAGGAGCCATTTATCAGTGGTGCTTTTCAGGGACTGGTACTAGGTTTGGTACTGTGTGATGCCTTCCTCAGTGACCTGATTGGTCGGAGGGGATGCTCAGCAAGGTGAGACCGAATTATTATGCAGGAGGACAGGGAAGACATTTAGAGTAGACTCAACAAGCTAGAAGAATAGTACAACTGGAAATGTGTGAAATTTAGCAGGGACAAGCATAATATCCTGCACCTCAGACAAAATAGCCCCATGAAACACTGCAAGTGGGCAACTGATTGCAGGCAGCAGCTCTGCAGAAAAGGACATGGGTGGGCTGGTGGACAACCAGTTGCACCCAAGTTGGTGGTATGCCCTTGCACCAGGGAAAGCCAACTGGGCGGCATCAGCAAGAGAGTAGCCAGCAGGGTAGAGAAGCAAGTATTTCCCTCTGCTTAGGAGTAATGGGGCCACATCCAGAATATGCTGATTTTTACCTCTTCCATCAGTATAAGTATTAATGAACTGGAGGAAGTCCAGCACAGGGCTGCTGAGATGGTTAAGTGTCAGAATCGTGTGATGTGTGAGAGGAAGCTGAGGAAGCAAGGTTAGATTAGCCTTGAGAAGAGCAGGCTAAAGAGGACCCTACTGCTGCCCTCCCCTGCTTGAAGTGGAAGTACTGTCTTCCTGTACCACAGAGGAAATGAATCCAGGCTCTTTCCAGTGATACACAGTCAGTTCTCACAGGTTGCAGCATGGGAAATGGTAGTTGGACACAAAGGAAAAGAAATTTACAGTGAGAATGGTTACATGCAGGAACTGGATGCCCAAACTGGCTTGGAGTCTCCATTTGTAGAGATGTTCAAAGCTCAGGTAGGCAAGACTGCAAGCAACCTACCCTCTTTCAATGCTTTCCCCACTCTGAGACTCAAGAGATCCCTTACAACCTAAATCATTCTATGAGTATATCGTTTTTACAAACTGATATCCTCTTCCCATTAGAAATAGTTATTTATTCAAATGGTAGGATGGGCCTGTAGCATCTGAGTATTGGAAGCACTTCAAGGGATGACATTAGCCTAACAGGGAATACAGTGGTTGTACTGCCAAGCATTCACACAACTTCATCTCACAGTAAACAGTACTGCTCTATCTTAGTCACTAGTAAATGCCACTAAACATAAACCTGTTTAAAAATGATATATAGCAGTGAATCTCAGAAGACAGCTTGTCCCCGTAAAATCCACACATGACACATCATCACAACAGTTATATATGAAGATGATGGTAAACATTTTTTCCAACTGATAAACTACACAGGTTGTCCTGCAGAGCTGAAGTTGATTATTGACATCCTACAATCTTGGGAAAACTCAGCTGATACTAAATATGTCATATTGCATCATATAAAAGCCTGGTTCCATAGCTCATCTTTGTGTTACAGTGCTCATAGTTGTCAACGGAGGAGAAGAACACTGGAAAAATTGACTAGCAGTATCAAGGTGAAAACCATTACTTTAACATGTACAGAGATGCATATTTTAGAGCATACTCCAGTTAACAGAGTATTGCTAAATGGAAGGGCTTTTCTGATCACATGAATCCAGACCTCAGCCAGTGGCATAGCTGCCCAGGTCCTCACTAGCTGCTTCCTTCAGTGACACCATACTAGCTTCTGGTTTTCTTAAGGAAAATGGAGTCAGTTACATAGGGTCAAAATGCTTCATGTGAAGATGTGGTTGACAACTCTTTTCATTAATATCATTTCTCTGACATTTGTTTTCTTAGAAGGCTTTCCCTTGATTACTTGATCATGTATAGTGATCGAAGTTATCACCCCATGAAATGTGGTTTCTCCATGGGGGTATCAAATTTTCTTCCATTAATCCTGGCCCAGGACAAAATCTTCACAGCTCTGTAGGCATCAGTTTAAGGGTTACTGGTCTGCAGGAAGAAGCCCAGCCCATTCTCCTTAAAGGGAAAGAGATTCCAGACACTGTCCCAGATATTTGTTTAAATCTACCTGTGAAATAAACATTGCTTTAAACTGCCAGTGCTGCAAGCACTAAATCAAGAAAGAGGACAGCCACTGCTAGGAAAAGAGATTTTACATCTGTGAAAATATTGCTTGTAGCATGAAACAGAATTTATTGCTTAATTGCCATGGTCCCCACTCTGTACTTACCCCATTGCCAACTGCCTGCTGTGGACAGTGTGGTGGCCTGTCCCTGCCGCATCCACTGTGCTATGGTCTGAAATTCCACAGTACTTTGAAAATAGGGATGCAAGATGACAGGAGAGTTGCTCTTGTGCAAATCTTCCAGGATCCCTGATGTTAGTGGCAGGACAGAGGGTGAATATGAGTGCAGTAGTTGCCACAGGGACACAGTGATGTATGCATGTGCTGCTATAAACTTCTCAGGCACCTGGGGCAGATAGGAGAGGTGGCCCCAAGGGGAAGAATGCATTTACTGTCTGAAATGCAACATGAAGCAATATGGTCAGAGAAGTTAGTGCCCTAATCACATTACTGTGTGCTAGAGCTGTTGGAGAGTTATTTAAAATGACTTGAGATTGCAGCTGAGAAAAACAGCTCCAGCAGAGTAGCCTGCGGAAGAGACTGTGTGTCACAGCTATCAACCTTCTCCACCTCTGCTGGGAGACAAATAGAAATAACCTCCTGAAATAAGCACAGTTGCCAGGAGCATCTGTCTAAAGGACAAATGTAACCCAGGTACAACCACGTGTGTGGTGACCAGCTACTTTCACCGTCCTCAGCGCCAAGGGACCTGCCAAGGCACCTGCCAGGCTGAGAGAGCTGGAGGCTGGCAGGACTTGCCTCTGGTCCCTGGTGCCTGAACAATGTGGATAGAGAAGGGACAAGTCCACCCTCTGTCACAGCTGCTATCGTCACACCATGGAAAAGACCAGGTTTTCCAAGTCCCAGCAACTGGTCTCTGGGCTTCTCAGCGCCTGTGAACAGTTTTGCCGACAATGCCACTAAACACAAGGAATTTAACACATCCTCTCCTCTGTGCAGAGTGGGAAGATACTGTTAAGGGAAACTTAGTGCTGACTGTTACATTTTGAATCTTCAATCTGTGACCCAGGGCAGACTTTCAGAGGTTGCTCTGGGCCCTGGTTTCACTGTTTCTGAAACAGAAGTGTCAGTATTTTTTATGATGCTAAATCTCCATGCTAGTGTAACACCTTTGAGATATTCAGCTAGGAGGGGAAATAAAGATGTTATTTTTACTAGACTTCAATTTCACTGTAAAGACCTTATAAAACAGGTGCCAGGAAAGTAAGACCAATAGTATTTGCTTTCTAGACATTACCTTACAGAGCAATTTTGCTGCCTACAAGTGCTGACACTCATGAACATTTACTAGCCAAGGCTGGCCGACTAGGAGTGCCATAAACCAGCAAGGAGATTCGAGTTTCTCCTGGTTGTTCCCTTGAATAGCTGAAGGCACATGCAACCTTGTATTTTTCCTGGGACATGATAGAATTGGTAAATCAAATACGGACTATTTAACTATTATTATTTACTAATAGTATTTCAGAACTGGACACACAAAAGGGGGTTTAGCACCACTGCAGGTCGCTCTAGTGTTTAAATAACAATATCTGTCTTAACAGAAGACTAAAGCATCGCTTACCGAATACAATAAAAAAAGATACCAACCATACAATACCATACCATATAATACCATGCCATACCAAAAAAATGTTACCATTCATGCTGCTGTGGTCTTTCTGGGTTTTGTGAGGCCATTGAGAAGTGCCCCATCTGAGTGAGGGGGGGGACTCTGGGTTATGCCAGTATATTGTGTTATTTCTAGTAGTGCACTTTTATCCATTTTACAGTATTCTCAGCACATAGTGTACTTCTTTCAGGCTCTGTAAATCCCTGATGCTCATGAAAACAGGAGAGTAGAATTATTGATACACAAAGATGCTATTAAGAGCGAAATTAATGAGAACAACATTAGAGGAGAAAAGCTGGTGCTGAGGGAGATCTTCCTGCCATGGGGACCTGATTTGATTGTTCATCTGCCAGAGGGACTTTCCTGATGTGAGCACTGGCAACTTCATCCCTCGAGACACTGAAAATTAAACCAGACAGTGAGGAATGCTGGTAAAGTAATTTTTTTTGCAATACTTCCCTGCTGCTGGGGAATGCTAGTTAAACCTCCCAGGGATACCAACCCCACACCCTAGAGCAGTGGCCGGGATGGCCAGCAGCACCCTGCATGCCTGTTCTGTGCCCACTTGGAGCCCAGGGGGGAGACCAGTTGCAATGAGAGAGGAGTCAGGATTCTGAGATAACCACTGCCATTCAGTGCATCACCAGGCACAGAGATATTAAGTCACTACTGATACATTTTTTAGACAGCAAACTGCCCATTAGTTATTTATGAAGGAATTGTATTCACCATAGGATACTCAGAATTCATAATCTTTCTTGGTTTGAGAGGGGGTTATTTAATTTCCATTGTGACATCTATGTGGCTGCTAAAAAGCAGGAAGAAATAGAGTATGAAGTAAGTTTTTCCTAGTAACTGAGAAATATTGATTAACTAGTTCAAGGTCTGGTGAATCTCAAGGAAAGGGCAACATATTGAAAACCTGAGTGCTGCTTTTGATGACAGTTTGTATGAAAGGGATGTGGCCAAACTCTTAAAAATTGTGAAATGTAAGAACACAACTGATATCAGAGATGTTGTTCTCATATAGACTCATAGAATTGTTTGGGTCAGAAGAGACCTGAAAGATCATTTAGTTCCAACTCTCACCTCCCACTGGATCAGGCTGCTCATAGCCCCATCCAACTTGGTCTTGACTACCTCCAGGGATGGGACATCCATGACTTCTCTGGACAACCTGTTCCAGTGCTTCACCACCCTTACAGTAAGAATTCTCTTCCTAATATCTAATATAAATCTCACCTCTTTCAGCTTAAAACCCCTTGTCCTATCACTACATTCCCTGATGAAGAGCCCCTCCCCAGCTTTCCTGTAGGCCCCCTTTAAGTATTGGAAGGCTGCTATGAAAAAAGTTATCAGTGGAATCCCATAGTCTTCTCCCAATATTCATAGCCAATGTACTCCTAAAGAGATTCCTAAGCTTTCTGCTGCAAAATCAGCCTCTGCTTTTTACAGCCAGCTAACGTCCTTGTCCTTCAAGTGCTGATTCAGGTGCAGTAAGCAGGAAGGTTATTTCTGCTTGTGTTCGACTGCCGGCAGGATAGCAGGTTTCTGGGAACTGGCTGTGCTCTGAGTTGTGCTATTGATTGACCTTGATGCTGGGCTTGTGCACTGGGCTCTGCTCCCTGCTGCTTTGGGACACGGCATCCTGCAGGGGATGGAGCATCTGACCTTGGCACACTTTGCAAGGGCCAACCTTGATGCAACATGCAGAGTCTTTCATTTCTGATTAGCGTGTCGTCATGTGCACACTATCACTTACACTTTTAAGATGATGTCTTCAAATATTGGGAAGCACTTCTGCAGCTGAGTAATTGAATTCAGAGCAAGACAGTCCTGAGTAGAAAATTAATAACTTGGCAACCTCAGACTTTACCTTTATTAACTCTTTCATTAAAACTCAAGAAACTGTCCTCTTAATGTTTATGAAATAAAGAAGCCCCTTAAGACTTTGAAGAATTATATTGCTTGTGCATTTTTCAGTTGATACTCATGTTGCACTCATATCCATACTTCATATCCAGCATATTTGCCCTAAAAATGCCCTGAAAACTACCCACCTTTAACTGTAAAATGAACAATACCTGTCACAACGAGCATTGCTTGCAGAATGCGGAGACACTATCTAACTCGGATAATTTCAACATGTCCTGACCATATAGAAGTTCATACTAAAAAAGTAGTGAGCCATGTTGGATTAAGAGGTGAGGTGGGTGAATATGACCATGTTGCTGTTAGCACAGTAACTGTTTGCCAGTATCGTGAGTAATGCAGTAGTAGTAAAGTTGCTCACAATCATAACAGCTCTTCAGGACAAACAGCAATCTGGGTGTAAAAAATTCCAAGCCCTCCTAGCTGTTACCTCAAACAAAAGGTCACAGAAACATAAGGAGTTTTCTATGAGGAAGATTGTTTAAGACTGTTACCTCAGCATTCAGAAAGTTCCTACAGTCTTGCTAGGGAACATTTTTTGTCTACTTTGAGTAATTGGAGCTGGTGTAGTATAGGTGCATGGAAAACAAGGGAAAATATGTGTAAGAGTAGCAAAAAAGAAATTGTTTGACTCACTCCCTTGGAATTTATTCCCAACATTTATAGCAAACTGAATAATCAAGTGAGTAAAGTTGTACTTCAAACTCAGTATAAATTCAGCACTAATCTGATTATAGAAATAATTCTTTTGCAGCAGGAGGTAATACATTGACTGAGATATAAAAACTGAATATATTGGGAAACAGGAACCTAGTACAAGAAAGCATATATCTGTGCTCCGGAGTAATTACAAGGATGTACATAATGCACACACACGCAAAAAAAAAAATCCTATCACCTTTCTGAAAAAACAAACATGCAAATTGAGCATGAAATAGGAGTAATTCTATTTGTCCGAGACATAGTGCAGCAGGAACTCTAGTGACTGATTTGGGTTAGTCCTAGCTAGGGTGAAAGACCAACAGGGCAGAGGTCTGGAAAGAGGAAAGGTATTGTTCCCCTCAGCTGTGCAACATCCATCCCAGGCTGAATGATACCTTTTTGCTTAGGGAGCAAAGCCAGATCCCATTGGTGGTCTGGTGGATGTCATCCCTTCAGTCAAACACACATCCCTCCCAAAAAGTTCTGACTCGGGATTTTTGGTCATTGCCTCACACTTAGTCTCTGAGCAGCTCTGGGCAGTGGCAGCACCCTTGCAGTTTGAACCTAGCATTGGCACAGGCTGGGCAGTGAAAGAAAGAAACAGTGACAGCTTTGAAAATGCCACTGCGAGTCAACCACAATTCTGGTCTTGTGGGTGAAAAAAGGAACCTGCCTGCTGGGACCCTTTAGCCGATGCTTCCTTCAGTCTTATTGTACTTTCTATCATTTTAAGCATATATCTATAAACACTCTATTTTCCCTTAATCCCAGCTATTTTCAGTCACTTAAGTGCTGTGAATAAAAAAAATCCTTCTTTATAGGCTAGGAATTGCTACAATGATATGGGGGTTTATAAGGGAATTCCAGTTCAGGGTAGCTCAGTGAGGCATGGTGTGGTTCATCTACTTGACCTAAGCGCAACTGTCTTATCTCCCCACAGAGCACAGCTCGGCTCCAATACATGATAGAAAATGGTCCCCAAACAGCTACCAGGAAAGCATTGCAGACCAAAGGCTGGGAAATGTGAGAGTCAAATCAGAAAGAGGATAGCTCAGTTCACAGGTCTGCTGACTGACAAGGAGGAGGCAGAACTAGTGGAAGCATATAAGCTTAAAAACTCAACCCAGATAGACGTTGATAGACACGGGGCAATCTCCAGAGAAATTGAAATAGTGAGATGGATGACAGCATCACCTTGAGACTTCCAGTCTCACTACTGATATTTCTCAGCCCAGAAAAAGAGGAGAAACTAATACAATACAACAGAGAAGAATGCATTCATTAAAGCTTTTCTGTATCTGCTCTGCAATTTTCAAGCCTAAAGGAAATCTCTGTCAAGGAAATCTGAGACTTTCAAAAAGTATATCTCGTATAATGGTGAAAATGAGGCTGTAATTTCACAGTAAAGCAGGATGTGATGATCTTGTATTAAATGTGATTTAACTTAAATTATCTCATTAAATGCTCTTCATATTATTGCTCATTGTCAAGCAGCAACAAATATCTGGGGCATTGCAGGATGGTTCCCCAGAAAGAACTCAGTGATGCAGAAAATTTGTGTATATTTTTGCTGCAATATATTTTACTGACACATTTATAGCGGTCTTTGAGTATGGGATCACAGCACGTGAACCAGGCTTGTTTGCCTGTCTGCTTGCTTCCTTCTGTCTTGTCTGGTACCTGCTTGGAAGGGATGATGCCTACCTCAGGCTGAACTGACCCTGGTCACAGGCACTCTACAGAAACACAATCCATAACTGTTGGGAATCCGTATTACCAAAAGTAACAGTCCACAGCATGTCTTTTTAAGACATACAAACCTTTACTTACCTGCCAAGGAACCAAACTGTAGTTTATCCCAAATTCAAATGCTATCTAAAACTTTTAGAGATCTCTACATTGAGTAAACACCTGTGAGTTCTAATAATATGATAACAGTCATCCAGTAAATGTTCTTGCAAAATACTTTACTACACATTGTTGAATATTCTAAAGGTTATCGAGATTGTGGTTAGCTAATTTTGCAGTTTTGTTGATATCCAATATAAAGGCAGTGTCTGTTCATGACTAGGATATGTATGGTGATTTATTTTAAACTCTTAGAGTTTTCTTATGTCTCTTATATTACTCAGATTATCTCTGCTGTGACTGGGATTGAATTACACCTGAACTATGCAAGAATTTTTCACTGTAAGAAAAGTTAAAACCCTGCTGGGTACCATCTGCCCAGGGCCCCAGTTTATCCTGCTTCATACTCGCTCACCTGAAGCACAGAATAAAAGAGCAAACTGGGAAGCACTAAACTGCTGCAGTGGTGATGTTCCACCCTTGTCAGAAGCAGATGGGTCACATCCGCGTTTAGAATAGCTCTGGCACACAGCAGGACTTGGTGAGTTTGCAGAGCACATGTAGAAAGGTTGCTTATGAAATCTGTGTTTTGTATCTGTTGCTATTATTCCTGCTTTGGGCTGGATCCCTGGGAAAATCCCTGTGCCTGGCTCTGCTCTTCATCTGGCTGGGGTGCTCAGCCAGGTGACTGGTGCTCTCCAGCAGTACATGCAGCCCTTGATAGCTGCTTGACATGGTCTCCAGGTTGAGCAGGAGAGGGCACAGGGCTGTGAAAGCCAGTCAGGCATCAGTCAGATTCAGCTCGCTAGGGAACAATGAGGGTGTCTCCTCCATGATTCTCCAAAATCAGGCACCAACTCAGAGTCAAAACCAGACCTCATCTGCAAGGGGCATGACAGTTTGGTCCTCAAAACCAGATGCCACTGAAAGCCAAAGAGAGAAAATGAGCTAAGCCCCACCACAAGGAAAGGAGGCTTTCAGCGTCCTGCAGGACCTGCCTCCTAACCAAAGGCTCGCTGCACAGGCAGAGCCCAGACCTGGCACCTGACCTCCACAAGTACTTCAAGACCTTGCCGAAGCCTGGTGGGCAGATTTTCCCCCAAGCAACTGTGCCTCCTCACCCATCAAACTGGCTCACAGGCCTGGTGTGTGCAAGAGATGCAAGGTTGAGTTTAGTATGATTATTTATATTTCTTTAAGAAAAGTCAGAAGAGTAAAAAACAACAGCTGCAAAAAATCCCATGACAGTCAGCGAGCTAAACAATTCATCACATTATGTTTTTATATTCATACAGCTTTGCCGTAGTAACACAAAGAGGAAAGATAAAAAGTGGTTTGTATAATTCACATGTCAATAGCCTACATATTCCAGAAAGTAAAAAAAAAAGAGGGGAATAATATTGCCAGAGCACAGATATGAAAGGCCCTGGCAGATCAAGATACTGGCAATGACTGAACACAAAAAAAGCACTATAGAAATCTGTATTTTAAAAAGAATAAAACAATAATGAATTAGAATGAAAAGCAGGTGAGTGTTTCATTTCCCCAAATGAAAAGTGTATTTGAGGTGTGTTTGTCCTCAGATAAAAAGAGGAGAGACAGCAAAGAAGTGATGTCCCAGAAAAAGCACAGCCAAGCTCAGAGCACAGTCCTGGCTCCTGGGATGAAGTTTAACAGGACAGGATCACCTTTCTCACCTTCACCTGCAACTTTTGCTCACATTTCTTTTTTGTGTGAGTTATAGAAAGTATCAATGGAGGGAACCAGAAGGATGGAGACTTCCTGCTCAGTCATTGGAACAACCTCTGCCCATCTCATCTTTTGCAACCTGATTTTGCAGAGCTGTGTCCAAACCGGTGTCATTGCTATTCATCTCACGGCTGTGTTTCAGAACTTTCACCTGCAAATGGGATTACAAATGCAATCATTAGTACAGATTCCCCAAGAAGCTTTCACAGTATTACAATTAGATTTCCCATTCTAGCAGCATCTAAATCAATATGATATGATTAGTTACTCTTGTGGATTACATGCTGCTGTACAAAACCTTCACACACAGAAATATGGGTAATTTAATCAGGCAGTAATGGATTCTGGGAATGCTCCACTGTCTAGAAACTTAAAATCATCCTGTCTCTATAATAATTTGCCATTATGCACCTGAAGCTAAATTGTTTGACATACCTGACAGTGGACAGCACTGATTAAAACAGGTCACATCTCATCAACCAAAGTGGCAAGTCCCACTGAATTCACTTCGAAAACTGAATTTGAGGGAGGAAAAAAATGCCACCACCTTTAGTTGTTTTTCCTGGGCTGTAACTTAAGTCTGAGGCTGTCTCTTTAAATACATCCGCGTGTGTGTGTTTGTGTGTGAGAGATAAAGACAGAGTATAAGTGCTATCCATTTCTCATCATTTTAGTCAAGGCAAGAGGAATATATGACCTAATGCTCCTGGGGAAATTCAGCCGACCAAGGCAGAAATGAACACATAATTTTATTCCTCTGAAGGTGCTCAGCACTGCTAAGCAAGATATCAGGAAGGAGGAACCTTTCTGGAAGGGTCTTGAAAGCAAGGAGTCCTCTGCTGCCATTGTCAGCAGCTCACAGGAGAGAGCAATGCTGCATGACAGAGCCTGAACAGCTGATATCTGCTTCTTGGGAAAGGATTTGCACTTCATGTATTCATGGCTTGGATAAAGAGCTCGGATCTGCACCTCCATGCTGCAGCCGCTTTCCCCTGCAGTCATCCTGGGATTGCAAACAACCCTGAAAAACAAACCACTGTGCTCGGGGCTGCAAGAGGTGGCTAATGGCAGTGCGGGGAAAACACATAAACATGTACACAAAAGAACAGCTGAAGCTTCATTTGAAAAATCAGGCCTGTATGTATTTAGGTAGGCAATACTCAGAAATGTACTGCTGATCATTATTTAACCTACCAGCATGCAATAGCTTATGCCTAAAAAAAATACAAGATGTTACGTTGCTCTTCAGGACATTTCTTCTTCTTACAGCATTGTCTCATTGAAATATTCCTGACTGATTGTGTCTGGGGACTCCTGGTTTTGTGGAGGATTTTTCCAATGGTAAATAGATATTTCAAATAGCCAGCTGGCAAGAAAGGAAAGAAAAATAGCCATCCATGGAAACTTTCCTAGGCAGTAATTGCCAGCGAACCCTGCCCTCGTTATAACATTCTATACAGTTTTCTATAACCCCCACCCCGTGATGGATATGTACTTTTCACCTTCATATTCTCCATAATGGTCTTTGTTATATTACTCTGTTAAGACAAGGCAACCCGCAGCAGTGTTAAACCTCATCCTTTTTAGAGCACACCATGGTCTGTGTGTGCCGAGCCAGGCGTCGTGTGCTGTAATGCTCCTCGATGCCCAGAGGCACTGAGACAGCAGCAGCGCCCTCACTCCATACCCTGCAGCACCCCCAAAGCCCCACTGGCCCAACCGGGCACATTAGTCCTCCTGACAAGCATCTGTTAGACTAACTTCTTAATTCCCTGTTGGAGGCATAGAAGGAAATCCATGGAGGTCATTAATCAAAGGAATTGGTGCTGGTGGCATTTGGGATGGGGAAGGTGGGCGCTGCCAGGCACCTGGTCATGGCCACCTGCCTGCTAATCCTCCTCAGCCTGAAGGAAAGGGCTGACATTTAATGCAGGCCAGAGATTGAACCCCTGCATTACTATTAATAAACAATAAAGCTATTAAAGCATATTAAAGCTTGGTGATGAACTTGTCAAAATGGATGATCTATAAATCAATATAAACAGCAGTGACAGGCAGTAATTGAATTCCAGTGGTCCCTCAGTACATGCTAAATATGAAGGGACATGACATGCTGAAAATATAGTAGGAAAGCTGAAAAATTTATAGCGTTAAAATTCTCCTGGTGAAATGTGGCATTACTTTGGCTCTTAATGGGGGTCAAACTGTGAATACATATTGACTTCTTTTAAAATAAGAAAATAGCTACATAAATCTGAGACTTACCAAATTAGAAACTGCTGCTCAAAAAGTTCACAAATTCTCTGGATGTGGTTGTCACAGAGCAACAAATGCAGCCCTCCTCCAATGAGTTCATTAGCAAGCTTGTTGCTTTACTTGAGTAGTAAGAAGGATGGGGTTTGTGCAATCCAGA
Organism: Phaenicophaeus curvirostris; assembly: GCF_032191515.1. Lineage (NCBI taxonomy): Eukaryota > Metazoa > Chordata > Aves > Cuculiformes > Cuculidae > Phaenicophaeus > Phaenicophaeus curvirostris. Next base: position 16,649,344 of record NC_091392.1, on the reverse strand, counting down.
AAGCCTCTGAAGCTGATTTATCCATTTTCATCTTCCATAAAGGACCAGCAAAAGCCCGTCGGGCAGAAGGAGTTAATGCTCGCACACTGCCAGGCTCTGAGTAGCTACATATCTTTCAAATTCAAATATAACAAGCCAGGCCTCAAATATCAGCAGAGGATGAGACAATCAGAATGGAAAGAAATAGGTGAAGTCACAGCGAGCCTTTTAATGGAGATTCAAATGACAGCAAATAAACCATGACAGCTTTGATGGATGAAATCAAGGACTCATTTTTTATTTTCTCTTGATGTGTTCCACTCAGTGAAGAATAATCCAGCCTTTCTTACTTGATTTTTATAACAGAGCCATGTATTACTGGAGTTTCAAAACTGCTGAAATGGATGGTCTAGACACATTCCTGGGGACTATTTTAACTGTGCCACCTCACTCATGGTCAGAGAGAACCTGTGATCAAAAATCACAAGGGATATTTGAAATTCAAGGGTCTCTCTGTACAGAGAGGGAAAGCAGCAAATATATAAATGGTTATTGGCATGTTGAGTGATGACCTGCTAATAAAGTCCCAAAAGGTCAAGAGCAGCAGAGTGGGGACAGGGATTGGTTGCTAGTGAAGAATCAGTGCAACAGCCAAAGAGTGTCTGTAGTGCCTGGCTTGTCCACTACCACCAGGCTAAAACTGTTGCTTAAATTGATGAAGCTCCTGTTTAACAAGAGATAAAGCTCCATCAGGGCCACTCCATACAGTTGTGTCCTGAATACAGATGATATTTGGAAGTGCAAGAGGATAAGGGGCATTTTCTGGATATTACTCTGTTTTGACACAAAATTTAAAATTAAAAGGGAGACAAACTTTAAGGAACAGATCAAGGAGACCAATATTTTCATTTTAGATATAATTTAGACTCTGAGATCAACCAAGACTAGCCTGACCTATCTGATGTGCCATTCTGCTTTCAGATCTGCTGAGCATGTACTGACGTACACGAAATGTTAAGGGAGCCTGTGATAGAAAACCTACAACCTTTAGAGAAGATCTGTAAAAATTCAAGACATCTGTCATCCATAGCCTGCATGAGGACATTGGTCTGATGAAGCAGGTCTCAAATGAAGCGGTATTGCCTGTGGAGATGCAGAGGGCTGGGTGTGCCAGTTTCCAGCATCCCTGCTGGGTCCTGCACACCATTTCCCCTCATCCCATCCTAAACTCCTCTGCTAGGAGCCATGTGTCAGCTGCCTGTGCCTTTAAACTAGCAAGAGCTGGGAAGCATGATGTACGATAATAGTACTGGCTTTAATCAACAGGACAGCACTGACACATCGCCCACCGAAATAAATGAATTTGCCTCGACTTTTCACTGCATTTCCATCATTCTTAATTTTTCTCGTGTGGATGTTTTTTTACTGTCACTTAAAAGATGCACATTTAGTCAACTGAATGCAGTGCTGATTAGCTCAGTGTTATAGTTGTGCTTCATGGACCTCTACTGCTTGTATGTCACAGCTCTCCAAATTCCCATTATGCTATTAATCTAGGTTTTATGGTACTTCAGAACTGAAGTATTAAAAAACCATGATGTAAGTGGAAAAAATCACAGTGGCAATTTACCAAAGAGCTCATATGGGTTATTATGAAAACAACAAAAAACAAATAAAGGAGCCTGTTTATGAAATCCAGAGCAAGTCTGCTGGCCTGTGAGAACAGGTGAAAACTAGATATAACAGAGCAATAGCTGCCTTTTCAACTCCATCTGTAGTGTGTCAAAAGGCTGGGTTCAGGGCTATGCACTTGTTCTCCTGTGCAGATGGAAGAAAATTGCAGCACAAAGATAAATGAACAGAAGGTACAGACCTCTTGGAGATGACTTAACAAAATTCATCCCTCTCCACTCAGATTTCCTTTCGCCAGCATCTATAAGGGAAGAGAAGCTGCCTGTTTTCATTGTGTTAATCCAATCTCCACATTTACATTTGTTGTTTTCTCAGTCACCATGCTTAGAGGTTTCTACCCTAAGAGAAACATTTACTCCCCAAACACTTACGCCCCCAGGGACGCTACAACATAAGCATCTCAGGAACTACAGTATTTGAAGTATCATTCTTGTCACCATTCAGACCAGCATTATACCGGACCTATTTTGTGCCAGTAAAATAGCACACAAACCTGCCCCACAGCCAGAAGGCAGACAGATGCTCAACTGACCTCGCAGTGTTGTGGACAAGTTTCCCTGTCTTGGTGGCCCCTACATCTCTCCATGCCCAGGGGCAGGAAAAGGAAACAGTAGAAAGAAAAATGGTTTGAGAAGAAATGACCAACTTTCAGATGAAGTCTTACAAGGGAGCATCATAAATCTGTCTCTGCTCCATCTGTACTTGGAATGAAACCAGGAAACATGTTCCTTCTTTACGGGAATGCACCTCCTCATTTTGTTATGAAATAATCATCTCCTTGTAGTGGACTAGAAAGGGGTTTCTCTGGGTGATCTCAGGGGCATGGAAGCAACTAGGAACCATTCCAAAAGCTTTAGCTCCCTGGGGGCAAAGCAAGAGCTTTTCCTTTCTATCAATCAGCCCTAACCCAGACCCTAACCTTTTTCTAACCCTTAATCTACATCAGCCCTGATCCTAACCCTTCTCTAGCTCTATCCCTAGAGGAAAAGAATGATTTTTTTTTTCCAATTTTTTATGTGTGCATGTAATGCAAGTCCGGGAGAACTTCTTAACTCGTGATGAGGATCCAATTTGAAAGGAATGCCAACAATCCTGAGACAGTGAGGGTGCAAGTGGCTTGAAAAAAGAAAGTGGAGGCTGCAGAAATGGTGACTATGAGAATTTGTCTGGGGAATGGCCAGAGGAAAATTCTCAGTGGGTCAGCCCAAGCTAGCTTTAGGGTTAAAATTCAGTCTAGGGTTAAGAGAAGGATAAAGTTTAGAGCTTCATTTGCAGTGGGGCTGGAAAAGAGCAGCAAAGAGAAAGTAAAGGTTGCAGCAGCAAAATATTTCAAGTGCATCTGTCACACTAATCCTCAGCAGCAGCTTGTGAGGTTCTGGGTAAGGAATGACTGATTGCACAGCTGCATCTCTGCATACAGTGATGCCTCTGACCAGAGCAAAACACCTCCTAGGTGCCAGGTGTCCCTCCCCCATTATTGGCCAATGCATGAAGTGCTGAGATTCAGAAACAAAGGTAGTTTTCTTTTAATACCGTTTAAGGATTGATTATCTACCAACTGTGTTCTCTGTAATTCCTGGCCAACAACCAGTGCCAGCTCTGGCTCCTGGGCCAAACACTCTGTTGACTTGAAAATGCAAGACTCAAAATGATGTTTTGCTCCAAGTGCCTAAAATAGAGCCTGGCAAAAGAAAAATAGATACTGCCCAGACAAAAACTGTGCTAAAGCACATTTCTGGTTGTCCCTAAACTCGTTATTCTTTCACTAGTCTCCAGAAGCTGTTGAACAAAAGGCTGCTAAATGCTTACTTATGAGGTGGCCCAGGTGCAGAGGAGTTGTATGGGGCCACTTTCACTGTCTGCGTGGCTGCTCCTGCATATCAAAGACCTACTGACAAAAGCAAGGTCTTTGACTCCTGGCAGCAGAAAGCAATTGCAATCTTATTGTTCCCTGGACATGAGGACAAATAGCTATTTACCGTGAACCACAGACTCATTTTAAGAAATTAAATCCTTTCAGTGGTTATGAATGTAAATACACATCTCTTCTCAAGATGAGACTCACAGTTTCCAGGAATTGTTTCCTGCTTTACATTTTGGGTGAGCAGCCAACTCAGACCTTGAAAAACACACAGCTTGAAGTGAAAAGCATCCTACCCCCTCCTTTCCATGATTGCTGGGCAAGGGAGGGGCAAAGCAGGCTGAGTCCAACTGTGGCAAACCCTGGGGAGGATGTGCAAAACCATCTTTTTGATTACATAATGTCTCTGCAAGCCCTTTGCCATTAAAATATGATTAAAAGCGGTGGCCAGGAGGAGTTCACCTTTAGAAAATGACACTTACAAGAAATCACTTCCCAAACAGATAGTAGCCTGAGTCCCTGGGATGAGGAAGAGGTTTGATGGATGAGAAGGCAATATTAAAATGTCTCTTCACATAAGAAAACAGAACAAGAGTAATCATCAGAATTTATCAGCCAGAGAGGAGCAGAGTGTTTTCTTGGCACTAAAGGGACCCTATACACTAAATCAAAACCAGAACACAGGCTCACGAAAGAATGAGACAGATGTCTCCGCCATATAAATGCCACATAAATGAACTTTCTGGAATGGGGATCTTATTTAAGCACACACCATAGTGACATCTGAGAAAGACATAACGAATCAAAGCAGTGCACAAAGTTGGTATTGACACTGGAAAGGCAGTAATTTGTGAAGGGTAATGGCCCATCTGCCACCCTTGCTTGGGAGTTACAGCTTTCTTATTTTGTATTTGCTTCTCTGCAAAACCCCAGCTCCTGAATCAACACTCCAATATTTGCACTTCACTCATTTTGAACATATTCAACCCAAAATGTAGTCCAGGCTTATCAAAAACCTGTTGTTTGGGGGCAACAGGAGCCTCCTGGCAAAAACAGGAGGCATCTCTGTGTCAGGGTGAGCTGTGTCTCAGGAAGCTATGGCTATATCCACAGCACATCCCAATGCACAGCAATAATACATTAATATTGCAATTCTTGAAAATACACTCAGAAAATAAGTGCTGCCCCAAGACTGACAGGCAGAGTGCTCGCTTGAACCGGCCACACCTGCAGGGAGTCACAGTGGGACAGCTGTCTGAATCACTCACTCTTGAATTAAAACACATTACAGTCCTCACACTGAGCTCCCCGGGGTAGGCAGTTTTAATATGGTTCTTTCTTAATACATGTATTATTCACTTTGATGCTATATGTAAAGCCTGCATAGATGACCTTCAAAGGTTGGACACTTCAGGTTGCTGGGGTAGATATCCACACTATATTTTAAGGTTCCCTAGTTTCTAAGGTTAGTGTCTTTGAATGTGTCTCTTCCTGAAAGGTTTTAACACCTCTCTTTAAATTATATGTCAAATAGAAAAGCACAGCCATAAACTTTCTTTTAAGAAGATAAATTGAGTCTTAAATCAAATCACACTTGAGCCCAAACGTGACTTTTGCATGGCTGCTGAATATTAACCTGCGTGAAGTATAAAACATTGCTTCAGTTTCCTAATAGAGAGATATAGACCACGTGGAGCTCCCCTGGATGTCAAGGGGCAGAAAGGAGTAATGCAAGGACTAAGGCTTTGCAACAACAACCTAGCTGGAATACATAGGGAAAGAATAGCTTAGTAGCACTTTATGTTAGAATAAGCTCTGAGAATATGCAGGCATTGCCAGGAAAGGTCAAATAAAAACCTCTGCTTGGGAATGGGTGAGCTGTCACCCACCATAGGTGTCTGCGTTAACCTTAACCCTGGCCCTGATTAGCCTTCATCCCCTTCCCTGGAAGAGCAGCCTGCAAATAGCATCAGACCTGACCTACTTCTGCCTGCTTAGCAGCAAATTTCAGTTACTGTGATTGGAGCGTTTCCATGCTGGGTTTCTTCCAGCAAAATGTCACACTATTCTTCCTCACTCTTCAGAGGTATGAAATAAGTCCAAGGTCCTGAACTGGGAGGAGAGGAAGGGACAGGTTGTGGTGCTGGAGATCACCCAGCACACTGCAGCTTCTTGGTGCCTGGGTATTCACGGCATCAAACAAGCGCCACTGGCAGAAAAGAGTGACATTTGCAAGGCATGACTTACATACCTGGATGAATGCAGCCTGGTTTTCACAGGCAGGGAATGGCTTTATAAAGAGATATGGAAACTTGAACAACATGCTTGACAGCACATTTATTCAGTGAGAAGTATTATAGAAATGCCTTGTGTGTTGAACTCATTTTAGTGTTTTGAAGGCTGAGAGGACCTAGAGTGAAAGGGTAAGGTCATCAGCTAATTCAAGAAAAAATCTTATTGCTGCAGCTCAAAAGTGCTTTGCTGGGTTTTTTTTACTGCTGAGATCTGCCTTCTGAGCAAGACTATTCAGAGACAGCTATACAAACATAGACATTTTTGTCACTAAGCTCTTCCAAGTATGCATGTCACCTCTTTGTCCCAGTCACTAGGAATTAGGATGCTATTAATACAGTCATTTAGGGAGTTAGGATAAGACAGTTAATTAATTAGTTTTAAAAGTTTGTGTTTCATCTCTATGATGTGACCATTTATAATTTCTTAACGGGATTTTTTTTATCCCTCTACAGTCTTACAGATTGAACACCAAATTTAAATGGTGCAGTAACATTGTCATCCTAGCCAGAAGTAAGAAAAAACCTCCAACTACTTATCGCAATGATGTAAAAATAGCTGGAACACTTTAACACTAGGAATTTTGTAATTAATAAATAACACGGAGGAGAAAAAAATCTTGTCCTGACTAAAATGCTGTAACTGAAAAATTCCAACAAAGTTCAGTTCCTCAACCTTTTCTTGTCTTGAGTCCGCTAATGCAGGTGGGAATGCAAGTGCAGACCTTTAACAGGATACATTTTATGCTATTCCATGTACAATGCTATAAATAATGTTCTATCTTTGCCAGGAGCATGAGGTCTAGTTTATTTTTTTCCCCACAGCTAAGCTGGTGCCAGGAAAATCAAAGAAAACTATAAACATGGAGTTGAGGTACTCATCTGATGCATTGATCCTTGTAGAAATATACACATATCCCAGTATGTATCCTAACTCTCTTCTGTATTCTGAACATGCTTATTAAATCACACATAAAAGCTTTTGCTAGGCAGATGGCAATGTCTTGTCTTAGTTTGATGAAGTAGTTTAAAAGCAAGGATGATTCCTCTTCAAAAATTATAGAGGATTTCTTTAGAGTTTTTGAAATTTCTTTAAGTTGCAGCAAAATTCACTAGTGCCTGGTTTTTATACAATTCTGTTCAGGAAGATTAAGAGGTGATGAAGAAACTGCTTATTCAGACAGAAGACAGAATGTGGAATTCGTTACTGCTGGGAGGTCTTAGGAATGCTTTGCTGAGGTCACTTGTGCAGAAACAGCAAATTCATGGTGGCCACAAATTTGACAGACAAACTAGACCTGAGTAAGAAAAGTACGTATTTATGAACTGTTTGCACACAAATCCTTGACTGCATCCTTGAAAACCAGTGGAGCACTTCAACTAATGTAGCTACGTAAAAAAGGGCTGACTAATTTTATGGCTATCAATAACATCATTTTTACTTTTGCAAATAACGGAAACTTGCATCAAGCAGAAAGATGACTGTCACAGGCATTGAAGAGAAACTCTTACACTGCCACTATGAGCAATTAAACCCTAGTGCTGGCTGGGGAGGTTTGCAGGCCAATTAATGCCATTTAAGACACAGATGATTTGATTTTGACACTCCGTCTCTTCTTGCCTTCTGTAGGGAACAAAGAAACTCCAGGGGGAGATGCAAACAACCCAACACTACCCCTTCTAACAAGGATGCAGGGAACCAATGTGAGGACTCCCAACCACTCCTCCAGTCCACTTCACTGCAAGAAAGACATTGAAGTGCTTAAGCATGTCCAAAGAAGAGTGACAAAGCTGGTGAAGGACCTAGAAAACAAGTCTTATGAGTAGCAGCTGAGGGAACTGGAGTTGTTCAGTCTGGAGGAGACTAAGGAGAGACCTTATTGCTCTCTACAAGTACCTGAAAGGAGGTTGTAGTGAGGTAGATGTTGGTCTCTTCTTCCAGGTAACAAGTGATAGGACAAGAGGAAATAGCCTCATATTGCACCAAGGGAGATTTAGAGTGGACATTAGGAAAAATTTCTTCGCTGAAAGGGTTGTCAAGCACTGGAAAAGGCTGCCTAGGGAATTGGTTGAGTCACCATCCCTAGAAGTATTTTAAAGATGTGTAGATGTGTTACTTAGTAACATGGTATATTGGTGGGGTTGGCAATGTTAGGTTTCCAATAGGACTTGATTGGTCTTTTCCAACATAAATAAATCTATGATGCTATGGACAGGAGACAAAGCACAGCTAATGGTCTTATTTGGCCTCAATCCCTGAGAAATGGGAGACTGGCTTCTTGCCTCTGTCATATTGATAAGGTTTGAACTGTTGTTCAGTAATATATCCTAAATAGCAAATATCTACTAGAGGGACTCAGATCATCCAGGGGTGTTTGACAGTTATTTAATGAGACAACAGAACACATTACAAAGTCTTAAAAATATCAGTCAGGAATGCCTCACAAGGACCTGGTTCTGCCTTGGCAAAGGGGAATCACCTGGGAATGCCCTAGTTGTCAGTTTGGGCTCTGACCTTATTTCTAAGCATGGGATTCAGTTCACACAGATTTTGTTGGATGAGTAACTAAACTCTCAGTGTAGCCTATGCAGAACTAGTGGTGGATTTACTTTGTACCTTGAAGAACCCTAGGGAGCCTGGGACATCACCTAGACCTGGCACGTCTGAGGCAAGGCAGATGTGAGTTGCCTGCTGCCACCAGCCACTGCACACCCAGAGACTGGAGCTCCTTGCCTCTACTTAGGGATCCCCTCTACACTGTACGGAGACCTCCTGTCCAAGAGAACATCAGCAATTATGCTGAGATTCTCCAATTCTCAACAACTGGCTTCTTCACCCTGAATATGCACCCCATGATTCCTTTGCCTAGCAGCCATCATCAGTGGGAGCCCAGAATTACTGGAAATATTCTCTCCCAGTGGTCCTGGAAAAACATTCTGGATAGGTAAGAAATAAATCTCACTGCCTCTTCTTGTTCAATCCCTGTCTGACTCTCCTGCCTTGTTTTCCCATCTTCTCAGCTCCCTACTGCCTTCTTTTTTTTATTTTGTCAAGCCACAGGGAGCTCTGAAAAAGTCTTGCTCAAATTGTTTCACTCCTCTGCAGCTGGTACAAGTAGGTGGACCCTCTCAGGTCCTGTAGCAAGAACCTTATACTGCTTGCTACAGATTTCATGTGAGGTTAGTGAGATGTTCCAAACACTGCTTGGCCCTATTGCAGCATCTCAGAAGGTGCTGAAGGATTGTCTTCCCGCAGTATGAATATCCAAGAGAATAACACAGGACAAAACACCAACTGAGACATTTCTCTTTAACAGCATTAACTCTAATAATGATGTTTCCAGTCCAGAGAGAATGTATTTATCTTTCTCAGGCTGAAATAAAAAGTTAGAATTCTGAGAGCTTTGCATGCGTTACAGGAATTAGATATACTGCTCCACAAGTGCTGTTGTTCTGCACAAGGCCTCTGTAGTGCTTTAGATATATGTATCTATAAATCAGATGCTTGAGAAAGCAAAAGAGAGTGATCTCTCCATTAATACTACATGGTACGGCAGATACTTTTCATTGTGTGATGGCAGCACGGCTGTATGCCTGAGAGCTCCTTGTGGGAGCAAAAGCTTGCACAGCACCTGCTGCAGTGCAGCCTCAAGGATGTAGCTGTGTCACCAGACATTCAGCAGCAGCTTCTTAAGCAGCGTTTGCAGTTTGAATGATGTTCCTCCCCAAACAGGCTGTCTCTCCTTTTTCTCCTGCTGTTCCAGCTGCAGCCAGCATGCTCCAATGGAGCCAATGAAAAAATATATAGCTGTTTCCTCTGCTGTCCTGCTCCTGGAGCTCCACCAGAACAGAGGAGCAGATCTGCATGCTTCCTTTGTGTGTCCAGGGAACGCTGGTCCAAAGGACAGTAACTGAACCTTATCAAGGGTTATACAGGACCTGAGCTTTAAATTTATATTTCTTCTCTGCCTTGCTCCAATACCCATGAAAGGGCACAGTAGAGTATCTGGTGACACCCTTGGCACAGGGCTAGGTCTCTGTAGTGCAGATCATCTATTTCTTCTCCTAAGAGGACAGTACGAGGCCACTAGTTTAAGTGTCTTGACTTAGTTGCTCACATGCAGAAAGAATTAATTTGCAGTGGCTGTAAAGCAGCAGGATAGCCAGGTGCAATCATGAATCTCGGCAGCTCTTCATATTTATATTAGGCCTTTTGCAGCTGCTCTAGAGGCGCCTCACTAACTCTGAACTTCCCCTGAATACCAAGTGACTATGACTACACTGTCCGTCCTCTCAAGAACACATACATAGCAGAAAAAGATAAAATAATCAAGGGAAGCAGTTTGAAAGTTTTTCTTTTTGGACAAAAAGAAGGATATGCAATTCTTCTTCCACAAGAGCAATGTGAGAAGATGGAATAGTCTCTTCTGCAATCAGGTCAGGGCTGACACATCAAGGACCAGGACAGCCGGGTTTGCAAGCTCCCAGTAGCTGGGAAGTTTGTTCTTAATCCAACTTTAGAAGCAGACAACTACATATTTACATCTGTGTACACATACAGTGTACGCAAATGAGAGACCAATAGAAACCTTTTACATAGATCTGGGTATGCACCTTTGCTGAGCAAGACCATGGCAATGGGATATGAGCTGCACGAACCTCTCAGTTCGGATCTAGCTTCTCCCCATAACTTTGTCATTTGCTGAACTGCTAACAAAATAAGGCTGCCTGGCTTAGGTGATCTATAACCCATTCCCTAAATAGCTGGCCAAATTTTGTGCTAAGGTTTATACGATTGAGTTTATGGACCACACTTGTGTAGCTTTACCTGTACTTGTGTTCCAGTAACTTCTAGGTACATATGGGCTACAGGTGGCTTTAATGCATCCCTGCATCTTTTGATCCCTGATTTTCTTCATTTTTGTGCCATGCAGAGCATTTTGTCCACATGTAGCTGGGGTCTGAGTTGATGAGTTGACCTTTCCCTTGTTTGAAATCCATCTCCCTGTTACAAGAGGTTAAAAAGGTTGCATCATAACGTTTTGGCAGGGTTTATAACTTTCCTTAAAGTTTCACAAGGACATTTGGCAAAACAGGGGCATTTCTTAAAATCAGGCAGTTATGGGGCTCTGGCTTGGTACATGAGATACCAGCCTCCAGCCTCTGCAGTAAAAAGTTATTTGCAGAGCAGGGTTCTCAGCTTGGGCGTCTTCCAGGACATAGGACTCCAGTGCTCAACACCCACCAGGACCACGCTACTGTCATTAATACACCCCACATTTAGGTGTACAGCAGAACCCAGAAAACTTTAAAAAGATGGTAAAACAGACTAACAGCCTCTGGTTAAATGTGCCTTGACAGTAAACTCCCTGCCTTTACAGATGTTGCAAGATGGGCTCAGAAAGCCTGGTGGGTACCCTGGTCCTACCAGACCAGGCTCTGGACGAGAGGAAGTCTGCAGCCGTCTTACCCATCCCAGACAACAGAGCTGGTCCAGTTGCTCTGTAAAACAGGCTTGAAGGAGGTCTGAGGGAGAAGCCACAGGCTATGAGCTGTTAGCAGAGAGGGATGGATGTCTGGACACAGGGCTAAGCAGCATGAACCAGCTTGAACAAATCCATATGTATGAGTTTACCCAAGACTCAGAAAAGCTAAAGAAAAGTTCAGTGTCACAGAGTCAGGGAGAGTAGCAGCCAACATGATTGAAAAGCAAGTAATAAATAGAGTAGCTACCTATTTTGTGCCCTGGAGACACACTGCCAGCATGGCAGGCTTCGGCTGGGAGCCTGAAGAGATGCCAGGTGCAAGCTGTATTATTCTCACTCCTTAGCTCTCTGAATTCTCAGTTTCAGTACTTAACTAGATGCTATATGGACATGACGGTGCACTTCCTTACCCACATACAATTCTCGAGTGTGCTTTATATCAGAAAGCTTATAGTCCTGTGAAGGAGTGTAAGAAAGTCAAGTTACATATTTGTCCCTCCAACAGCCAGTATATGAATTCTCCCCTGTTGATATAACAATATTAAAATATGACATGGAACTAGAGGACCACTTTTAATCTGAGTGAAAAACAGTATTTCATTATCCCATAGCCTCAAGGGACCTATGTTCTCCAACACTATCCTGCCCATGTGAGCAGTGTACCTAGCCTTGCTCTCCTTCTTTTTCTAAACCTCCATCTATTTTATCCAGTGGTTTAGGGCATCTCTGAAACTTTCTGAATAAACTTACTCTATAAGGGGAAATATAGACCTCAACAGCCTGCAGAGATCTGGAATTTCACTAAATAGATGTAAAGAGGAAAGAAAGACAAGTGTGAATGTTTTGATGTTTGTCCCCAAACTGCTGCTGCTGCTCAAATCTCCGCTTAACTTGTGTCATCTGTACTTTTCAGCTCCACCTGTGCGATCATTTGAAGAAACATTATTAGCTGTTTGATTTTTTTTCCCCAGTTTGCTTCCATGACAACATCCATCAGGAAGAGAACAGCAGGAGCATATGGGGAAGTTACGAAGCATATTTTCTACAAGAAAAGAAGGCCAACACATTTAACAGACAGCACTTACGTTTCCCTTAGTAACTGAAAATCCAAAATACCTCTCTCGTTTCAGTATGTCCTAGTATTAATTAGGCTGCTTAACAATGTACCAGTGCAGGGTGGAGGTAACACTTGGGTTGTCTTTAATTAATCAGAGTACTGGAACATTTCTTTGAGATTTAAGCTTATTGCCAAAACACAATCTTGTTACATTTTTGTGTGCTCATGTTTTACAAGCAAGGCTCGGAGCTGTTAGACAGCCTTTGACATGCTAAATATTGTGGAAGTATTTTTGCATAAAGTTCCAAAGAGAATGCAAGAGCTGAAAATTATCTGTTTGAAGAGTTTGAAATCTGTCACCAAGGAATAGCTAGAAACTGTCAGGTCAATTTTAGAATAAGAATATAAAAAAATAAAAGTGTATCTCCTCCTTAGTCATTTCTCTCCTTGCCAGTAGCAACCTATATACCATGCACACTGATATTTTATTAATGAAAACTGCACGGGTATTCCTCTTTAGTTTAAAATACAGTCCTTGAAGCTCAATATGAAAATGTGGTTTTGAGGAAAAGGAATTTACACCTCCTACTCCCCAGTCTATGAGGGAAAGATGGAAAACATATAAATGTTGGAGAAAGCTAACAGGTGAAATGAAGTAAACCAGGCAGCCATCTCTTTAACTCTTTCTGAAACACTGAGAGTTGTTAGGCCTTTTTAGTAAGTCAAACACTCCGGTTGTCTCTTGGCTAGATCCATGTTTCTGCAACTGCATGGTTGAAATGAAATGTTGATTTTCTGGGGAATGTTGTATACTGCGTATGCATAAACCTAACAGGGAGACTGATGAGACTGCAGTATAGGACATTGGCAAAGATCAGGTTACTGGTTCCTAGAAAAATAATATGGAAGATGTTGCACCTAGCAGACATGCATTCCACTGAAAGGCTGTCATTTGTCCCCAGCGTGTCTGCTAGTTTGGAAGCATGGACAGTGCTGGATGTTGAATGAGACACACCATAATCCTCCAGCAGCCCCTGAGCCATTGTGAAATTTTGCTACAGTTTCGTATTTCCTCTTTCCATCTTTCCTCGTGAATTCCTTGCTTTTCTTCTTCTCATAACCAAATTGTGCCCTGCTCAACACATGCCACTACAGCCTCCCTCACTTTTGTTTCCCCATTTTATATTGTCTTTCCTCTGTGGCTCCTTCTCTGGTCCATTTGTTCATTGCTGTCCATATCTGCCATCCTTCAGGATCAGCTCTGCCCCATCCAGTCCTTAGAATGCAACTACCCTTTCTGCAACCACTTCAAGAATTCTCTTTGCCCCACTATCTGAAACATTTCTGCTCCTTGTCATCTGTGTATGTCTTTACACCTCTTCTTACCTGGCAGTGAGTCCCCATTTGAACCCTGACTTGTTTCCACTGGCCCCGTTCCACCTTCTTATCTCCTGCAGTCCTTTTGCCACCCAGCCAGCTCTCCCTCTGTCCCTCCACCTGATAAGAACAGAGCAGGAAGAAGAGCAGGAGATGTCTCCCACTACAGCAGAGGAGAGTAAAGTCTGCTCATACATTTCCAACATATCTGGAAGCCTTCTGCTGCCCATTGCATACCCAAGGCCACTTTGCCAGATCCGAGCCACAGCCCAGTGCACTGCCTTGGCTCCTCCATCAGCTCTGAAATCAGAGCAGGCTGCTGCAACAGGATCCTTAAAATCTCATTTAAAATCCAAATCTGCCTATGATTTCAAACCCTGCCCCTGGAGAGGTATAGGGGAACGTTGGTTAATTGAGTTCTCTCAACAGAGCTTGAATAGACTCAGAGTTACTTGGGCACAGATAGCTCCAAACTGCTAGTCACTGCTGGAGGTTGTTCTTTATTTGGGCTTAAGTTTCGCTCTTTGAAACAGGCAAATGTAACTTTGTCCTCTTTCTACTCTCGTGTCTTGGGTCACAAGAGTTTGTTGTACATCAACAAATTCTGCCATTATGTAGCCACATAAAAACCCCACACTTGTGAATCCACAACCAAAAGTAAAACAGTGAGGAACATGAACAGGTAATTGCACTGGCTGTAACTCAGCCAGATGTTAATTATTGGCATTTTGTGGGTGGTGTCAGTGTGCCTATAAAAAATAAATCAACCTACTCCCTCTACCCCATCCCCTGATTTTGAAGGAAGAATTAATTAATTAATTATCATTCGATGAGTTGCTTGGGTTTCAAGCAGGAAGCTTTAAGTGACCATATATGCAAAGATCAGTCTGTTGATGAGCAAAGGGTTAAGGCTCCCTGGAGGACTAGCCCTTCTGTAACATCTGATCCTCTGGTATTATGACAAATCTCTCAAATCCATTTTCTATTAAGGATGGCATAGGCAGAATCTATCCACCTAGAAGTTATCAAACACAAAATAAACAGGAAAGCAATATCTTTCTCCCTTTATTTAAAAAGCACCTGCTGCATGAACTAAGTTATAGCATAGATAGAACATGAAAAATAAGAGCTGGCAGAGACTGAATTGGAGAAACAATATTTCAGTTGGTCCTCCTACAGGAAATGACTTTTGTGGGACCAACTATGAGTACAGACAGAGCCAGGCTCTCCACCCACCTTAGCTTAGCAGAGGCAACTCTGCTAGTAAATCCCAGCCAAGGAGTGCTGTTGGCCAAAGCCTGGCAAAAGCAAAGCCAGCAAAGCACTGAGCAGCCAAGAGCAGGGATGCTGAGACAGCCAAGGCTGGGTAACGTGTGCTTGAAGGTGCCATATGGGAGACAGAAAACAAAATGATTTTGTTCCAAATAAGACCCTGAACTTTTACTGCTCCAGAGGGGTTGTAGCCCACATCTTCTAGTTCTACTAGTTGGTATTTTTTGTTTCTTAATGTGAGCAATATGACATTTTTATATATATGTAATATAAATGTCATTTAAATATATGTATTGTAATCACAGATAAGCTCTAGAGGGCAAATGAACGCTATCTTTTGTTTACTACAGAGCCACAGAAAGAGAATAATCAATAGGACTACATTATTTGCAAATTAGAATAAGAATAATGACATTATTACACTTGTATTATTACATTCCTGTCACTATTAAGATTTTAAGTCCTGAAGTGTGTTAAGTGCTCTACAGAAAAACACAGGGTGACATTCAGACTGTCAGCTCTAAGGACAGGATTCAGCTCCAGACTAAATCAAGGTGCCATCATTTAAGCTGCATGTTTAAGCTCGTGTTACACTCAAGGAGCACCTGTTCAATAGAGTCAGTGGAGCACAAAGATTGATGCAGCTCACTCTAGCAAAGTTGCTTTTAGAGTGATTCAATTGCCCAAACATAGACAAGAAGTATCATCTGAGATGCTGTAGGCACCTTGCTGGTGTGCCAGCAGCGAGGTCTCAGGCTTGCTGCCGCATCTGCCAGCCTGCGCAAGTGTCTTGGGACGTCTACAGTAGTGCAAGTGGCTATATTTGGGCAGTCTCTATAGGTGGGAGGACAATTTACTCTCAGGGCTCAACTGGTTGCATTCAGTTGCCTAAACAAAGGCTTCTAGTGAAATTCGAGTTGCTCAAGTATCTGCTTCCTCAAATACAGTGGCCACAGCAGAAGGGCACAGTCAATCTGTATTGTATCTGCCAACCTGATGAAGTTGTCTCAGATACACACAGAACGTCTTGAATTGCATTCTTTTAACATAGGCACAAAACATGCTTTCCACTGCCTTACCTGGGAGTAGGAGTCCCTGAGCCACAGCTGTGGACACGTGTCTCACACGTGTCCACACAAATCTCAGAGATTTGTGTGACACATGCTTGCACACAAATCTCAGAGTACCAGAGTCACGTGCTCTAGTGTATCCAGCCTCTAAAGCCTGCAGAAAATCCTGTCCTCCTAGACCAGCTTTCGCAGGAAAACTGACTCCTTCCTGGGGTTGAATACAAATATTTCAGCTATTGAAGTGCCACATTAAAATTCAAGTCCTTTAGTGTCCAACCCACCAGCCAGTTGACCTAGGTCCACACTAATATGAGATTACTGTAAGATTGCAATGGGCAGGTCTGAGATTTGTCAACATGAACATGACTAAATGAAACTAGACAAGTGGAGTGTTTCAGGGATTGTTAACAACCTCAGGCAGAGCAGTTTCAGTAGGCAAATGAAGACCTGGGAAGAACAACGGTGCAGTTAGAGGAGAAGACTCAAGTCCCACATTGTGTCTAGAGAATGGAATGTAAGAAAGCGAGGTTAAGAAGTAGGCAAGAGAAGTGCCAGCTTTATGAAGATGGAAAATCAGATCATTGCTTGCACTTTAGGAGGAAAAAGGCAGGGAGGACAGGAGATTAAGCCTGAGGGAGAATTTGTGAGATGCACAAGTCCTCAGCAGTAGCTCAGCCAGAGGTCAGGTAAGCGGACTGGGGGCTTCTGCAGGGTAAGTGCTGGGAGCAGGAGTGAGGTCAGAGTTCACCCTGTGGATTTAAAGGACACCAGTGCTGGTAGGAAGAGTATGTGATGTGCATTTTTTCACCAAAACAAAAACAGAAAGGACTGTGAAAAATAAGTATTTGCTTTATTCCTGTAAATAAGTCCCAAACCCACAAATGTTCATTTTATAATTCAACTCACCCTCTGTAACTGTTTTAAATCCCCTCTGGCACCTACTATTTTTAATATTTTAAATAACTCTGCAAGGATTAAGTAAGGATTTAGTGCTTTTATCCTCCTGTGGATAAGAACGTGAGGTTCTTTTACCTGTTCACTGCTGCCTTCACTTCCTTTCCTCTCCGTGTACGTGACAGAGATGCTTTCTATTCCGTTGTGCTGAAAATTACCTTCCCCAAATACTGACATGCTTAACAGCTGTTGTTCCTCAATTTGCACAAAAATGGAATATTATTCCATAATGGAGCACAATTTGCCAACTCTTACACCTCCACAGTCCTGAAATCTTTTTCTCTGCATCAGAAGGCATTTGCATACCTCAGGTCATGTTTAGTCTCCTTACAAAAACTAAATGCAAACTATGCCTTTCTGTTTCTTAATGTATCAGCCATCTGAAATTTCTGTCGTCTGAGCTGGTTGAAAACAACCCTCTCAACCACGGATCCTGTTAAAGTGCCATGTATGGTGGCTCTTCCAGAAGTGTCATCCCTCCCATTCCTGCAGGGAAAAACTAGTGAGAAATTTTGGACTTTACCCTGGGGGAAGTCCCCAGCAAATGTCTTGTGTTTGGACATCAGAGCAGCATGGCCATGCAAGCATGTGTCACCTGCCACCATGGTGTCACCATAGATGCATATACTCCATTCCAAGCAGAGCTCTTCCAGGCACAGCACCACAACCGAAGGCAATGATCTCTGTCACCAGCACATACATCTCAGAGTGGTGGCTGCTGCTTTGTGCATGATTGTACTGGTGAGAGGACTGAGCTGGATTGGAGAAGAGCATCTGTTCCGAGACTTTGTTTGAAAAGTAGAACTATGCATAAAACCCCACTCACATGGCATTTAGAGGTGTGGACCCCATTCCTGACTACATTGAAGCTTCCTGTACTTTATGCTATACTGTAATCATGTGTTTAAGCTTCACAGACAGTAAAATGTCCCTAGGAGACCTTGTTCTGGTCTGACCAAATCTTAACAATTGGTTTGGTGAAAGGTGTGTCTTCAGTGGGCTCCCCAGGGGGCACAAATGTGCAGAAATATTAACAGCTGGTGAGACCACTTGGATGCTCCGCCCACAGCCCAAGATTTTCCACTCTTTGCATTGTCTAACAACCTAAGAAATCCAAGCAGGATCTTCTGATGTCGGAATTCCTTCCCCTTTTGTCATGAGAGAACTCTTGCACATCATCCAGTTGATATAAGTTGCTGCATCTCTCAAGAAGATTCTTTCACCACCTCAAGCCCACATTGGCTTATCTTTGGGCCCCTGTGGGTATGTCTGGCTCCAGCCCTTTCCCTAGCTTACAGATGAGATCTGCTGCTGCCATCCCCTTGGTTCTGCTGGCCTGCGCAGGGGCTGTGGGGCAGTGATCTGCAGTGAGCACATGGCCCACACCACAGTCCCCCATGGCTTGACCCATTGCAGAGCAGCCCTCTCACTTGCCAAAAGCCCATCATCCTCAGAACCCAGTGTATCTAAACACTTCAAACAGAGCAGCTACAAGACTGCACTTTTTCTCCTCTTCTTTCTACAATCCCAGATAAAAATACTGGGGGTTTTGCCTTAATTTGTCACAATATATGGGACTATGGCCACCCCAGCCATCTCTGCTGCCAGTAACTGGCTGATTAGTTCAGTCTCTTGCTCATTCACGGGACATTAAACCACATGCAGAGGCGATGCCCTCCACTGCAGAGTCGTGCTGGTTGTGGGGCTGCAAAGGACCAGTCATCTTGTGTGATAATCATGTTCCACCATGCCACCTCTGGGCTAAGGTGTCTCCCTGTGCCAGGCAGCAGAGAGGAGCGCTGCCCATGCCACATGTACCAGATATTGTGGATGTCACAAGGGGTAGAAAATGCCTCGTGGGGCTCAACTTGCTTCATTTTTCAGTCTTTGTGAAGTGTCAGATATAAATTTCCATACATGCTGCTCTACTGTGGATCTGACTGAGATATAAACCTCTGAGAACATATTTACTTTCTTGTTCAGAAGCAGATAAAAACTCACAAGAACAACGATCCTCATGGGATCTTTGCCCAGAAGTGGTAGAAATCTCAAGCAAACTCAACTGATTTTGTAACATATCTGATTTTCCTGTTAAAAAAATCTCATGAGGTTATCTTCCAAGGCAGTTGAATTTGAAGTTGGGTGTCACCTAGGTTGAGTCTCAAATCCAAGTTAATCCACATAAATTTATGATTTTTTCTTCTCCTTTTTAATAATGACTTGGGCTACTAAGAGAGAGCAGTGTTCCCTGCCCTAGCATTGCTGCTTGGTGCTTTGTTATCAGGAGACTTAGGCACAAATGAAATCAAACTAACCACAGGGTGAGCACAGCAAGGGTTGACTCCCCCAGTGCCTTGTGGTGGGGTGGGGCAGTTGAGTGGCTGTCTTGCTTTATTCAATCCTGATTTTTCATAGCTCCACAGTCTTGCTGTGGTAATACACAACTGGTAAGAAGGTGGCACACAGGCCTAGCACAGCTCTGCAGCAGGTAAGTGTGTACAGGCAGCCTGGGTTTCTGTCTCAGTTGAAGCAGCTTGAATATGGCATTCTTCAAAAGCAAAACCAACAAGGGCATAACCATCAGGCATTTTAAGTCATTCCACCACAAGACACCGGGAATTGCTTATATTCCCGCAGAGTTTGCAGTGTGGAAATTTCCTGCGGGATTGGACGATTTTCCCCACGTGCCTGTGTCACAAATTGTATTGGGGCACAGTCACACACATGAAGATATATAAGCAGGGTCTGTGGCTGATTGTGTACATCAGCTGTAATGGTAGAAGTTA
The DNA here is from genome assembly GCF_032191515.1 of Phaenicophaeus curvirostris. NCBI lineage: Eukaryota > Metazoa > Chordata > Aves > Cuculiformes > Cuculidae > Phaenicophaeus > Phaenicophaeus curvirostris. The sequence continues at coordinate 16,629,519 of NC_091392.1, read as the reverse complement.
TTTGAGGGAGAAATAAGAAGAAAAGAGGAGAGAGAGAGGAAAAAGGGAAAGGAATAATGTATAAGGCCCTTTGTAGCCCAGAAATAAATGGCTTGAGTCTGTGATGGGTAAAATGCGGTAGGGAAAAAAGAATTAGAAGGCGTCTAAGGAAGCACAAGGGAAGAAATAGCACACAGGAGCAAAGGAGAGAATAGATCTGAAGATGAGTGGTCAGTGGCTGGGAAACCCAGACTTGATATCATGTCCTAGATCAGTTCCTGTGAAAATCCTTGCAACATGGACTAATACACTCACAGGCAAGAGACAGAGATGAGAGAGAAATAAGGAAATAGTAGATTTTATATGTTTGGTCTTCTAACCTACTGTAAGAAGACCTTTATGAGACAGTGAGCAGATCCCTGGGAAGTAATGTTTCCCTGGGTCTCCCACTGCTAAAACAGCATCTGCAAGTGCCTCCTGTAGTCCCTGTGAGCTGTGCTGCAAAGTAACCAGGCACAAATTCAGCCTATCCCATCCAGATATGAAGAGTAATTTCTGGTTTAGTACTCCAAAATCTGACTCCTTCAGACAAACTTTCTGTTCATCATGTTGCAAAATTCTTCATGTGCACCTCTCCAGATTTCCCCTGTAGAGCATCTTGACTGCAGGTCAGGACCTGCTTCTTGTAAGGAGCGTGTGCAGCATGTACAATACCAGGGGATCTTCGTATTATTTGGAGCCTCTGTGTAACAGTGTGGTTACATTAAGGAAGAAAAAAGGTGTAACGCTTACTGAAATCCTCCAACCCTATTTAGCTTAACAAAATCAATGACTCTTACTTGAGCAAAAGAGCAGTATCAAATCCCTGTTGCTCACAGAGGCAGCCTGGCAGGGCATCCCCTCTTTTGGTTATCCTGAGAGCCTGAAGGTGATGGAGAAGTTTCAAAAATCTGCCTGCAGCCTCCACTTGCAATCAGCAATTTTATCTCAAAGGCAGACCTTGTCTCTGTGCCATTTCCTAGAGCTATCAGATAATCACAACTGTTTGTGCTCTCCCAACAGATTTCATGGCTACAAGGCTTCAAAATGAAACAGCTCGGCAATGAGGCATTTCTCTGGAGAAGACATGTGTTGACTAAACAGTTTAAGGTTTTTACTCACAGTAAAAGTAAAATAGATTGTGTGTACCTGTGCAGTTCAAAGCTCACAGAATCACAGAATCACAGAATAACCAGGTTGGAAGAGACCCGCCGGATCATCGAGTCCAACCGTTCCTATCAAACACTAAACCATGCCCCTCAGCACCTCGTCCACCCATGCCTTCAACATCTCCAGGGAAGGTGAATCAACCACCTCCCTGGGCAGCCTGTTCCAGTGCCCAATGACCCTTTCTGTAAAGAATTTTTTCCTAATGTCCAGCCTAAATCTCCCCTGGCAGAGCTTGAGGCCATTCCCTCTTGTCCTGTCCCCTGTCACTTGGGAGAAGAGGCCAGCACCCTCCTCTCTACAACCTCCTTTCAGGTAGTTGTAGAGAGCAATGAGGTCTCCCCTCAGCCTCCTCTTCTCCAGGCTAAACAACCCCAGCTCTCTTAGCCGCTTCTCATAAGGCCTGTTCTCCAGCCCCTTCACCAGCTTCATTGCTCTTCTCTGGACTCATTCCAGAGCCTCAACATTCTTCTTGTGGTGAGGGGCCCAGAACTGAACACAGGATTCGAGGAGCGGTCTCACCAGTGCCGAGTACAGAGGGAGGATAACCTCCCTGGACCTGCTGGTCACACCGTTTCTGATACAAGCCAAGATGCCATTGGCCTTCTTGGCCACCTGGGCACACTGCTGGCTCATGTTCAGTCACTGTCAACCAACACCCCCAGGTCCCTCTCCTCCAGGCAGCTTTCTAGACAGACTTCTCCTAGTCTGTAGCACTGCATAGGGTTGTTGTGCCCCAAGTGCATTTGGCCTTGTTAAACCTCATGACATTGGACTCTGCCCAGTAGTCCAGCCTGTTTAGATCCCTTTGCAGAGCCTCCCTACCCTCCAGCAGATCGACACTTCCACCCAGTTTAGTGTCGTCTGCAAACTTGCTAAGGGTGCACTCGATGCCTTCATCCAGGTCATTGATGAAGACATTGAACAGGGCTGGACCCAGCACTGAGCCCTGGGGAACCCCACTTGTCACTGGCCTCCAGCTGGATTTCACACCATTTACCACCACTCTCTGGGCCCGGCCATCCAACCAGTTTTCCACCCAGGAGAGTGTGCGCCTGTCCAGGCCAGAGGCTGACAGTTTCTCAAGCAGAATGCTGTGAGAAACTGTGTCAAAGGCTTTACTGAAGTCCAGGAAGACCACATCCACAGCCTTTCCCTCATCCAGCAACCGAGTCACTTTGTCATAGAAGGCGATCAGGTTAGTTTGGCAAGACCTGCCTTTTGTGAACCCATGTTGACTGGGCCTGATCACCTGGTTCTCTTGCATGTGCTTCATGATAGCACTCAAGATCACCTGTTCCATGACTTTCCCTGGCACTGAGGTCAGCCTGACAGGCCTGTAGTTTCCTGGGTCCTCCCTGTGACCCTTCTTGTAGATGGGCACAACATCAGCCAGCCTCCAGTCCAGTGGGACATCCCCAGTCTTCCAGGACGGTTGGAAGATGATGGAAAGGGGTTTGGCCAGCACATCCGCCAGCTCCTTCAGTACCCTGGGGTGAATCCCGTCCGGCCCCATAGACTTGTGGCTGCCTAGTCGGGCTAGCAAGGCTCTGACCACCTCCTCTTCGATCATGGGAGCCTCATTATGCTCCTCTAGCTCCTGGGTTAGTACACAGACGGAACGACTCTCCTTACAACTAAAGACTGAGGCAAAGAAGGCATTAAATACCTCAGCCTTTTCCTCATCCCCTGTCACTGTTGTTCCTTCTGTGTCCAATAGGGACTGTATGGTCTCCCTAGTCCTCCTTTTATTATTTATATATTTGTAGAAAGATTTTTTGTTATCTTTCACAGACTTGGCCAATCCAATTTCTAGCTGAGCCTTAGCCCTTCTGATTTTTTCCCTACACAATCTCACTTCCCTCCTGTAGTCCACCCAAGAGGCCTGTCCCTTCTTCCAGAGCCCATAAACATTTCTCTTCTTCTTGATATCCCTCAAGATCTCTCTATTCAACCAAGCTGGCTTTCTCCCCTGCCGGCTTTTTTTCCGGACCACGGGGATGGCTTTCTCCTGAGCTGCTAGGACCACCCTTTTGAAGAGCTCCCAGCCCTCGTGGGCTCCCTTGCCCTTGAGTACTGTCTCCCATGAGACTTTGCCAACCAGCCTGCTGAAGAGATCAAAGTCTGCCCTCTGGAAATTTAATGCTACCGTCTTGCTAACCACCCTCTTCACTTCACCTAGAACAGAAAACCCTATCATCTCATGGTCGCTTAGTCCTAGGCGTCCACCTACTGCCACATCCCCCACAAGGCCTTCTCTGTTCACAAACAGCAGGTCCAGGAGGGCACCCTCCCTTGTTGGTTTATTCACCAGCTGTGCGAGGAAGTTGTCTCCCACACACTCCAGGAACCTCCTAGACTGCTTGCTTTCTGCTGTATTGTACACCCAGCAGATATCAGGCAGATTGAATTCTCCCACAAGAACAAGAGGCATCGATCTAGAGATTGACTGCAGCTGTTTATAGAAGAGCTCATCAGCTGCTTCTCCTTGGCTGGGTGGTCTGTAACAGACTCCCATCACAATATCTACCTTCTGGTGGGCTCCTCTGATTTTGACCCACAGGCACTCAACCTCCTGATTGCCACAATCCATCTCAATGGAGTCCAAGTCCTCCCTTACAAAGAGGGCTACCCCACCTCCTCTCCTACCCTTCCTGTCCCGCCTGAAAAGCTTATACCCCACCATAGCCGTACTCCAGTTATATGAGTCGTCCCACCATGTTTCCGTGATGGCAACGACATCATAGGCTCCTTGCCCTACGACAGCTTCCAGCTCTTCCTTCTTATTCCCCATACTGCGTGCATTGGTGTAAATGCACTTCAGCTGAGCTGCCGAGCCTTCAGACCTCCTAGAGGGAACAGGGTTCGTTCCCAACTGCCTGGTAACTGGAGTAGCTAACACCAGAGTGCCTGCATCTCCTTTAGCACCCCGAGGTGTGTTCTCCCCCACTTTCTGTGTGGTGAGGTACTGGTGGTCCTCACCCGCGCACCCTCTCCCAATCACTAATTCCCCACGTCCAGGCTCGTTCATGTCTAGCCTGGGCTCAACCCCCTCCCCCTTCACATCTAGTTTAAAGCTCGATTTATGAGCTTGGCTAGGTTTCTAGGGCTTTAGCCCCCCTAGGAGACCCATGTGTCCCGCCCTTAGTGAGAAAGCCTGGGGGTGCGTGAGCCACCCCATGATCAAAAAAGCCAAAGCCCCTCTCCTCGCACCAGGCTCGGAGCCAGGTATTAATCGAATTCTTCATCCTGGCTTCCCGCTCCTCTCTATTTAGCATTGGGATGGAGCAGAATACTACTTGTGCCCCAGAGCCCTCCATCATTCTCCCAATGGCCCTGAAGCTCACTCCAGTTCAACAGAAATACAAAGCCACTACACTGTGCAAAGAAAGGAAAGGAAACAGAAATCTCACAGAGGACATGAAAGATTAGAAGTGAAACTCACCAGTATTTTAGGGCACCAAAGCTGTTGTGAAATCCCATAGAAGATTCCTGAAGTGCAACTTGGAAAAAAAGATTTCCCTGGCTTTTCAGTCAGAGCAGGTGGAAAATGCAGAATAACCATATAGGATGCAGACCCCTTCAGCACCTAATAGGATGGAACTGGCCCTGCCATCAACTGTGCCTGGAAGGTGAGCTTGGTAGTTATATGAAAACAAAAGCATGAGATGCGTCTGACTGGCAGTAATGGCTCCTGAAATCTTCTCTTAAATCTCTGAGCAGGTCTAGCTCCTTACTAACGGCCCTGCCAGGCTAAGTCCTGACCCAGGGAGCTTGATATGGGGAAATAAGGAGGTGTACCCTGCCCATTCAAGCCAGAATGTGTTGGCTGGAGGTATCAATCTGATGAGCAGCCAATAACATTTGATGAACAATTCTCTAATGTGCTACACTTTGGACATGATTGACTCTGGTTTTCAGCTTTGAGATCTTTAAAAGACAATAATTTCCTGTTTGAAGGTATGTGACGAGTGAAAATCTGGAAAAAATGGAAGATGGGAAGCTCATTCATTGGACTGGGGATCCCTACAGGGTAGAGGGCTGCATCTGAGCTAGTCACATCAAGGGTTCCTTTATATCGACTGCAAGAAAGAGGTAGGTTTAGGGCAGAGAGGCTTTTGGATCTTTCCAGATCTGCCTTATACTTATAGCTATTCAAGTATTTGTATGGTCAGACGATTCATGCCTGGCATTTCTAAAGATTTCCTACTTTCTTCTTGGGCTGTAAATCAGATTCTCCAATGGTCTCCTAGGAGTCTCTTGGCATAGTTGAAGAGGTTAATCAGACCCTGTAGCCAGGATCTTTCTAAATTCAGAAGAAGGTGCAAGGAAACACAAAACCAGTGCTGTGCTCATATTTGTCTATGTGAGATTTGTCTTGACAGGGAAAAACAGTTTTAAAATACAGTAGAAACAAACAGACCAATTGAAAAACGTTTAGGAAAAAAAACAGATCCATTACTTGCTCTTGATGTTTTTAAAATATCTGAGAGTAATGAACTGGCACGTTGCTCAAATGGAAACAAAAGAGGAAAAGGTCTCACATGGGTGAGTGGAGTGGGGAGGGTATAATCCTGAATGTAAACTTACTTCACACCCCTGCAGGTTAACACACCCTCCATGCAAACAGTATTACTCTGAAAAGGTTTTATTTGTGTTCACATAAAAGGAAAACTTCTGTTGCCTAGAAAAGATGAAAGAAAATTAAACCAGATCTGACACAGCCTGAAATAACAAGAATAGAAAACAAGGTGGTCTCAGTGACAATTTTACCTTTTCATAACAAGCAGTTATCCCCACCTTACTGGCATGCACGTGCTGCATATGCGCCGTGTTTCTGGGAATAGCTGGGAATAGTCATGAGTTTGAGGGTAGAATCCTAGAATTTGGGAAGAAGCAATGAATAACCAATAAAGAATAAAATCTTCATCAAAATCTTCAGCTCACTGCTTAGCAGTTTTATTAGCAAAAGGAGCATGCACAGCTCATCCTTACAGTACCTCTGTAACTCAAGAACAGTTATGGGGATTAGGGAGAAAAAAAAAAGTAATCCTCTAGATAAATGTTTACCACCTTTTCTCTCTCCTAACTCCTGTGGCCCCAGGTGGCAGGGAGCCCTTACCAATCTGTAATGTAAATCGCATGGTCTCGGCTGGCTTCGCTCGCCCTCACTCCAGCAGCTCAGTGAGGTTGAGCTCTATCTGCTCATACAGGTTGCAGCCTATTTAATATAACTGCTCCCCACTGCACAAAGTGGCCAGGTGCTGTGACAGCTCATTGGAGCTCTCCATGTCACTCCAGGAAGGTTTTTCTACCATTATCCTCCCACGGACCCTGGGGATATGATTAATTCATGGAGCATCACTGAAGGCATCTTTCTATGGCATACGGAGTTAAAGTGTCCTCTTCACAGAGCTGCCTGGGGACAACTGTGAAATTTGTATAGACAATCCCACTAGGTAGTCAATCTTGTAAAAGCACTGATATTACAAAGTAAATACAAGTGATCTATTTGTTTAAGGTTATTACTGTGACCGACAGGGTATTAAAACAATCTTTCTACTGACAAAAGATATCAGTCCTGCACTCTCATTTGATGTTCGTAGGCATGCCTTTTCTTCTGTCTTTCTCAGCCACTGAGCTTTGGGGTGTTCATCAAATTTGACTGATATGGAGATTGAAGCACATTGCAAAACCAGCCCATTGAAATTCAATTCAGATATGGGCTTAAATTATGAAAAGAAACCTTAGCTACTAATAACACTTTGATATGCAGATGCATAAAAGTTTTAACTTCTACTTTCTTCTGAAACAAATCAGCTTCCAGTCATGCTATTTGATTCATATTTTATCTTTTAATACATCCAAAGCACGAATATTAAACATTGCCCTCTGTGGTCAGGAAAATTGCAGTGGTGCCATATGAAGGCTTCCATTTCATCCTTTTATCAATGTTGCTTCCCTGCAACATGAATATACTTCCCAGTGTTCAGAGAAAAAGGTCAATCCCTTTATATCTGGCCTCTTTGTAACAGCATGCCATTTCTTTTGGAACTGGACATTTCAACTAGAAAAGGACATTGCGTTCCTAGTTGCATTTTATGTTCTGGCAGCATATGGACTTAGGGAAGAAGTCAGTTCTACATACAGATGGCATCTGTACAGGGCTCCCTCTGCTCTGTGCATTGCAGCCCTTGTCACCTTCTCCTGGTTGTTTTCTATTCCAAAGCATGCTGTCCTGTGCAACTCCCTGCTTTGCTTCTTTATCTGTTTTTGCTAGGGGAGGGACTACCATTCATCCACCTGTACACAGGCCAGCCTCATTTTATTCCTTGGGATCTCACAGCATACAACAGCAGGTACAAAATTCTTTGCCTTCACAATCCCCAAGGCTAGCACTAATCCAAAACTTATCAACAATAATTATCATCTAATTCTAACCCACATGTTTGTGTGAGAATCAAGCTTCATTCTAACTTTATGGCTCCTGCAGGATTCTGTAAATAACATGACAAGCCTGCACTTCACTACCTCTACCCTCAGCCTCAGTTCTAGCTTTAAATCCAGCAATACCTATGTGCCCCCAGAATTAAAGGCAAAGGATTCCTTCATATTGGTGCTAACCTTGTTCCTAGTATGATTATTCTTACAAGATCCAGGAGTAAACATAGTTTATCACTGACGAGAAGACATTTGTCTAGGTTTCATCCCTCATTTTCATGCTTCCTCCCTTGAAGCTAACCCAAATCATGTTGCTAACCTGAACAACACATTTAATCCTAAAGGTCTCAGAGTCTCCCAAAGATCAGCGTGAGGAAGCAACTGAAGAGTTCAATTTATGTTTCACACCTTCAAGGGCTAAGGTTAAGATCTGTGCCTACAGGAGCGATATTTTATAGCCTACCAATATAATTCACACTAGAAACTGACAATGGCCCATGGAACCATCATGAGCATGCCAGTGCACAATGCTCCTCAGGTTCTTAATCCCTGAAATTTAAGACGACTTTAGTTTTAAGGCAGGCACACAAATTTGAGATAAGGTGCATCCCGCAGGAAGCAGCTTTCACTGCTTCCTGTCAGGACCTCTAGGTATCACTCCCAGCTCTTTGGTGCTGTGATCCAAACTGCATGCAGGCAGCACCTGACCCAGCCAGCTCTGATGACCACTGCCCTACCAGAGACTACGCTAACAATTAAACAACATGGCCAGACATACATTAATAAATATGGCCTTGTAGACCCCAACATCAGAAAGCATGTTCTTTATCCCACTCCATCTCTGCCTTAACTGTAATACCATAAACAGTAATTTTGCTAGATAAAATACAAGTCATTGAATACTCAGGCAACAGTCTTGATTCTAGTATGGAGGATTTGGCAGAGTACAATGCAGATAAACAATAAATTATTCATTTCCCAGGTTCCTGTTGTAAATATTATTGCTAGAACTGAAAAAGTAAAACCAGATAATTGCAGAATAGTTTAGAAGACAAGGGATGTCTGACTAGAGGCCTCTGATCCTACCCCTTGTGCAAAAACGAAGATGAGACTCCACAACCAACTTGGCCACCTGGTTCCAGTGTGTAATCACTTTCCTTGAAAAATTTTGTCCTTATCTCAACTGGGTAGTTCGCTTGCTGCATCCTGTGAGAGTTGCTTCCTGTCCTTTTATTTTGCATCTTTGAGAAGCAGTTGGGTTTGTTGTCTCTGCAACAACCCTACCCTCAGACACAACAATTACATCCCCTTAGCCTTTTCTTCGCAAGGGTAAACAAACACACTCTCCTCAGCCCTTTTCTGTGTCATGTGCTTGAACTTCCTAATTATTTTATCATCTTTTTGCAGGACTATCTCTGCTGTAGCAGACGGGACAAAGAGTGGATGCAGAACCTAGAAGTGACCTCACAAGTATTGGTGCAGTCCAGGACGTGTCAGGTCTCCCCAGCTGCAAGAGTGCATTACTTGCTTGGGCATAACCCATTATCCACCAGCATCCCCAAGTCCTCTTCTGCCTGCTCTGTTGCCTGCTTGTAAGATTTCATGGAGTTATTTTATTTCAGGTGCTGGACTTTGGCCTTGTCTGTGCTAAACTTCATCAGTTTCTTGTTGGTCCACTCCTCCATCTTTTCAAGGCTCCTCTGAATGACAGCCCTGCCCTCCAGTCATGAACCACATCTCCCAGTCTGGTGTTACCCCTGCCTGTACCCACCTCAGTACTGAGCCCTGAAGATTGGCAGTTTTACTTATCTATCCGTCTGGTTTTGAACCACTGGCTGCACTTTGAGCCAGACAGGCCAAGTAGTTTCTCACCAATTTGTAGTTAGTTGGTTCCTTCAATGGTCAAAAAGATCAAATGACAGCCTGGGAATTGGGCTGCTGCCTGCTACTCACTCTGCAACCTTTGACGTGACCTGGGCATGGGTCTCTGAGGTTTGCTCTAGGCACAGCTTTAGATTAAGAGCTAAAGCTCTAGCTTAATCTAGATATGAAGGCCACAGGAGAGGGACAAGTAGGCTTCCTAGTGGCTTCTGGAGCAGTCACCAGGGCTATGGGGAAGGCTGCTATGTGCTGGAATTAACATATACTGGAATTTTATTTTTGAGATGATAATCTCACTTAATGCAAGAGAATTAGGGTTCAGGGTTGTGCAGCTATGGATTGATGTGAGGCACAATTAAGTACTAGTTAGTAGACTAGGATGAAGGATATGCTGTAGGTTCAGGCTAAGAGCGGGGACCTCATGAGTTGATGAATTTATGTGATGAATTTAGGTTTCCTCCCGTGCCTCCTACAACACATGTTGGATTTGGGCTGGGATAGGATCCAGTGGACTATTCATTATCTTATTTATTTATGGCCATAACTACATCAAGTAGTTAAACTTTTTGCTAGATATTCCACAGAGGAAAATTATGCGCTACAGATGGAAGGAAAAAAACTAAATGTGTCAGACTGATGTGGAAGATAATGGTGGTGAGACAGATGGACTGTGTTTAAGGGTAAGGGAGAAGTGGTTCCCTTAGCTGGACTGAAAGCCTGCAGTGACTGCAGGCAGGAAAGAAGGCTGGTATGAAATGAAGCCAGTAGATCAAAGCCATTTCTAAGCTTGGTCATAGCACAGCATGTTGTGCAATGAACATAAAAAAAATATTATTCATCCTCTGATTTCTAACCTCTACCCCATCCCCTAACAAAAGAAGAAATTCAACCAGCCTTAAAGCAAATCAGTTATCCCAGTGAACAAAGCTCCTCATCTCAGCAAACAGGTCTTGCAGGACACAGCCATGGTACAGGTATTTCACTCAGAGGAATCCCACATTTGTTATATGACCCAAACAAAGCCTGCATGTTTTGCAGGACTCATTACTATTCTAGTTTTCCAGCCCTGGATTTACCAGGCATGATGCAAAGCTATCTGTGAACCCAGTAGCAGCATCTCTAGGTCAATGAACTATAAGACTCCTCAGAGACTTTGATGGCAGAAAGAATCTCTAATTTTTCAACACTTGGTTTCCCATGCCTCACTGAACCATGTAGCTGGTGAACTATGCAGTATATGAAACATACCTCAGGATATGACCTTGAGTGACATGGTCTGGCTTTGAAGTTGAAACTAAGTTCGAAGTTGGCTGTGCTTTGATTTCAGGTTTGAGCCAGATGCCCCTACACAATCCTACCAGCCTTAGCTGTGTGAACCTGCACATGAATTCAGCCAGCACAAGCCTCTCACTGTAATATTGGCCAAAAAATCAATTTACGCAGTCCTTTCTCTACCCGACTCTAATGCCAATACAAGTCTTAGTTACTGCTGTCTGGTCCAAGACTGCAGTAGAATTAACCCATGCTATTTTCCCAACCTGACATTTGAATTTTGTGGGCTTCGAAAGATGCTCAGTAAATTTCTGTATCCACAGGAAGAAGGAAAGAGAAGCCATCTTTCGCTTTCATGTCATAACCTTCTGGTTTACATTTTCTAGAGGTTTCCGAAATCCTCACTGTATGGTTCTGGCTTCATAAGGATTTTTTTTGGCCATCTCTATTCAACCTTTCCTCCTGGGCTCAGTTCACCTCCCATATACTTTTCACCCTCCACAAAGGGAGAGGTGCTGACCGCTCTCCTCTGCCCAGACTTATGTGTGATGGCTCCCTGTCCCCTGCCACTGACCATCCACATTTCTCTGAACCACCCTGCTGCTGTCTGCCTCTTCTCTCTCACTCAAGACACAGCAGCATATGCTGCTGGCTTTACCTAGCCTATGTGCCTATTCTTTTAAGAAGACCAAGGCTTTGGGGGTTCTTTGCACTCTGCAGCATCATCCCTTACTTACAACTTAATGTGCAAAATCTAGGTTGTCCAGGTAGATGGCCAGTGGCAGGTATCTAACCCACCAACCACTTGTTCCAAGCTGCAGCTGTGTCTCAGGTTAATTTTCCTGCCAAGTATTAACTGCAATTTAAATTTCCTACACCATTTAAGCAGAGCAATCTGTACTTCAGATCTCTCGAGCATTAATAAAACAGTTACGAGACGTTTCAGGATAAAAGGTTAAGCCTATAAAAATATGCAACTCATTTATAAAAATAACTCATCAGGTTTTTCACAGACAATAAAGACAAAGGTGTTAATCTCTGCTTTTGTCATAACCTTGGGACTGCTGGTGGCAGAAGTCACAGGAATAGCTGCTCTTTGGGAGTCAACTACCCCAAACTTTTCAAACAATGTAGCTAGCCCATGGGCTTTGCAGCACCTTGTCAGCAAGCATTTTCTACTTCACAGCCAGGCAAGTAACTCTGGAGACCAAGAGACATCCTTGGTCACCTGTATTGGGTTTGTGTGGCAATGTTTTGGCAGCAGGGGGGCTACGGGGGAAGCGTCTGTTAGAAGATGCCACAAGCTTCTCCTATGACTGACAGAGCCAGTGCCAGTCAGCTCCAAGATAGACCTGCCGTTGGCCAAAGCTGAGCTTGTCAACAATTGTGGTCGCTCCTCTGGGATAACATGTTTAAGAAGGGGGAAAATTTGCTGCACAACAGCAAGTGCAGCCAGAGGGAGAAGTGAGAACATGTGACAGAAATAACTCTGCAGACACCAAGGTGAAGAAGGAGGGGGAGAAGGTGCTTCAGGCACCAAAACAGAGAATACCCTGCAACTCGAAGTGAAGACTCTGGTGAGACAGGCTGTCACCCTGCAGCCCGTGGAGGTCAAAAGTGGAGCAAACATTCACCTGCAGCCCCTGCAGGACCCCATGCTGGAGCAGGTGGATGTGCCCGAAGGAGTCTGTGAGCCGGTGGGAAGCTCGTGCTGGAGCAGGCTGCTGGCAGAACCTGTGGACTCATGGAGAGAGGAGCACATGCTGGAGCAGATTTGCTGGCACAACTCATGACTGTGAGGGACTCACAGTGGAGCAGCCTGTTCCTGACGGACTGCACCTGTGGAAAGGATCCGCATTAGAACAGGTAATGAAGAACTGCAGCTTGTGGGAAGGGCTCGTGTAGGAGAAGCTTATGGAAGACTGTCTCCAGTGGGAGGGACACCACCGGCGAGCAGGGGAAGACTGTGAAGAGTCTTCCCCTGAGGAAGAAGGAGCAGCAGAAACAACATGTGATGGACTGACCGCAACCCCCATTCCCCATCTCCTTGTGCCACTTAGTGGGAGGAGGTAGAGAATTTGAGAATTAAGGTGAACCCAGGTAGAAGGGATGGGTAGGGGAAAGGTGTTTTTAAGATTTGGTTTTATTTTTCATTATCCTATTCTGATTTATCCTACTCTAATTTCCCCAAGTTGAGTCTGGTTTGCCCATGATGGTTATTCAATGATTCCTCCCTGCCCTTATCTTGATCCATGAGTCTCTCCCTCCTACATTTCCTTTCCCCTGCCCAGCTGAGGAGGGGAGTGACAGAGTAGCTTTTGTGGGCACCTGGCATCCAGCCAGGATCAACCCACCACACCACTTCAGAGTGGGGTTTTTGACCTCATCTCCTCCTACAAGGCTCAGCACATGACCCTCTCACCAAGCATGACCACAGAGCTGGAATCTCCCAGTAGGATTGTCCCTCCTAGTGAATATCTCTTTGAAATGGGCCATTTCAAAGAAGTCACAGAGATAATCTTCCCATTTCGTCTGATATTGTGGGAGTGCCACCTGTGGGAGCTACTTCAGGGCATGTCAGGTGTCTGAAGCATCCCTCAATGGCTTCTGTTGGGTGGGGTGAGTCAATTTGTTTCTTCTGTGACTAGGGGGATCCACAAGAGGCAGCGCAGATGCAGCCACTTGGCATTGTGAACATCCAGAGCATTGCAGGAGGAACATCTTGTCTCTCTCATCTTTTGGTGAGGAGAATCAAGGCTCCCAGTGTTACCAGGTGAATCCAATTGAACATGGTTAAAATATTCCACAGTCATTTATTTTAAGAGTTAACTTTGTTAGCAGTTCCCGCTTGGGCTAGGATTGCCAAACAGCTGAAGTGTGTTTAGCTGATCAGCAGATACACAAAACCAGTGGGGTCTGGAGACAAATTTTAAGGTCTATTAAAAACCCAGATCTTTTGCTATTGCTGTAAAATACTATGAAAAAATGTCTATGTAGTTCCTCAGGAGCTCAGAAATCATTTTGAAATAAATCAGCTTAAAATAAACTCAATAATTCCTTGTTATACGTGATACCATATTCATCCTCATATAAGCAGCTTTTCTCACTAAGCATTAGCTTGTATTTGCCTATCAATTTTAGAAAGCCTGGTTTCTCTCCATCTAGAAGCCTTTAAAGCCTTTTCCTTTGCAGAATTTGCTGGGCGATCAGGTAAATGCAAGGCAAGCATCCTCCTGGCTGTTACCACTGATTACCTGGTGCTGGCCTGTTTTTCTCCCATTTGTTCTGCAAGCCTGGCCTTTTCTGGGAGCTGCTGTCATTCCTTACTGCAGCACAGAACAGTGAGGCTGTTTAAAAACACTTCCTTTTGTGGAGTGAAAGGATTCTGTGCTGTGTTGCTAGTGGTGCATGATGCTACTCCAGAAGCAGTGTGTGGCAGCCCTGAGATTTGCCTCAAACATGCAGTGTAGGCTCTTTATTAAAAGATATACAAATTTATATCAAAACACAAATCTATGAGCACTGACAACTGCTGCCACGAAGTCCAGCTATGGGGGTTCCTTGCCTGTTTGCCTGCTTGGTCGCACACTACACCACTAAGCTCCAATCAATTTATTTAACTTTACTCTGATATAACTGACACCTATGGCTGGTCCAATGCCTTACTCCTCACAAACTGAGCTGTAATAGAAATCCCATCTCAAACCAATAGCTTAATGAAAGGGAAAAGCGCTGTCTCCTCCACAGCCTGCCTGGCAAGAAGGAGGCAGGCATTCATCTCCCACAGCCCCACAGGCACTGCCCTGGGAATGCAAGAGAGGAGTTGTCAGGTGGGAGCTAGCTGTGTTTGCTGCCAGTGGGAGCTTGAGCAGGTCTTGGGGGGAAAAAATCGCCCCATTCAAACAACCATAATTTCATGTAAGATAGCTCACTGTAGGCTGAATGCTTTTAAATGGATTTTTTTTCTTCCTATTTGAGTTAAAAAATGAAAGCAGATCCAGGAGAGTGCTTCAAGGATATACTGTGTGAATAGAAGTAACAATAACAGTACTTAGCCTTTATGCAGAGACTTTTCATTAGTGGATTTCAAAGCACTCCCACAAAAGGACATCACTGTCATTATCCATGTTCTCCTGAAAGAGAAGGGATGTGGTCAAGCTTACCAGCACATCCTACCAGCCTCCCACGGCTGCCAGCTCTCACACTGGCCTCCCCACCACTTCTCCTGGTGTGCTTGAGCTGTGCTGGTTTTCTTCACAACACCTTCCTTCCCCAAGCACCTCCTGAGACAAGGAACTGCACTAAGGAGGTAGGAGATGCTGCCTGGAGAGCAGGCAGTGGGTGGTGCAGGTCTCTCTCCAGGTAAGGGCATCTTTCCAGTGCTAAACCAGCTTCTCGAGACAGGCAGCATGAAGACCAGTTCCTCTACATCCTACTGGTAAAAAAGGAAACAGTCAACTAGCGTTATTTTGGTCCTAATTTTTTTGAATAAATGCACAGTACACATTCATAAAAAGACCTGTAAATAGGGGAAAAGAGTAGCCCCATTACTCTTTTCTATGTGAGGAGCAACAGTTGTTCTCGAAGAATGAGGTATGCCCTTCATTAGTTATTTCAGCAACCAGGTACACTTGTGGGGTGTGCAAACACTGCCAGGAGAGGGACAGTTATGTTATGATGAGTTTGGTACCTGTCTGCAGGTTTTTCACTTGGACATGGAATCTGCTGCAAGGTCAGATACCTCAAAGATGTTTCAAGACTGCAAAAGACTCGAGAGCTTACATTTAAAAACATTTTAAGCTGAGCTACAGTACTATATTAGAAAAGAGCAGCAGGGAACCTTCTGCAGCTGCAGAAGAATCTGGGCCTGATCTTTACAGAGGGAAAATGCATTTTTTGCTTTTTTTTTCCTCCTGTGATGCGAGTGCTGTACAACACCAGGATTTCCATGGAGATGCGGGCATTTCTTATTGTTGAGGCAAGGATGTGATCTTAAAACAGAAATATGATTGATCTGAAAATGCTGCTGGGGGGTTGAGGAGAGGGCAAGGCATTGTTATGCTAAAAAGTGTGTTTTCCAGCCCTCTGCCACAGCCGAAGAACCGCAGCCACTCTTAACTCCTTCAGCACCAAACCCAAGAGGCATCCTAACAGTGAACAGTATGCCATAGCTTAAAAAATATTCAGAGGTAGCAAGATTGCGTAGTCTGCCTTATCCCTCAGTTCCAGCTTCTCTGTGATATAATAACTTTCATAGCAGTGTGGCCAGAAGTGCTTCCCCTGAAATGTACTGGGAAGCCTCATTTCTCCCCAGGGAGTGAGACTGGAGGCTTAGTGTCCTGAATGATGAGGCCATCAGATTTTGGATTTGCAGAGGAATTTAACATGAGGAGTTAACAAAAATAACACTTTTTAAAATATATGTCAGCCTTCCATTAACTGCCAAAAAACCTACAAAGAAAACATATTATTCAAAGTAAATAAGTACTTGATGACAATACTTTCCTCTTTTACATCTCCCATCTGCAACTCAACATTTAATCTGAACTTGAAGCCAAGAGAAAGTGAAGAGAGACACAGGAAGATGACTTGGCAGGTGATTTCAGCTGCTTCTAGCTGAAGAAGCCATCTCCTCAAATGACAGTCTTTTAAGCTCTCTTAGGATTGGGCAATCTCAGAAAGATTTAAAAAAATGTGTACTGTACCTCTGCAGAAACACCCTTGCTGTACCAGTGCAGAGGTGCAGTTAGCCAGGAGAGCACATGGGTGTGATGCTTAGGAGGGAGATGTGGGGGGAGAAAAGATGGTCACCTCTATAGAAATAGATGTAAAAATCCCTGCAAGAAGTCACTGAGGGTTTCTGATTCAGCCAGGAGCTCATGTGGCTGCTAAACCTCTCATAAGAAATACAGCACGGTTGGAGATAGGAAGCAGCCCCTGCTCCCTGCCCAGGGAAAATAGGCTCTCCCTCCCCAGAGATGGCTGGGGAAAAGATCTTCTGCTGCCAGCCCCACAGCCCTGCCTGCCACCCAGGGCAGGGTCTCTTGAGCTCAAGACTCTACCAAGGCGCTAGCATTGCCATGAGGAGACTGCTACCAGCAGCAGGAAAGGCTACAGAGTCTTTTATTTATTTGCAATTGACGGGGACCTTGTGAATGTCATTATGAAATGACTTCCTTGTATTTAGGACTAGAGGTGGAGGGACTGGAATGGGGAATTAGCAACAAATCTGTGTGCTGTATTTTTGTATGTGATGAGTAAAGAAAATTTAGAGATTTTTGGGGCTCAGTAGCCTCTGGTCCTCTCAAAGTAGCACATCCAAAGCTATATCAGCCTTTCCTGACCCTCAGATCACAGCAGTTTTCCTAAGCCACCACCTCCTGCTCCCCAGGCTTCCCTGGCTACACAGGCCTGTCCACATTTCACCTGTCCAGTTGCAGATCAAAGATGTTGCACTGTTAAATGCATGGTGACAGGACAAATGCTCACTGTTCTTCAGACTCAACAGAAAATGAAGGATTTTACATATTCTTGATTAGACAAATGGCTCACCAAAGGCAATCTTCATTAAAATTCCATATACACAAGTATCATTAAAACACAGAGCTGCCTTGTCCACACACACAAATTTCTCAGTTTTAAATCACAGAATTATAATATTTAATGATGTTAGAAACAAAAAAAGTTAGTCTGGCAACACACCATCAGGCAAGTACTGCAGGCCTGAAATTCATTGTAAAACTATTGCTTGATTATGGGGTTTATTTTTAACACTACCCCCACTGTCTGGAAACCACAGCTTGAAGATTTCTTATCACTGGTATGAATAAACATAGTGTGTGAGAAGGAGAGAACAGAAAAGCACCAGGGCTGCTGTTCAGCATGACACTTTTGGGAGGGTAGGGATCAGGTTGGACAAGCAGGCCATGACAGCAAGAAGCACAAGACTGCAGGGGCCTCCTTGCTTGCAGAGTTCAGCCGTTGCCATCTCAGCAGTCAGGTAGTATGACCTTCATAAACCGATCTAGTTCACCTTAAAGTTAGTTAGATAATTACAGTTCCTTAGCTGGATCTTATTCTTCTAATAGATCAGGATCCTTCTGGCAATTTCCAGTCTATACTTATTCAAGGACAGTTTATATCCCATACCCAAGTTGTCCTCCAGATCAAATCTCCCTTTGGATGTTTCCTGAATATTGTCTCAGCAGTGAGTGTACCACCTCTCAGCCCATGTTTTACCAGACTAAACACAGACCCTTTGCTGTCATCTTGAATGGCAACTTCTCCTTTCCTTGCACAGCTGCAGTAAGGACCAGGGTTTGTAGGCAACTATCGTGGATACTGGTGATCAAACCTACACATTTAGAGTCCGTAGGGTGGGTATGGATTTGGAGATGGTCTAGACAGTCGATGTTATCCATGTAAATGTAGCCTGACTGGCTTGATGGACTTGGATGCTCGCATTAGACAGTGATTTACCATCCTAATCTCTTTGGCAAAGATAGTGAAATTCTCTGGTGATATTTTGAAATGCAGTCAAGGGAATGTTTAAATAAGACAGCCATATTTGTGATAGAATGGACTGAAAGCACAAGTCTTGTCATACAGCTCTCTCCCACCATCCATGGGTGCAGGGTCTTCCTTTTCACTCCTTCTGGGCCAATCACTAACTAGGTCTTCATGTGAGCAAGGGTTACATACATTCTCATATTCTACCTCGGTGAAGATTTGGATGTGACAAAAGGATTCAACATAAAACGAGTTTCAGAGCAAGTGACGGGGGATTAAAATCCAAGCAGAGCATAAACACACAAGGTTAGCATCATCAAAATGAAATTACTTTCTCCTTATTGTTCTTTATAGACTGCATATTGACCATGAAAGTGAACTGTTTTCTGTAGCATGTTCAATTGACTTTGGGAAACTTCCTTAAATCAAATTGGAAATGTTTTGAGATTTCTTAGGAGAATAAATGAGAAATAAATAGCAAAGCAGCGTTTTGCTGTAGTGTCTAGTCACCAGTCATCATTAGATCTGACAGACAGAACAAGATGTTTAGAAAACTTATTGAATATGGTCTGTTATCTAGCTATGTACCAAGGCTTTTATCTGATATATTTCTGGTTTTCTTCATATAAAAAGAACTCAGTTGTATTTGCAACAAAAATATCTGTTTATCCTAAGGATCTTGTTGTCTACAGTATGGTTTTTTCCGAGCACTATACAATTTATTTGATGGCAACATATTTCTCTCTGTTTTAATATTGCTGTGAAAAATTAGGAACATTGCAGTTTGCCTGGTGAAGGGCAGACAGAAATCTGCTTTTATTTTTATTTGAATAAATCTAACACAACAGTTGACTTAAGTTGTTCATCTAGATATCCACTGCTGTCAAGTAGGAGAAACTCATCCACAGAATGCTTTTTTTTTTTACCATCATGTCTGTCCCTGCACGGCTGAGCCCAGGGTCCTGATGGATTATGTACAAAGTCTTTAAAAAAGTCATTGTCCTCCAGCCTAATTCTTCAGCCTTGCTCTGACCTTAGCTTCAGCCTTTTTCTGCAACATTACTGAGACTCAGAAACATTTCCCTGGATAAGGACTTAAAGGCCATGACCAAGGCACTTAAGCTTCTTCTGGATAATTTATATTGAGCTCTTGGCACTCTCTAAGCTTTTCCAGACTTCAAATCATTCTTGCAGTACTTTTCTGAATCCTTTCCAATTTATCAGCATACTCTTTAAACTGAGGATCCAAGAAGTAGTCAGTTTGTTCAAGTAGTTCTCTTGCTAATGCCTCATAGAGAGATAATTTCTCTTCCCACCTCTCATCTGTATTTTCTTCCCATGCAGCCATGGATTGCTTCAGCCCTTTAGCCACATGGCTAGACTGGGAGACTATCAGCAGTCAGCTATCCACCATGAAACATTTTCTTGGCCATTTCTTGCTGAAATACAGTCCTGAGTCCTATCATTGGTGCCTGCATAAAAATATTCCAGCATGAGCACTTCTATTTCCAGCAATTCAGCTGTATGTTAAAAGGTGCATTATTCGGTAAAGCACAAGCTGCTGTGCCATCAGATAGCCCTGAAGAGTTGCTCTTTATCGCCTGCCCCAATGCTTTTTGCAGCCAGGTTCCTTGGGGTGTATTTGCACCCTGACTGTGGAGGATGCTGGTAAGAACAGGATCATGAGCAAGCACTTTATGAAATCCTGGTGAACCTGCTCAGGTGGAAGACTGGTTTTCCAGATATAATTATTTTCTGATATCTATCCATTAGCCAGTTGTGTTGTATTGCATTGTGTACAGAAATGGTTATTTTATTTACCGGAATGTCATGCTTTATCAAATGAAATACCTTACAGTGTCGAGTTCGGCGAGGCTGCTACTTTTATCAGTCAAACTGCATCTCAAAGAAACAGCAATATCAGGTTTGACAGAAATACTGCTCTGCAGTCATTTGCCTATGCATACCAAAAAAGCAATCAATCTGCAAAACCTCAGCAAATAAGAAAATGTATTCAGTTATTTAAATTTTCAAAGAAAAAATCTTTAGTTCATCTGCTTTGTAATATTCCTGAAAACAGAGAGGTTTCTACTCCTTCCTGATATTCAGCAACTCCCATAACATCTGAGACAGCTAATTTTACTCTCAAGCCATTTAAAGCAGATGGATTGTAGTCATGCACAAAACTCTCTAATGAATAAGTAAAACTACAGTTACTTATTATATTATATAATAGCCATTTGTAAAGAACTGATCATTGAAGCAGTTGAAGTTTTCAGTTTCTCTCTGCCTTGCTTTATTTAATTGCCTTTGTCTGCCTCGTCTTTGTTGTGCATTTACTGCCATCCAGTGCTTCTGTGAGATATGTCTCCACCATCTGCTATTAAGAGCTAACCCAAAGCCAGAATATTTGGTTCTTAACGAATTCACTGACCTCATTTGCAGAAGTGCTACAGGTATTTTACTGCAATAAGCCAGTGCATTGCTCCCCTATCGCAGTGTTTTGAAATGATGTGGTATCTGACTGTGCCGACAGCTTCATAATGATGGGACAACGATTTTCAAACCCTGAGGGTAGGGCTCTGTCTGCCAAGCATTGAAGGGGGCTGATTTAAGCTGCTATTCTGCAGGTGCTGGAGAGGTTTCATGATGAGTACTTTAAATAATGGTTTGCTTTGATTTTAAGATGTTAATCTTTTGATTGATTTTTTTAAATTCCCTGCACAGAAGTTGCTTTTGCATTTTCTAGCCTGCAAGTCTTAGAGAGTGTGCTCCTTCGGCTTCCCAGAAAGATAAAGCTCCGTACTTGAAAAGCCTCCATCTTACGAGGATGTTTTCTTTTCTTTTTTTTTATGTGACAAAAATCGAACTTTGGAAGATCTACACAGGTTTATACAATGTCGAAGAAAGCTAAATTAGTAAAGATTTCAATTTCAAAAATCCAATTTTTTCATATTTTCATAAAAATTAGGTGGTGTTCATAATGAATAGTCCTTGTAGCAAAACAATCAGCAACCCTGGGTCTTCCACATTTTAGTAAGTCTGAATGTCTTAATTCTGCATAGAATAAACCATTTGGGGCTTTGGAAATGCTAAAACTGTTAGTTCAGATCTTGTAAGGAGATAGGCAGAAGACGGACCAGGCAAAATGAGAGATTTAGGGCTGTGAGCTGGGCAGTTAGGCTCAGCCCTAATCCTGGCCAAGTCATTCAGACCAAGCTTTTGAAGCTTTGTATGTACTCCTTGGTTTGGGTGGGTATGAGGTACCTAAGCAGCTTTGTTTATCCAACCATCTTCTTTGTATTTTCAGGATTTACTAGTTAGCAGCATTTTCCTTATTGCAACAATATAACACATTGTGGTGAAAATCTACTTAAGGAGAAATTCATATTTGTGTATTTAAACTGACGGCTATTTTGCCATTCTATGGTGATTGAAGGAAGCCAGAATTGTACTATACAGCACTTAATCCCTTTTTTTCATTGTGTCTGATGTCAAACTGGACCAGGCTGCCCAGAGAGGCATCCTTGGAGATATTAAAAACCTGACTGGACATGGTCCTGAGCAAACTGCTGTGACTGACCCTGCTCTGAGCAGGGGATGAACTAGCTAGTCTCCAGAGGTGCTTCTGGCCTCAGCAATTTGTGGTTATGCGGTTCAATATATAGGTTTGCCTGAAACAAAATATTATATAGCCCAAAGAAAGGAAAACCTGGCCCAGAAAATAATTTCTTGTACAACCAAAAGTTCCCATGTAAATCTCTGAGCACATGCAATTCAGCTACTCCACATATCCAAGACAAGTTTGGCCTCAGATTGGAAGTATAGGCGATTCGTTCTTCTGCAGTTGCATTTAACCTAGAAGCCTGGCATGCATGAAGCCACTAGGCTATCCTGATCCAGCCTTGCTCATCATCTTATCCTTGCCCAGCACAGTACGGCACCCCAGACCCCAGAAGAACATGTCCCATCAAGCATAGTGCTCCATGAGCATCAAAGCCTTCATCTCCCCTTGCCACAAATCCTCCCTATACATACACCCCAGCCTTCCCTTTTATCACTGAGTAGAAGAAAAAAAGCTTCCACATCTCTCACCTGTGTGATATGAATAACCACACCACCATACACATCTGAGCAGCAGTCCCCTACTACTGCTGATTACTCCTCACTTAGTTTCTGTCCTGCATCTTCAGGAAGCTACAAGGAAATGCTGAGTGCAGCGTTTCAGTACTAGAAGTTGTGCTACAGTGTTACATTTATCTTTAAAAATCATGCTAATTAAATATCTTTCCCTCAATTAGTCTCCATAGCTTAGAGAATTTCAACTGAACCTTGAAAAAATTCTTTTCCCCTTTATCTTTTTTATATGGTTTTGCATTACTTTCAAAGTGGTGATTCAAAGAGGTTTAATCTGCTTCACTTTGGTGTTAAATTGTTCCTAATTCCAGATGATTTTAGATCCTTCAAATGCCTTAAACAGAGATGGCAGGGAAATGCAGATCCACTGTAATAACAAAAACTGTCCTTAAGACTTCCACCTTCACCTAAAACAAAACACCAAAAGCACAAAAATCTTAGGCAGGACTTTGCAGAGAACCTGCATAACAGATGTGACCCTTGGGGAGAAAACTGCAGCTTTTTTAATCCTCAGCAGAAAAAACCCCTCAACTTGTTATTGGAATTTCTTTTAATCACCTCTCCTTATGTCTTAAAAAGTATAAAAGACACACAGAAGAAGTGGCTTCTGTTTGGGGATTCCTTGGGGTGGAAGGGAGATTTTATCATTGCTCTGGCTTGTTATAGTAAGAGTCTGGTCAGATAGAGTCCGACCCTATGATTAGATACACCAGCAGCTCTTCCACTCACATGAACCCATGTATACCTAAACAGTGCTCTTAGTTCTGTACTGTTCCCAGATTGTCCTGAATGGAATTATTGAGATCCAAATAAGCCTCAATATTGCTCTGCTCATAGCTTTAAATTGAAAACCAATCACCTAAGCCTATTTAAAAATACTAAAAAGAATATGTAACATGCTGAATGCTGAAATCACAGTCAAACCACAGAAAATAAGGTTGCTTGTGAAGAAGCAAGAAAAGTAAGGGTTTGCCTTTTCCACAGATGTCTGTGAAATTGGGCAGAGAGAGAAACCTTCGCTTTTTCTGAACACTGATATCTTTAAAAGACTGATATGCCATTTCTTCCAAAGTTTCAACTGACCCATTCCTAGATTCCTGCGCTACTTATATCTCAGCTCCCTGTTTCACCATGGCTTAATGTTATTCATACTTTTAGGTTTGTCACAGCACCTAACCTGCCTGTTCTCATGCTTAGTTTCTTCTCCTGCAGCCCCTGAAGAACTCTTGACTTTATGAATCTGCTGACATTAAAGCATATGCAGGTTAGGATGCTACCCAATGATGATCCTTAATGTACTGCACTACATCAAGTATCGGTAGGAGCTCCTCCTCATTTTAACCAGATTTTAAGTTCTCCTTGGCCTGTGCTTTTTGTACACTTCTAGAA
This sequence comes from Phaenicophaeus curvirostris, assembly GCF_032191515.1. Classification (NCBI taxonomy): domain Eukaryota; kingdom Metazoa; phylum Chordata; class Aves; order Cuculiformes; family Cuculidae; genus Phaenicophaeus; species Phaenicophaeus curvirostris. Next base: position 16,605,705 of record NC_091392.1, on the reverse strand, counting down.
ACTCCGTGAATCACATCAATCCCCCTCTCTGCATTTTAAATTCTGCTTCTGGATCTGAAATGAGCATTGGCTGGTAAACATGTGGTGGATGCTCCATAGAATTGTCAGACATGGGCATTAAAACAAGCAAAAAAAAAAAGAAAAGAAACATTGCTTTGACTTCAGCAGTGAAGAACGTTAACTCTAGTGCTTGCTTCCTATGTGACTGCACCTAGAGGTCTCTTTACTCATTTCATGGTGCCTGATTAGACATAAATCTCACCAAACCCCAAAATATTAATTAGGTCCTGTCTAATGTAAGAGCAATTTAGGAGTCAACACAGGTCCTGAAGGTAACTGAGAAAACACAGCACAGAAAAGCAGTGGCTTGCATAAGGCTCCCTTTTCAAGTTGGGAATCTGATGCCATTACTAAACAATTTTATAAAGCTCATCAAAAGCCTTCTATCAAAGGGATTTTTTTTCCTTTAGAGTTACAGTACATAAATGATGGAAGATGTAGTTCCCCAAAGGGAGGGTCCTCAAGCCATCATCCCTTCATATGTTCTCAGAGGCTGACAAGTACTCACAGAGGTAAATGAGAGAAAGCAAAGTATGTTGCTGCTAGAACTGGCACTCCTTCCCCGGGATTTTTAGCTAGAGGGTAGCAAAGCCTGAAGACTAATGCCATAGGGGAAAATGGGAGCAAAGAGGACATAAACTCATACCCTCACTGCAGCTTCATGGACAGCAGGTACATGCTGTAGATCGCAGCTTGAAGCAAAAATGTCTAGGTGTTTCCAAATTAGGTGCTGGCTTTTGAACAATTTGTTCAGATTTTTATGTGCACTCAGGGGAATATTCCATCCTGCATCAGGACTAAACAACAAGTGTTGAAGAAATCATTTTTCCCCTGGGATGAGAAACCTAATTTCTACTTGGCTGTAGAAAATAAACAACCCACAGTAGCTTAGAGGCTTAATTAAAAGCAGACTATACCTGTGGTAAGGACTGGCAAACATCGACTTTCTAATGACTTCTGTGAGCAATCAAAAAAGAACAAACAAAACAACACAACCTACTTGACTTTGCCATGTAAGGAGAAATGCAGCCCTGAAGAGCAGCCAGGCTTTGGGACCCTGACCTTCGTTGCCAGTACCCTTGGAGATAAACAAGACTAAGGCAAGCACTTAAGTGATGCACAAGGTAAAAAATATTACTTTAACGAGATGTGTTTTATAGAGCGGTGTGTTTTTACTACCAGGCCATGATTAAGACCTAATGGAAAAAAACAGAAATAGAAGGTGACAGTAGAAACCAGGGGAGATTTAGGCTGGACATTAGGAAAAAATTCTTCACAGAAAGGGTCATTGGGCACTGGAACAGGCTGCCCAGGGAGGTGGTTGAGTCACCTTCCCTGGAGGTGTTTAAGGCACGGGTGGATGAGGGGCATGGTTTAGTGTTTGATAGGAATGGTTGGACTCGATGATCCGGTGGGTCTCTTCCAACCTGGTTATTCTGTGAAATACAGTTTATTAGCGCTACTGGTCGAACAGTGAAGGGATCTAAGCCGCGCAGGCAGGGAGCTGCTCTGAAGTGATGCAGCTGGCCACCTTGTGGAAAACGCAGTAATGCAGGGATACTCAACAGAGACTAAACGGGACGGATTTTAAGTAAATTATTACACTAAAACCCGCAGAGTTTCATTTTATTTTTAAGGATTATTTACCGTGAACCTTCTAAGAAAGACCCTCACCTGCTCTCAGTTCCTATCAAGCTCTCACCGTTGCCACTGCTCTAAAACACACATCTCATTTCTGCGAATGGTTTCTAAATGGCCTATTTGTTTAGAAGTCCCTGTTCGCTGTGCTGGATCTCCCCCCTAGTAAGAGAGCCAGACTTCACACCAATAGTAGTGTCACAGCTAGCAGACCCCCTGCAAGCGTAGTTCATAGCTGCTGCATTCACTGGCTTGCAATGAAGTTGTTCCACATTGAGTCATTACTAGCTAGAAGATGCTATAGCAGGCTCTGTCATTCTTGCCAACTCGTTAGAATAATCGGGGTGGGGGGGGTAAGGGAAGGTGGCTAATTTGGTAACAGGAAGGATTTCCTCATTGAAACATCACAGGCAATAAATAACCATTCAGTGGGCTTTCATTTGTTCTTTTGATTATTCCACATCTGTAATAAAAAGAATTAATCTGGTGCTATGTTTAAATGAAGAAAAAAATTTTATATCATCATTTGTACCGAAGTCATACAGGGGAAACATATGATGTTTGCAAAGAAAGACTATAATAGAAAATAAAACACACACAATTTATAACTGACTTTAATCTTTTTTTCTTCTTTCTTTTAGACAAGCTCATTACTGAAGGAGAACTGAATTTCTGCAGTAGCTGCCTTTGCTCACAGGCTTCTGATGAGCAATCAGCACTGTGCACTGAAGCATGAACTTTATATGTGTGCAGAAATTCACAGTTCAACAAATTCCCCAGATCAGCCAGGAGACGGAATAACAACAGAATTAGATGTGTTATTACAGATAGTGACCCAACACCTTCATTCTTTGTCTTTCATTTACCTTTCCTTTTGCCTGCATCCCAAATGACAAGCTAAGTCTGTCTTCACTCAGTCACTTCTGTGTATTTGATGAAACTTTTGCAGGCGAAAACAATTATTGCTTCCTTTTTGATTTTGGTGTTGCTTTCCCTATGTTGCTATTCACATAGATGCCATATATGGATGGAAGACATAAAGCAAAATGCCATGGCTTTGAAGTAAAACAAATTTCTCACAACCCAGTTTTTTCACACAGGAAGGATCCTGCATTTCTTCCACTTTTCCAAGAGGAATCACTGAGTGATTTTATCTTTACCAGTAAAAGCAGCAACAGGCAGCCAAAACACGAGAGTCTCTGGGTTGACTCAGTACCTGCAGCCAGTGCAAAAGTCCTGGTTTCCTGTTTTGGTTCCTGTCAGGGTGTTCAGCAACCTGCTAGGGTAGGCAGATATTGGTATTAAATTACCAGAATTTATTAAGTCCATATTTTTTTAGTGTATCTTGATTCCCATTTTGCATCTAGTCTGCAAAGGCATTAGTTTCTTTCTGTGGCACTGGGGAGGACATCAGTGCTCTTAGGGTTGTAGAAGGGAACCTGAAATCTGTAGGAGCCTTTCTGACAAGATATATGCATTTAATGTATTGCAAAGTATATTATAGATATATATACTCATATATATATTGAGGTGAAGTGTGAAAAGAGGGTGTGGCAGTCTCAATTTTGGATTTACTAAAACCAATTTCAGCACGTCATATGCAGATGACACCAAGCTGAGTGGTGCAGTTGCCACACCAGAAGGATGGGATGTCATCCAGAGGGACCTGGGCAAGCTGGAGAAGTGGGCCTGTGAGAACCTCATGAGGTCCTACACCTGGGTTGGGGCAATCCTTGGTTTCAATACAGAGTGGGGGATGACGTGATTGAGAGCTGCCCTGCAGAGAAGGACTTAGGGGTGCTGGTTGATGAGCCGGCAATGTGTGCTCACAGCCTAGAAGGCCAACCGTATCCTGGGCTTCATCAAAAGAAGCATGGCCAGCAGCTCAAGAGAGGTGATTCTGCCCCTCTGTTCCTCTCTTGTGAGACCCCACCTGGAGTATTGTGTCCAATTCTGGAATACTCAGTATAAGAAGGATATGGAACTGTTGGAACAGAGGAGGGCTACAAAGACAATCAGAGAGCTGGAGCACCTCCCATACGAGGACAGGCTGAGAGAGTTGGGCTTATTCAGCCTGGAGAAGAGAAGGCTCTGGGGACACCTTTTAGTGACCTTCCAGTACCTGAAGGGGGCTACAAGAAAGCTGAGGAGGGACTTCTTACAAAGGCTTGTAGTGACAGGATGAGGGGGAACGGCTATAAATTGGAAGAGGGAAGATTTAGATTGGGCAGTAGGAAAAATTCTTCGTGATGAGGGTGGTGAGGCTCTGGAACAGGTTGCCCAGGGAAGCTGTGGATGCCCCATCCCTGGAGGTGTCCAAGGCCAGGCTGCATGGAGCCTTAAGCAGCCTGATCTAGTGTGAGGTGTTCCTGTCCATGGCAGGGGGTTGGAACTTGATGATCTTTAAGGTCTCTTCAAACCCAAACCATTCTATGATCTCTCCTACAGAAGATGCTCCTGAGTCTAAGTGTTACACTAGTAAGGCTATGATGACATCAAAGAGGTTTTCAGGAACATACGGCTGACTCCCAGCTCAGCAAACTATGTTTTCTGGAGTGGGACACTCCATATGCATCACATTCTGTTAACCAGGCTGTCAGCAGTACATGCTCAGGAACAGCTAACACATTTACCCACAGGTAGAAAGAGGAAGGTCAGGAAAAAAAACACAATAAAATCAATATCTAGCTTGCTTCCCCACCCCCCCACCTTTTTCACACCATTTATTACAGTTGGAATCAGTGACAGACAGACCCTAAAGCCATGTGTTGGGACAAGACTATTTCCAGTCATGCCTCCTGCCACGCAAAGGCTGCTGTAGCAGTTGTAAGCAGCAGCCTCCTGCCTCTGAAATTAGTTTCCTCACTTGGTGGGTGACACAGGATATAACAAGATTCTCATTTGCAGAGGTAAAAAATAATTTGGTCTTGAATAGTAGGTGATAGTTTTATAGTTCAAAGTTTTTTCTTATCAGGCAAATGAGAGCAGCCTTTATACTTCAGGTGCCTCATAAAAATGTTCATAGTAAATTTAATTTAATAACCCCCATCTGTAATAGCTGGGGCTTCAGACTCCTCTCACCTTAAACAAGTCTTAAGCCAAAGTAATATCAGTGACACCAGCAGCACAGGGTCTGCCACTTCATCTTTTTATTTTATTTTTTTACCTTAACTCTTCCCCTTCTCCCTCACCCCAGTTGTTCAATACTTTTAAATTCTTCAATCCCTAAAATCTCTTTTATGCAATATATATTACATTAAACACGGGATTGTGGAGCCACATCCTTGATGTATGGGCTTAGTACGGATGAATTTGTAACGGACCCATTTTGTAAGGAAATAGCACTGCAGGGTGCACTCATCCCTGGGTCAGATCTGTTTTCACGTTCTCCTTGCTGCTGGCCAAGAGGCAGTGGCTGTTGCCAGCCTGCGCCAATCACATCCCACTGGTATAGCATCCAGCATCATCTGTCCCTGCACGAGGCCTGTCAGCAGGGTGAAAGGATCCTTCCAAATGCTGGCTAGCATCACAGCTCCTGCTGGCATCAGTAACCAAAACCACCCTCTGTAATGATCCTTACAAATAAGAAACACACATACTTTATTCACTAAAAGAATAAATCCATTATCATATTTTGATATGTGAATTTGATTTGTGAATGCTGCAGTTTTCTCCCTGTCCGCTCCTGTTTCAAGACTTGCAATTGAGGCCTCCTTTAGCCCCACTTCAGGTCCCCAAACTAGCTTCTTAATTCAAAGCTACTGGCCCACAAGCACATCATCATCATCAAACCAGATCACAGCAGAGGTAAGTGCCCAGAGTGGCGGTACTTGGAGTTTCAGCACTCAGCTTTATGGCTGTGAGGACCTGAAGGTCCAAAAAGTCTGGTAACCCAATTAACACCTTCAGAGGTTTCCTTTCCATGGTACTGCCGCAGTGGGGACAGATTCCTCACGGAGCACATGCTTGATGTTGCAGCAGCAACAGAGGATTTCCCTGAAGGTATTTCAATTAGTTCAATCTGGCTTATTGTACTACAGGGGATCATAAAGGTCCCGTAGCTTTATCATTACAGAGCTCTGAGCTGATGTGTCTGATAGCAGCCTGCATCAGATGTTTGCCATTAAATCATTAGCGGTACATAAAAACTGAAAATAAATAAATCAGGCTACTATTCACCAGACAGGGCCATTTCCTAATCTCATGAAACACAAAAATAGCTATGCTAATGACATTGTTATGAATCTGTTTTTCTTTCTCATCATTACCACTTAAAAGTGGCTTAAATGGACTAGTAATCACCATAGCAACAAAGCAGCAGCAAGGAGGACTACTATCAAGAGAATTTGGTGTCTTAAAAGGGAATGTGGTTTTTTACATCTTTTCAGTGGAACCTGGGTTTCTTCTGATTTTGAATCTGATAGAAGATCAGAAAGAATCATGAAGAACAGATGAACATTCTCATGAAAGCACCAAATATCCTCAAATCTACCCTTCTTATTTATTGATGCAAAGTTTAAGGGACATAAAGAGAGAAGCAAGCAGGAATTGGTACACGAGGAAGGATCTATGTATGCACTGGGGTAAATAACACTTCCAGGTAGCCAAAACTCAATGTTGCACCTGGGAAAGCAAATAACAGGTCTGGAAGAAGATCACAGCATCCTGCTGGACGTTAGACTTCACAGGTTTTTTTATAATAGCTTTTCCTGCTTCTGCCTCCTCCTTCCATCGACAAACACTCATCGACCCTTAGAATTACCTATAATGGTACACATCACAGTCTAATATCATTATTTTAGTTGTTCCTTAGACAGTGGCAACCATAGTTAATTATATTGGAGATTTTTAAAAGCGTGTGCTACAGCCTGGCTTAAAAAGTTTAGCTCTGTCTACAAAAAATAATGACATTGAAATAGCTGTCACTGTCTGTTGCTTGTCTCCCACTCTTCCCTGTTTCTAGAAGACTTGATAAGCCTCAGGAAGAAGAAAATTGAGTCAAAGTGACACAACAAAACTATTTAAAACCCTCTATTATTTATTTATTTTCTTAATACTGAATTATATCTGCATATATGCCTGACAAACTCTCTGGATAAAACCACCCCCTGTGAAAAATAAGGCGGCTGCGGCTGAGGTCAGAGTGCTGGGATGTTCCTCTGCCACCAGCCCTCAGCAGCAGGGCCAGAGATAATCTGGGCTGAGAAGCAGGGTGGAAGCCAGAGGCCAGTTTCTCATTGTCCAGATTCTACTCACTATTTTCATTTTCTTGCCAATCCACAACCAACAGCAGGGTTCTGGACTTCCCAAAAAGAAAGACAGAGCTTGACATGAGCCGGCAATGTGTGCTCGCAGCCAGAAGGCCAACCACATCCTGGGCTGCATCAAAAGAAGCGCGGCCAGCAGGTCGAGGGAGGTGATTCTGCCCCACTACTCCACTCTTGTGAGGCCTCATCTGGAGTACTGTGTCCAGTTCTGGAATCCCCAACATAAAAAGGATATGAAACTGTTGGAATGGGTCCAGAAGGGGGCTACAAAGATGATCAGAGGGCTGGAGCACCTTCCTTATGAGGACAGGCTGAGAGAGTTGGGCTTGTTCAGCCTGGAAAAGAGAAGACTCCCGGGAGACTTTATAGTGACCTCCCAGTACCTGAAAGGGGCCTACAAGAAAGTCGGGGAGGGATGTTTTACAAGGTGACAGGATGAGAGAGAATGGCTTTAAATTAGAAGGAGGGAAAAAAAAAAACAAAACAACAAAAAAACCCCAAACAACCCACATCCCAGACCAAACTCTCTAGAAAAAAGAGATTAACCAGCTAAAGCAGGCAGGAGACTTGCAGTCTTGCCGCATCACAGATTCCAGTCAATGCCAGAGAAGTCTTCCAGTGACAGGAGCACCTGAGCAGTGCTTTTTCTTTTTCAATTCTTTTTTAATTTCAATTTAACAACACCCAAGATCCTCACTTGTGATTTTCAGAAGAACGTGTTGCCCTGCAGGTGACACGTCTGCTCCTCCTGCATGAGTGCTCTGAGACAGCTGCCCCTACCTGCCCCGGCTTCCAAGAGGGCGCAGCCCAAGCCGGTGCTGCCGCAGAGCCACAGCCCCCAGGACAACGTGCTCAAGCAGGAAGCCAACCACATCTCCTGGACACACTTTCTGGCTCCTCTACAAGCACCCTTGCTCTGGCAGCAATGACCAAAAAAACCAAGTACAGATGAGCAACTCGCCTCCTTGTTGTCAGTAGTGGTTAAATTCTGAGAGAAGGAGCAGGGGAAATGTCAGTGCTTGAAGGAATCAGATTTAGCAGATTAAATGCAGTTCTAATGACAGCATATCAACTCTAACATACAATCAGGTGTCATGCAGAGCTAACTTGCACACATGGATGTTAGTTTTAGTTCAGTTTCTTCGGCTTATTCTTTCATAGTACAAACTCAGGACCAACCTTTAATGTTCACCTAATCTATATTCAAAAGCTGCCTCCAAAATCTGATGGACATTGCAAAACTGAAAAGGGGAACATAGAGGCATTTGTACATATCATCTCCTTTACAGTCACTGAAAACATAGCAGAGGCCGCAGATCCAAGGGCTGCTAAGCCAGCCTCTAACAGCTTATTGTGCTGGAAAGGGGGATGTCTACTGTTTTTCTTTTTGCTCTCAGGTCCTCTGCTGAGTTTCTGCCATTTCAGGAAGATCTGGCATAAGGTAGGTAGCAGGAGGCAGTGAGATCTCCATTTGGTACGAAACCACAGTCAGCTTAAAATGCTGCTGAAGCACAGGTCAGAGTTTGGGCTTTTCAAAAAGGCATTTATCCAGCTGGACTTTGAGCCAGGCATACCTGGAGAAGTAGGTGTCAAAAGACTCCTGTCATTTACAAGTTAGAAGAAAGCTGTATGGGGCACACTAAGGCCACTGAGCAGTCTACGTTGTCTGGAATATAAACAATAAAACACCTCATCTATTACGAAAAAAGCATGAGTTGGTTGAGCAGTATGTCCAGATTGCTGAAGGCATATGAGCCTTGTGTGTGTTTATTTTCTCCAGAAATCATCAAATACAACTGATATTTGCCACAGTGACCTTGCATGAAGACCACAGTGATCATATTTGAAAATAAATCCACATTCTTCATATAAACATCCTCTATAAACTTTTTGGTATACTTAAAAGCAGAGTCTTAACATACTTACGTATCTTGGAAAAGGAAAGGAGATGCTCTCTTCAAAAAGCCCTTCTGAACAGCAGCTGCAGATATCGGGGGGAGCATCCACAGTCATCACAAGCCCAGTTTTAGACTCAAAGCTGCCTGTCCCCAGTATCCCACCTATCTGCCCTTCCAACACACACTTCAGTCCTGCATCACCTAGACCAAGTCCAGGACTCAGCTTTTCTCCACTGCACTTTGCTTTTCCTTGGAAAGAGCCCAGAGCCACTTATCTTGCAGGATTGAGCACAGACACAGATGCCACCACTCCCTGAGCTATGCAGTCAGTGTTGCTTATTTTGGGAAGTCATAAGGGTCAGCGTACCATAAAAAACAACCTGAAGCTCCATCTATGAGCAAGAAGAACTCCCCTGCCAGGTAAGCACTGTGAACAAGGATGATGTCCTGTGTAGCTTCGGAAACTTTCCTAGAGCATGTCTGCTAACCAACACCATTCATACATTTCATGCAGGCATCCAAAACACAGGGCATTGCAAGAAAAACTCATCTGAATACAGGAAAGCCCAGCATCAATATACCAAAGCCTACCCCTGAGAGAAAAGAAAAGTAAATGCTACCATTATAAATTCCACAAAGCAATGTCAATTTGATCATTTGCCCTACAACCGTTTTTGCAAAGAGCTTTTTTTCTTTTTTTCCCCCCAAATGCTTCTCAGACAGCATCTCTACAGATTTATACACTTGTGTGGTATTTTTACAGATTATCTGGTTTAGAAACAGGTCAAACGAGTCTCAGCCCTCATTCCTGTTAACAGGAATGCTGGTTAACATTCATCAGTAGCTAATGACATTTCTGGTCAGAGGAGATGATTTTTCAAAAATCAAAAGTAACAGTGAATATAGGTGTTTGATTGACAGACTCTATACTAGGAGCACTCCTTCCTAAATATTTATGTGACCTAAAAAACTAGGGAGAAGATTTTTAGAACTTCTTACTGACTTATCTGTAAGAGGTTAAAACCTTATCCCTGTGCTCAAGAGTAGCATGGAGATGCCTGAGCAAATACTGGCTTAGGTTGAGTCCTTCCCAAATCCCGCTTTGCAGCAGGCAGCTAACTATACATTTATTCCTCCATGAATATATTTTATTTTACATAGACTTGCACCAGTAAGAAAACAGGCTTTGCCCACAAGAGATTGTCTGCTTTGAAGAGCTCGCTCAATAGTTTCAAGCAGCATCCTCTCCCTTCAATTGTGTGGGTCAAGAGCAAGAACATGGCACATCAATGTGAGAAAATGGAAGTCACTGAGTAATCCAAACCAGCAGAGATAGTAATTTAGTTCCAATTTACACAAAGTGGAAGATGTAAGAGGTGCGAGACAGCTTTAGCAAACTTGTGACACGTTCATCAGGACATGGTCAATTGGTATTTCTAAATAATCAGGACTGAAAGTATAAGGGTATTTCTGCCAGAGGAAGAAAACCAGAACAACACTGAAACAGAAAAAGCCAGGTATGAGGAACAGAAGAAAGCTCTCCATTTAAAACATGAGCAGTAACAGAGACAAAAACCAGAAATTTGGGGAACTCAGGAATGAAAAAAGAGCAGCTTCTTTCTGGACTTAATTCTCCTAGATGTCTAGCAAGACTGTAAGGTAAAAGCCAGCCACAAATTAGCCAAAAATGAAGTGAGGATGAAGAGAAATATCTGGTCTAAGCCAGTAGAATTTGATCCAGTCACACGAGGTCATCCAGAGATGAAATAAAGAGCAGGGGATAAAGAATAGGGATGCAACAAGCCAAATGGGCAGAGTAGTTTTGGAGGAAGGCTTGTATATGCATATGAGAAACGAGGAAAAAAACCATAAAGGAAAACAAATGTAGAGAATTAAGGGAGGGTGAAGCATAAGGCAGAAGTTATAGAATAATTTAAAAAAAATTTGTTATTTAAGAGAAAAGCATAGTGGAAAAGAAAGACCAAAGGAAATAACTCTCCACGTACAACTATTTTCCATGGAAATTGGCAAAGATGGGGCTTCAGAAGAGGATTCAAAAGCAGAGATTTTGCTCAGTTCTCATCTCAATACAGGATGTGAAGCTCACAAGGTAGAGATGAGCCAACTGTTTAAACAAAGAAACAGGTATTTACCTTCCCCTCTATCTGCCAGCCAAATCCAACCTGGCCACGTATAGCAACAGTTCAGGCTAAATATACCAAAGGCATGTTCACAACTACATCTTTGAGGCACCGCATTAAACCAACTTAACTTTCAGAGCACCCACAGCCCAGTAAGGACACTCTTGCTGCGAGGGACTGGTCCCTTTGCAGTGCCCTGACTTCTCCAACACAGAAAAGGACTCCTCACATCTTTAGGACATTTTACTCACGATGCAGGAAAAATGTCTGAAGGTCTGAGACGAGCTAATAATTCACGGGTGAAGCACTTAGCTTATCCTAAAACTGTCTAAACAGAGGAATGTAGTAAATGTCTAGGGGTTCAAGTAGAAGAACCGAGACTTAGATTACTTAAAAGTAACAGCAAAAAAAACCTTCCACCTCTGCAAGCTGAATGCTTTAACTGCCCTTTACCATTAATCCAAGCACTGCACAGGCCATGTTTCTATCTGGTCATCTGCACCAAGCCAGCACGTGCTGGTGACACCCTGCAGCCCACTGCCAGCACGCAGCCTTCCCTTGCACAGGCACTAGAGTTACAAGGAGGGCAGGTAAATGATTAATTCAATTCAATTATATTTTATTAATTTCATGGGCTGCTAAAGGGAGCTTGAGAAAGCAAGTGGCATTTTCAGGATGATTGCCCCCTCCTCCCAAGTGCCATGCAGTCCATGGCTGAAATGAGATTTCCAGGCCCCACACTCTCCTTCCACAACAATTCAGGCAGGGTCAAACCCAGTCTCTGTGCTGCAGATGTAACTCACCTTGTACAAATATTTAATGAAAAATGCATTACAGTAGTAAAAGTGTGAAGTTAAGTATTCTCAGAATACGTAAAGTACCAGTTTAAAAGCACCATTCCATTGCTAGATGCATTGCTGCCATAATGAGAAAACTAAATATTGAAACAAGTAGAGCAGCAGATATTCAGGACTGGAGGATCAGTCACAGACTGACCTATGTCAGCTGAGCAAAACACAGAAAGGAGCATTGTAGAGGCAAACAAATAGGTCTGGATTAGATGACCATGCAGCTCATACCTGGTATTAGATTCCTAACGGCAGACAAAGGCTTGTGTGCCCAGTGAAAGAGTGCTGTGCGTTCACCATGCATAAAGAAGCTCTGCCATTTATCCCCAGCAGGGTTACAGGTTATACAGAAGTACAGCCAAAGGCTCAGCAATTCAGTACGTGTCCATGTGACCAACGAGCTCAAGTGACCACAGATGCTGCAGAAGAGCAGCTGTGTCTGGATATGTAACACCTCTCCTGAACACACCTCCTGCATACCTCTGGGTGGAAAAGGGCCTATTCTTACCTCCAGTGCCCACCTGTAGCACAGCTTGCAGTGATTGATTTCATGGACAAGTTCGGGGGAGTACAAACTTGTATCTGCCAGAACTTGTCCATGTTGCCCATGCCCTTCTGCAGCGGCAGCGTTTCAGAAATCCCTGGTTGCTTTTCCATCCTCTAAATTAATTGTATGATGACAAAATGACAGGCACAGACAAAGATCTAACCAAAAAATATACACACATTTTCCAATATATTAACAGGATTATTTAAAATATAAGCATGTTCCTCGGGCTCCAAACACAGTGGGAAATAAACCCCACCCACCTCCCAGCTCAGTGGTGGACTCGAGGTGTCTATGAATTTGTCAAAAAGCACAAATTCACCTTGTTTGAAGAAATCAGGCATAGTTTTCATAGATAAGTTATAAAGTCTGTAAAAAGTGTTAGCACAAAGCATTTTTAGGTTTATTTAAATAAAAATTATAATTTATACAAGACTTTTTAAACAAACAAGATTTTTCTTAAAAAATGTACAGGGCAAATCATTTCATTATTTCAATTCTTCATACAGTATAAGTCTTTTGTCAAACAAAAGTTACACTGATAATGAATTATTTACAACTTCAAAATATAGACTCAAACTCCAGACATAAAAATTTTAACATCCATTATATTTCAATAATTAGTAGAAATTAAACATCTGCCAAAATGTACAGAATTCAATAAAAACTACCAGTGTTTTTAATACAAGTGTAAGTAGCCAAAAAAGTACATCCTTTCATCTCTTCACCATTGGCTAAAATCTCTTTTCTCTTTGTGTGCAGGAACAAGGGTAGGGTTTGGCTGCTGGCATCCTGTGTGATGTTGCTACTAATAAATAGCTTGTTTCATTCAATCTTGCCTCACAAAAGCTACAGTGCATGGAAAGGCATGATTTCATATTTCAGCTTTTTATGTGGTTTGAATCGAAACGGTCACTGATAAAGAATTAATGTGGTCAGTTTTCATATCCCTTTTTTGTCCTCCTTAAAAGGGACTCAAACTAACCAATGCACTTCTAAAGAAGTTAAATCCAATTACACGTGAATGATCCAGCAATGAACCACAGACACCAACAAAACTGCAAATATAAACAGCAAACAGACGAAAGACAAGAACATCACCTTCCGCTATTAGAAAGTAGCACTTCACATTAAGTGGTACGACCCAGCCTGCTACTGAAGGACAGTAGGCTACACTGTAAGACTACACATGAAGATTGGAATTTGACTTCAGTGTAATAATACAAGTCAAGTGTGTATTTCCTCACTGCCCATCCCCTCCTGCCCTCCAAACCTGGGAGGGTGGTGCAGGAGGAAAAGCACAGGAGTACCTGTGAGCAAACACACCAAGGTTATCTTCTACAGTCTCTCACGCTACATACGCCACAGGAGCAGTTACGTAGCAGGAACCTGGACAACCCAATGTAAAGTGAACTTTGCAAAATATGTACACAGATGTTTGTCAGTTATATTACAACTTTAATTAAAAAAAAAATCCAGTCTGTTTTCTATATATTAGAATGAAACAACGTTGCATTGCAGCTTGCAGTAGGTTCACTGCTTTAAAAATTGCTAACTTTTAAGTCCACACTGCTGAAGTGCAGATTAATTTCAAACATCAACACATTAGATTTTATAAAAAGTTCCTAATTTCTTCATCTATAAATAAAAATGTAAGGGTGTATTGTATGCATGGGGCATTTCAGTCTAGGAAAAGGCTAATTATTTCTTTTCTCCCTCTCTGAAGCCCAGGTATCATTAATTGCCCTGGCACCATCAGCATAGGACCTATAGCCCCTCTAGGAACCAGAATCTAGGACAACCCTGTGTACTAGGGTCAACCAGAGAAGGGTGGGAGGAGGAGGAGGTAATAACTCCAAGTCAACTGATTTCCTACGAAACTCCTGTTATGATCAGAGTGAAGGTATAAATTACACTTGAAAATGATACAAAAATAAGAAAAAGACCATGCTCTCTGTAAAAAATATACTTTTTGTTTCTTCAAAAAAAAAAAAAATAACCTTAAACACACTCAAGGTTTTTTTAAGACAAAATTAATGAATCTGATTAAGATTTATAGAACATTAAGCGACTTTAATGTCTATTTGTTAGCCACACTTACTATCCAAGGAAGTTTCCAGAAAGGAAACCGAATTATAATATGCAGTACTTACAAAAAGAAATTAACTGATTTTACGTTAGCTTTGATGAGAAAAATTTAAGATAAAGGATTTTTACTTAAACAGAAAACCTTCATGCGTAAAAAGAAGAAACCACAGACTGTCAAGCCATATCCATATTAGACAGTGGCAAAATGGATTTCCCACCAGCTTCATCTATATTTTAAGTTTTCAAACACTGAGTAAACCAATACTTAAGAAGGCGTTAGAAATTCACCCCTTTTTCAGGTCACATAAAGACGTGTTGAAGTGCTCCTCTAAGGGGAGAACTAAAAACTAGCATTTTAGCCATTATGGTGGATTCTCCCCAGCTCTTGTTCATGTTTCTAACCAGGGCATGGACTTCTACCCCATCAGTGCTTCCCTTTACAATACCCAACTAGATCATGGTATCCAACAGCATTTCTTCATATTAAAGTTCATTTTAAGCTCTTCTTATCATACCTCTTCACGATCAGACTGAAATAAGGTTTGTACAGTTTAATTGCCACCTTCTTTATTACTGCTACATTTGTAGTAGCAGTGCTTGCTACTTTCAGTAGCACCTTCAGTGCTTGTCTCCCCTCTCCCTTCTTTCATCTTACCCCTTTCCTTACAAAGAACGAAAATCCCTGTTTAAAAAAAGAGAAAAAAAAAATATGAAATGAAGTCTGATTTATACATTAGCATTTGCATCTCCATCGCTTTTTTGGGGGGACATTCACATAATGTCTGGAGACATCTATACTACTCAAACTCAAAAGACACAGTAAAGGAAAAGACATACCAGAAGGTTTCGCATAACTCCTACTGTGCTTTCATGAAAATGCAAATAAAATTCTAAACCTCTCAGATGGGTGCTATTATATAGAATATAAAGGCTTTCTAATATTAAAAGACAAAGGTCAATATGTGCTTTGCTGCTAGAAATGCCTGAGAGAGTTTAGAGAAGGAGTGCAACCTTCCTGTTTTACCTGGCAGTTGGGTTTAATTGTTACTAAAATTTAATTTTGAAGGGGAAAGACAGCAACATACCAATGCCCCTCAAATTACGTTCTGAAAAGGAACTAGTGCTTTCAGCTGTTATATTACAGTGTTATTTTATTACAAGGTAACTCTAGAGAAAAGCCAAATTAAAGAGTCGTGTCTCAGTTTAGTTTAATTATTCCCACCTCCCCCAACACTAAAAGCCTGCAAGTCTTTTATGCATTAACATACAAACATCTTGTACACACAACATGTACAACAGTTGAGCCCTTCTATGACACGTATCTATAGAAATACAAATATATGATGCCTAACATTTTAGGAACAACATTTTGGCACCCTCTTTTATAAAAAGTATCTGCCTGCCTTCCTTCCTCTTACTTTGGATAATTAGGAAAGGAAGATATAGTTTCAAACTTTCTCCTCCAGTTCACTGTACAAGCCATTTATGTGTCTATGCTGGAAAAACTGAACTTAACCAAACCAAACTTTTTTCTGCCCAGGGAGATGGTTGAGTCACCTTCCCTGGAGGTGTTTAAAAGACGGGTGGATGAGATGCTGAGGGGCATGGTTTAGTGATTGATAGGAATGGTTGGACTCTATGATCCTGTGGGTCTTTTCCACCCTAGTGATTCTGTGAAACCAGTAAAATATCCTTCTGCAAGAACTAGCAAGAAGTTATTTTAAGTGCAGTTATAAACAAGGAAATACCAAGATGATAATACTTCATTGGTGTTGCTATCAGTTAAGACCCAATTAAAAACTCAGAACTGAGGTGGGAGACTTAATGCTACTGCAGTCATCTCACATCTTGGGGAAAAATAACTAAGATAAAGGGACAAACATATCCCTAGTGATATTGGCGGAGTTGAAGGGTCCAATCTATTTCATTTTGATATTTAGTCAACTCTCCAAGTATCTTCCCAGCTTTTAACGTCAGCAAATAAACATTAAAAGTGCTTAATGTGCAAGGCTGATAGTGATGATAGCACTTTCACTCTTTTGTTTCAGTTTGTTTTTTGTTTCTTTTTTTTTTTTACAAAAACCTTAAAAACAAACATGAAGGCATATATAAAATACACTTGATTTATGTAACAGATAGAATATAAACCACCAGACAAGAAAAATTATTGCAAAATAGATGAGGATGTTCATTTTTTTTTCACTACCAAGTTGTAAAATAAGAAAGTTTCCTTTGTATCTTGTAAGACAAGATACTAGCTCTCAATGCTTGATGATGCAGAGGTTATTTTCACATATTGGTTGAAAATTGTCTCAAAAGCTTCATCTCTGTGTACCATGGCACCAAACACCAAAGGCTAAGTGAAAGAAAAAAAGATCATGTCAGTCCAGAAAAGAAAAATCTTCCTCTCGGTATAGTTTTGGTCAAATCAACAGGAACAGGAGATTAACTGTACTTGTAGTAAATCAATAAAGATGTAAGAATAGTTTTCACTACTAAAGTCTTGGATATATAGCAGAGTTTCTAATATTTGTCACTTCTCCATCTTCTTCCTAATGCAGCCATGGCATAAAATGCACCTGCACAGAGTATGACCAACTGAGAACACTTCAACTCTTTCCCCTCCATCTGCTCAGTGCACAAGGTCTTCATGATTGACCTCTGCCTTCATTAAAGATTTCTAAAAATCTCTCTCAGCACTTCTTCATTTTTGCTCATAGAGTATTTACTCAGGTAGATGAACATTTTCAATCTTGTAACAAGCACTTCTCAATATCAAACAATGAGCAGAAAGCCTGGTACAAGAGTCGTGTACCTTGGAGAAAGGTTATTCATAGGTCATTGGTTTAAAACACGGTTCAATCGTGTGTTAAGAAAAGCTTCAGTCACCCAAAAGGTATGTGAGAAGTTTAAATCTTTAGCACTATTAGACTGAATCAAGAAAACTGCATGAGGATCATGCTATTCCACCCCAAAACCTCCTCACCCACAGATATTCTCAAGCCATCAGCTTTTTGTTCCAGACTGCAACAGAGCAGCCCCTATGCTCCTTACAAAGCATGCCTGGGAATGGTCAGTGGAGGTGGTGAAATAGTGGAGCAGAAAGGAGGGAGCAAATCTTTCTGAAGTGTTATAGTAAAATAGGCAAGATGCAGTAGAACAAGCTAAATGTTTAAATCATTAAAATGCTGAAGCCAAATACACTAAATAAACAAGTGAAGAAAATAAGAAAAGGAGACGAACATTGGCATAAGGGGAATCCCTCCCCTCCTCCCCCCAAAAAATAAAAGCCTTTATGTGGGTGCTAACCAGGGAAGGAAGACAAAAGGGGCACGAAGTCAGGCACAGCAACATAACCCAACTACCTACTTTTTGCGTAGACGGTGTTGATACAGCAATACCCATTCCTGATCCCGGGAGAACAGAGAGTACTTTATACTGGAAAGAAAAAAAAAACCACAGACTAAAGATATCTTACATATTGAACAGCTGCAAAAGGTGCTGAGGTTACAGAACTGGTCGCTGCTGTACCCTCCCAGACACAAATAACAAACCTCTATTAAAACCAAGGACAGGTTAGTCGCTGTTCTGTGACCCTGAAGCCAAT
Source organism: Phaenicophaeus curvirostris (assembly GCF_032191515.1). Lineage (NCBI taxonomy): Eukaryota > Metazoa > Chordata > Aves > Cuculiformes > Cuculidae > Phaenicophaeus > Phaenicophaeus curvirostris. The sequence goes on along the minus strand of NC_091392.1, from coordinate 16,587,611 downwards.
GGGTACAACATCACCCTACAGCAAGTGTCTGCCCCTCCTCTTCCTCTTACATGTATTTGGGTACATGAGAGTTTTCTGTGCACACAGCCAAGAGGATTCCCTTGAAGTAACATCCATAAAGCTTCTTTTTCAAAATTAAATAGACAAATAGAGTATCTATAGGTTGGTGTGTTGGTTGGTTGGTTTTGTTTGCTTGGCTTGTTTTTTTTAAAGAAAGTCTATAATGCTAAGAAGAAATATATTTGGCTGAACTCAGGAATATCCCCAAGGGGGAAAAGACACAGAATCTGGCCTGTTGTTTCCCCATCCTCGTGTAAAATCATGGCTGCACAATCCCTGTCTCATCTTTATTACAAAAACTACAGAGGTGCAAGAGAACTTTTATTGCAGAAAAGATCCACTGAACCATGAGCCAGCATTACTTCAAGTATGATGCAAAAATACATCAATATGAATTATTAATTCCAACAGGAATGTTCAAATTATTCATATGTTGTCTGCTCTATAGACATGCTATAAAATAGAAAGAGGGAATTTAAAAATCTGGAGGTAATTTGGCAGTAGAGGCGGGCGAGGTGCTTCTTCGCACAGCATGATACAAGCTGTGGCACTCACACTCACAAGACGTAGTAGAAAGCAGAAGCATCTGCATTTAGGAGTAGGACAAGTTCAGAGAGGATAACAAATAGTGACATTAAGTACCATACAGAGTGCTGCAAGGCACCAATAAAGCCATTGGTAACTGCAGGCTGATAAAACTCAGAGGAATGATCCCTGTTATACTTGCCAGGCTTCCAACCATCTACTTCTTACACCTGTTACTGATGGGATCCCAACTAGACAAAACTCCAGCTCGATCCAGTGTGGCTATTCTACTGCCTTATTTTTCTCCACCAACAATAATGTCTCATCCCTCTGAGGTACCTATTCTTAAGATGGTGCACCTACAGATATGGACATCCAAACTAAAATTAGTATTATTTAGTATTATTAAAATTAGCAGTCCCTGCTAACAGTAAATCTTCTTAAAGTCTACACGGCCCTAGCCAACACAGGATTTAAGGAACAAAACAACTTTCATTTTATAATAACTCAGGAGTGTAGGGGTTTAGTAAACTACTTTGGTTTTATGTGCATAGTGAGTTCGCTTGTGCTGAGTTCAAATGGCTAAACAAGCAGTTGTGGAAAATATTCTTGATCAAAGAATTACATCTTACTTATAAAAATTATCAATGGCATGTGCTTTCAAAATAACGTAAGTAGAAAAGCAAAACATGACTAGCTGAACAGAAAATCAACTTTATCCCCTATTTGCAGCACAAAACAAACATACCTTCTGAATATCTGTTATGTCCGTTAGCTTTATGACTTTATTTCTTTTAGATGAGCCAGATTTGGAACTTTCAAAGCACAAGTAACTGAAGACAAAGAAAGAAAATGCTCATTTTGATACAGTATTCTAAACCAAAGTTATCAATACCCCTCCTGCACTTCTGAGGTTTGAAATCTCACAGGTCAAAATCAGCTTCAAAAAAAGAAAAAGAAAGAAGCATACTACACAACCGAGTTACAGTTTCTAGCAACTGGCTAACTTATCTGAAAGCCCAGAACATACAATATACCTTCCCTCCCCCATAATCTTATATTAATGCACTGAATGGTTAAACCTGACAGGCATTTTGAAGACACAGGAAACACATCCATCCTTACACAGTTGAAATATCAAATCTGAAAAAGCTTATAAATCATTTACCATCCTAGAAGAAGATTAAGAGAAAAAAGTTTTATATTATTGTGATGCAGACAAAAGCTCAGATCTCTAAATGCTGGAAAAGCTCTCCATCAGCAGGTGACACTGCATACAGATGAGCTTTACTTCCATTCACTACGCTCCAAAGGAATTTCAGTGCAAGATTCAAACAGTATTGACGATAGCTATTCAGCCTGGGGAGTAAGCAGGATTAAAAATAATAATAATTAAAAAAATAAAGTACTAGTTTTGAAACCAAGGCTTGAATTTCTGGGTTGGTTTTGTTGCATGTTATTTCAAAGAAGCTACACATTCATTTTACTTTAAAAAAAGAAACTATGAGTATTTGCTAAATAACCATTGATCACAACTCTCAAAATACACTTAGCTTTTAGTTTTCTTTTTTACCGTACATACATATTTAGTATGTTATCCACATCAAAAACTGGAGCTACTAACAACTGACTGTATAGAGCTACTCTGCATTCCCATGCAGACCTTTCCAAGGCAAAAATCACATTTCTTAAGTGTTACCATGCCACAGATTCAGCTCCCTCTCCTCTGCTGCTTTCTTGAGGCTTTAAAGCACCGTGAAAAGGCATTTTTGTTTTGAAACATTATTAAAGGATTGCTTTTAGATTCAAATTTTTGAGCGACTGTTGCATTTCCTTCCTAAGAAATGTGTGCAATGCAGTGAGACTCACTTTTCTGTGACATAAAGAACTCCATTCCTGATGTAATCTGTGGGCATCTTCCGATCTCTGTTAATCAAGCAACAGCGCCAGCCATTTTCACACACTGGAAAAAGTCATAACAAGGAATCTTACTTTAAGAAAGGCATTACCCCCAACAGCTTTCTTAAAAAACAGCAGAAAATACTTAAAATTAAACTTTAGATACCTAAAACTAGAGCTGTTTACATAGAAAAATCTAAATAAGGTGCATTTAGGCATCATAACATTTGATTTTTAAAAAAAAAAAAAGAATAAGCAAACCAAACCACCCGCACAATTAACTTGACTATTCCATTTACATTACCACAAAGGGCACATCAGACTCTGCTTTCTTTCAAAAAGTTGTAGGAACGTAGAATGAAAGAGACTATCTCCATTCATCCTAATTTAAAGCAAGTCTTTTTAAGCAAAAACTTGTACCTGTACATTGTAGAGAAAGGGAATCCAGCTTTAAGCTACCTTTGGCTTTTTAGAAAATATTCTACTAATGCAGACTTCCTGTTCTGCAATACCTGCCAAAGGACGCTCATTTTCTGACAGATTAAAAACTTCATGGAAATTCCCCCTCTTGGTGGTATGAAAACGACTTGTGTCTTCATCTTTGCTTACTCCAGTTGGGGTGCTTGAGCCCACATAACTTCTGGATGCTGCTGTTTGAAGCTGCAGCAAAATAAACATGAAACAAAAACTTGAACAGCAATATTTAACCTGCTGCGCTCTTAAAAATAACTTGGCTAACTATTTTTCCTAAAAAAAATAAATAATTCTGTAATGCAACAATTTTCATTAACTACTCCGATAAAGTTAACTTTGGCCTACTGTACTGTACCCTTGCTATAGTACAAAATTCCAACATGCTATGTTAACATAACTTTTCAAAGAGCTGACTTTTGCAGAAGTGAAAACACACGGTGCTAGATGCACCTATCTTAAAATACCATTTTTCTACAGTAAAGGGTCTACAGATACAGCTAAGTCACAGCACACAACTCCAATTATTATACAGGTGGGACTAACAACAGTTAATATATTACTAGCATATGGCTTGTCTTCAAAAGAAAGACCAAGCACAAAATATCGTTTAACAAACGTTTAGAAAGAAAAATGTGCAAACAAAGAAAAAGCCACAGAAAACTGCATTAGCTCATTATGAATACCAATGCTGAAACTGAAAGAAGTTTTCCACGCTACGATCCATACCTTTTCATGCCCTGACAGCTAGCAGGAAAAGAAACAAACAACACAAATGTGACAGTGACAAAAGAAAAAAAAGTGATGTCTATTTAATAGTATAATACATAGAATAAAACATGAACTGAAGCTGCAAGATCTTGCTCACAAACCAAGAGAATACACACAATGAAAGCAATTAAAAAAAAGAAGAGTTATCAGTGGTTAGAGCACACCAGTTCAATTTATTCATGTTGAGTTAAGATTCATTGATCTTTCCTTTGCTTTGAAGATGCACTGAATTTTGAGAGTGTTGACACATGAAATAAAATAGGAATGGCTGTCAGCATCCTTGCAGGCGGGGAAAGGTAGCACAGAGTTCTTAAAATCAAAGTACTTGAATAAAATCTACTTTTGAACAGAACTCCTGAACCACTGGAGACTGCCCTAGCAAACAAGTCTTGCTTCTGGAGGGAAGGCAGGCAGTTCCTTTTGGAAAGCTAGCCTGCATTTGCTTTTCATCTTGGTGGGACACCCCATGATTCCAAAGACTGGCTTTTGTCATCAAAGCATTAACAGCTCCATTCTTAGCCCTACCGTACACATGCAGTTAAACAACTGGCAAGCTGACAACATGCAGATTCAGGACTAAGCCCTTCTGTAAAGGCTTGATGCTGCTGGAAGCCAACCAGTCTCCTCTGCGTTATTTTGCATGTTAGTTGGCAGCACTCAACACTTTGCAAGATTTAGTGCTAACAAAAGAAATCCAAAGCAAATGAGAAAATCCGCACTGCAATTGCTGACTAGTAACAGACTGACAAAACGGGCACAGCAGAGGGCATTTACCATCCAGACTGTTAAGGTAAGAATAATACAACCATGCTTCGGTGAAAAGAGTAAAGGTGGTTGACGTGGAAAGCAAATGGTTGATAACAGTACTACTGCTTCAGTTACTGCCTTTCTGTGGTGTCCTTAGAAATGACTGAGCCCCTGGAACAATGTGTGCAAGCAAACATCAGATGAAATTTTGGAGGGGTCCCTTGGACCAGTTATTTGGCTCCATATGCATGGAGCAAAATGAAGCTCCGTGGCCCAAAACACAGAAAAAGTCAAGGAAAGAGGCCTAATGCCTTTAGCACTGGATTGAGAATTATTTCTGGTCTCTGCTACACTGCTTCCCACCTACTTGTTATATAAAGACTTAAAAAAGGTGTTTATATTTCAGTATGTGGTTGGACTCGATGATCCGGTGGGTTTCTTCCAACCTGGTTATTCTATGATTCTGTAACATCCCGTCCGGTGGCTGAAGATGTGGGAGAGTTCTACCCTTACTTCTAGTCTTTCCTAAATCAGGCAAGTGTTTCCTTTACCCTTAAAAGAAACAGCCATTTTATCCACAATCATCCAGGCTTGAGAGAACTTATGGTCGACTACAAAAAGCATTGCATCCAGTTTTGACATGCCTTAAATCTAACTGGAAGCGATTGGACTTATAATGCTGGAAGAGTCCTGACTCCCTAAAAACGTCACCAACAACCTAGAGGTAGAAATACCTGGAGGCATTCCTTTTCATTTGCTCTGTCATCAGCTTTTGACATACAACCTTTACCCATCAGATACTATTGTCAGGATTGTTCTTCTAAGGACATTGGGTAAGACTGGTGGTATAGGCAATGAATACCGCATTGTATCTAGGTTTACAGTGCCTTGTACGCTCCTTAACAATAAGAATCAGAAGCAAATGTGCACATGCTGGCCTTACCTGCTTTTTGGCTCTGCCTTTTGTATGAAAAAAAAAAACCCAAAACTATTTGTTTTTACCATTTGTACAAAAATCTAATTTTTGTACTATAAAGGTTCACAGAAATCTCTCAAGGAGTAAGAATGTTTGTCTAAAATTATTAAGAAGTTAATGTTTTCAAAGGCATTTGGAAGCACATAATGCAGTCCTGCATTTTCTTTCCAGGGAGGCAAGCTGAGCCCATCAAGTCAGCCACAGCATTATCAAAACCCTGGTCCACTTGTCAAAACTTAAGCGATAAGGAAAAGCCAGAAGGGGATATTACTAAGTTTATGGATTTAAGTTCAGTAATTCAGAGCATTTCCACCCCTAAGGCAGATTAGAGAGAGACTCAGCAAGAAGCTGCCACAACCACCACAGTGCAAACAATAACCTGTAAACTCAAGAGGCACAGAAACTTTTAAGCCTATCTTCTGCAAGCAACAGAAATACAGGTTACAAGCAGCTCTGTTCAAGCATTCATTCACCTCTCTCGTTCCCTGGAAAATAGAAGCAAAAGACTCACATTCAGTCAGACTGGTTTTTTTCTTCTGTTTTCTTCTGAAATACTCAAATTATGCTGCAGTTATTATTTTACCACCAACTGCTCCACTTTCCCCAGAACCTCATATTTCTTCTCCTGTTTGACAGGTCAACAACCAACACTTCATGTCTTTATCCCTCCTGCTCTCCAATTGTATTATGTATCTCCAGGCTGAATTATTGCTAAGTCTCACACATTTTAGTCAGGGAGTTTATGACAGTGCTTAGACACCCCATGAATGCAAGCAGATATTATGATTGGAGGCATTAATCAAATGCTATTTTTTTTAACTAGTAAACATTGACAAATTCAGGGATATGGAAATGCATGACTTGCTTTTCATTTATCATGTCCAGCCCCAAAACAATCTGCAAAGATGCACAAAAAACAACACTTCAATCTTTAACTATGAGATATTAACAAAAGAAAAATTTACCGCTGGAGTACCAACATAGTTAAAAGTAATTCAACACCACCATGCTAAAAGGTGATCTAATGTAAATAACCATGCAAAACATAACGCCTATATCTGGAAATTACTTCATTGCCTCTGTTACTGCTTATCTCATTATTAAGTTGCACATTACAATCAAGACTTCTTTTTTTTTAACTAACTGTTCTGCAACCTCAACAAGAATCTGAATTTCCACTGGAAAATTTCTGAGAACAAAGAAGTGCAATGAAGGAAAAAAAAAAAGAAGAGTATTTTGACAATAAAAACACACAGAATGTACGTTACAGAAACTGATGTGAATATGGAAAGTGTTATTTTTGTGTGTTTAGCTTCATATGATTTCCAGTATCTATATATACATTTACATACACATTTTGATAATAGATTCTGTTCGTACAAGAAACCGAATCCATACAAAAACTCCATGAATCTTGAAAAGAGTAGAAAAATAGAGTTAACATTGACTGCTAGGATTTAATTAACCTTCTCTTTAATGTGCTCTAGTCACTGGGGAAAAAGGGATCTGATTTTCAGATGCTGGGAACAGCGGGACAAAAAGATTTATTACCCTTACCCGTCTCGACACTGTAGCATTAGATCTTTCTTTAAGCTGAGGATCTGTTGGGAGACTTGTCCAGATGATATAAGGAGTATCATACTTAGCTCTTAGTCTGGGGCATCTTTTGAAGATAAAATCAATAAGGAAAAACTTGATTCCAGCATACAGTCCTGAAAAAAAGATCACTTTAGTAGGCATGTTTTAGGGGCATTAGAAACATCATCACTTTGACCACATTTTAATACGTTTATGAATGAAGCCAAATTCCGTATCTTCAGTCATAGAGTTAAGCCATTCTCTAGGTTTCAATATTTTGAATCTTCTCTCAAAGACAGGAAACTATTTTTCTTTTCCTCCCTTGCCCAGATTCCTTCCTCACCATTCCCAGTCCTTTTAAACTGCTTCTTCTTCCGCTGAGAAACATTAAAATAATTCAAAGATATATTGCTTATTACCAGAAGCATTCTGAAAACATAACGTACTTCCAAAACAGAAAATATATCAGAGCATTCAACTCTGCAGCTCCCTGCAAGAATTTAAATGGCAACAGAGGGCTCTCATGTACTACAGTAAACCCCATCTTCCAGTCCAGTATGCCTTCTTATTTATACACGCTATTTTTTGCATTCTGCAAGATTAACAAAGGCTTGAAATACCTCCTCAAAACTCTACTGATGCAGTTCAGATCTCCTTCTAAGAGTCAGAGCATAAAAGTAATTCCTCACACATCTAATTCAAGCCATGTCAAGCCATGTCAAGCAAACCGACATTTGTGTTCAAGCTAACAATTTTGCATTCAGTGTACACTAAAAGTATTACTCATTTGATTATATCATTACTTTAATGAAACAATGGAGAATTCTTTGTTCACAGGATGATGCTTCATATCACAGAGAAAAGACAAGTTTCATGCTGTAGGGAGAACCCTCTTTTCCCAGTTCCTCATAGAGACTAAGTACCTGCAACTTCAGCCAAAGTAATCATCATTTTGGCCAGCCTATCCTCCAAGTTTTACAAGTAGCCCCATTAACCCCTTCATTTTTTTCCCCCAACCCTGTCATCTTCATGCCTTCTATGTGGTCCCATATACTTAATTTGCAAGGACATATAAGCAAAAAAAATCCCAAAAATATAGGATTTCATGGAAGCCTTACAGCTGACAGTCTGAAAAGCTCTGCTAATAGCTCATCATAAACTTCCCCTCTTCAAGGAGTGAATGCGTTATCCAGTCTTTTTCTCTCATATTATGTATCCAGAGGTGGTTTTTGAAATACACATGACAAATGATGTCAAGCACAATGGAAACACGTTAAAACACCACATTATTTATTAACGCAGAGTTTTCTTGCTTAAACTCTAAATTCGCCTTCTAAAAATCATGTTAAGTTTTAACACATCAAGTCTGGACTGTAACAGGTCAATTATCTATTGTGTTTACCCATTGCAAGCCCAATAATCCTGTAGGGCAAAAAGCAGGATGCAATAAAAGCTGCCCATAGAGTAATGTAGAGCTTCTGTGTTATTTCTGGCTGGACCCACATGAACAAGCTGAAAACAAAAAAAAAAAAGAAACAAAATTTTATTACTAATGTTCCAGATATTGGTCAAGTCTTGTTTTAAGAAGAAAAAAAATGACTCAGGTCAGATAACTTACTTTTTAATTTTTTCCAGTATGTCTGCCATCTTACCAAAAAGGTTCTGCATAGGAAGCAAGAAAATTAAAACCAAGTCCTGCATTATTTTGGGGTTTTGTCCACATAACAGAAAAGAGTTACCTTACATAATAAGCAATTCCCAGAAGTGATTTTTTAACCCATTTTTAGCTATTTATGTACAACTGAGTAAATACAGAACACAATAACAATACTCAATTACTTTCATCTCATTTAACATCTTGTTCTGCAACTCATGACTGACTGTTAGAAGTGAAGAAGCTATTTGAACCCACTGTCACAACGGAAAAGCATTTACATCACTGCAAATATTTTAAATTAAGCTGTCAATCTGAGTTAAGAGCTTCTGTCAGTAGGTAACAAAATGGGAAGTTTCTCCACACATTGAGCACTGAAATTTCAGGAAGTGGTTACTGAGTTCATCAAATGCTGGACTGTAGCTTCTTTTGGAAACACATCTCTATAAGGTTTTTATAATACACCCTTGGAGTAACTAGATTCCACATTATTCCAACAACTACTGATGCAAACTGACCCCTGCTCAGGACTTGAGCCGTCTTCTGACTGATCCTTGCTGCCACAGCACCTGTAAATTTTACCCTCCCAATAAATTTCCAAAGGTATTCTTATAAACATATGCACCATCACCAGAAGAAGGAAGGAGATGAGTGCACACAGCTGGCCAAGTAAGCAAGCTACTTTCAGCAGCAGCACCTTGTGAGACATGGCACAAGGCTGCTGTTCAACTCGATGGTGGAGTCACTCAGTTACCAGAGTAGCTTATCAAACTGATCGGGCCTTCCTTCATCCTCTCACACACAGGCAGCAGATTTCATGGCTTGGAGAGAGGATGATGGTGTTTAAAACAGGCTATTTCAGAGATGCTCTACAAACTGTTGAGTTAACGCAGATGAACAGTGACCTTCAAGTAAATCTTGAAGGAATAGGGTCTTCTACACCAGTTTTGCAACTAGCAAACATTTGGGATATGGATCCAGCTCCAGTACAGGTAAGATTCACCACCTGATCTACACTATCAGAAGCTCATATGCATGTATCGGGGGAAAACTGCCAGAAGCTGCTTCTGTTCACCTGTAGATATTGCTCAGAGCTGTGACTGGAGAACCTCAACTAGTTCTCTGAATCATTGTGCCATTTCAGAAGCTCCAGGAACCCGAGATCTCTATTGCATGTAGATAAAGATCCCTATGCATGAAAAGTATTGCTTCTTTTAGTGTTTATTTTCACATACTGCATAACAATATGCTTTGATGACTTGGACTATGAACATTTTTGTTTCTAAGGAAGCAGCCAGAGCGGTCCAAGAGCAACACAGTACCTGCGCCTTCTGAGCCACATCTAGAACAAGCTGAAACTTTTCAGATACGGTTAGGTCCTCTTTCGGGGGTTCCTTGGGCAAGAAAGAGACAATCTATTAATTTGAAGCTCAGCTGTAACTGCTACTTGACAAAACTCCCTATGACAAGGCAACCCCTCAACTTTCTGGCCAATAGTCCTCTTAGTTTAAATAGTTTCTGAATTCACCAAGTCCTTCCTTTGTTTCAAATCTACTATTTATGTCTCTTTCACTGCCGGTTACCTTTAGTTCTCAATGCTTTTCCTCCATGGTATACGCAAACATATTAAAATGAGGCTGTGAAAGACACAATAAGTCTTTAGAGCGGCACAGTTACAACGGCTTTCAGTCTATGACCACACGATTAAACTGAGCTGGTCTAGCACAGAAATACCATTTTTGTTAGAGATTTTACATCTAGAGGTTTTCAATTTAATTAAATAGATTATTGGCCTTCTAAGAATAACAAAATTACCAAGGATGGAAGGCCTCACTAAGTCCTAGGGAAAGGTTTGAAATTCAAAGAACTCTGCCTTACATTAACACTTCAAAATCTTTCCTGCTTCAAGCAGAGTGTGTAAACATTAACTTCAAAATGTTACAAAGAAAGTAGAATGCAAAGCTTCTTGATGATCCCACAGGATTTAACCCGTTCCGAGCCCGTTCATTAACATGGATTCCAGACATGTGATTCAAGGTTGGAATACTTTAGGCTGAAACACCCAAATCTAAGTGCCGTTAGTGAAGATTTCTAAATTGCAAGAGAAAGAAACAAAGCTGTACTGTCTTTATTTGCATCTCACTCTTCCTTCCTTTCACAACTACCCACATAAAGTGCACAGGAAGGTTTCAAAGGTGCAACTTTTAACATAGGCATATAGGCTAAGCTGATCAAAGACCTACCATGGGTTCAGAAACTTCAGGCACAATGCTCCACTGTATTCTCCAACCCCTAGAAGTTAGGGAAATAGTTAAAAAGAGCAATATCTCTTCTCCACCTGCCAATATGGATTATTTATAAGAAGTTAAAAAGCAGGTTTCTGCAATAAGCAATTATGGCTTAAGAAAATAACAAAATAAACCACAAATTAACCAAGAATCTGCAACATAAAAGCACAAGTTGCCAACCACAGACAGCTTTAAAGGTATATATATTTTAAAAAAGAAAAAAGCTATGTAGATACTACACAGAATCACTACTTGTGCGTTTTACAATAGAAGTGAACTGTGTGCACAGAGTAAATACTTGGGAATGCTTTTTTTTCATGTGAACAAAATTACATCAACTTATACAGGAGTCTATTTGCTACCACAAGTTTTCAAAGAACAGTGTGTCAGACAGCAAATATCAATTAAGAAGTCAAAGTTATTTTAAAATATGCACACTAAGCTCTTCTCCACCATTTTAAGGGAGAAAACACCATCAGCTTAAAATAGCATTTTAACAAGATCCTCTCAGTACAGAAATGGTACATTTTTTAAAAAGTGTTAGCTTTTAATAGAGATTGAATTTAAAAATGGAAGGTACTTTGGATAAAGTACGTCAAGAGCTACAGAAAAAGGCGAAACAGCAATTTTAGGCCTTGGTGAAAATTCTCCCCAGGGAAAAGCAGCAGCCTTCAATATTTCAAGTGAAGTTCTCAAAGTACTCCGACTGCTGCAGAATTTTATTTTAGCATGTTCATGTGCTGAAGGAGTTGTCTGAGAACATGCAGCATCATTTATGATGACCCAAGTCACATGCTATGAATCTAATTCTTTAGAACAGTCAAAAATTATACATATTGAGCAATGAATTTAAGGATATTACAGTTTGAATTTCACTTTGTTAGACTTAACTCAAAACATTAGAAAAAGTTACAGTTTACAACTTAATGCAAGAATAATAAAATATATTTAAAGCAAAGCATTATAAGAGAATAATCTAGTATTTAAGTAAATACCTTGCTATGAGGTAATTTAGGGACAACCTCAAAATTGCTAAAAATAAGAACATAGGAATGGCCCAGCCATGCCATACAGCATTCATGTAAATCTGCAGATTAAGAAGAAAAAAAACAAAACAAAACAGAAGAAAAAAAAAAAGATATGTGGATTATAAACGGGGTACAGTGAGTTGCATGAAATAATGTTTCCCACTGTACTACTGGGTTCAGAATCATGCAATTCAGATCACAAAAATTAATAAATTTTTGCCACATCACAACTGACAACAGCACTGCGTTCATTAATTTAAAGTTGAAACTAAGACTGAACCAGATCGCCAGGGACAACACTTAAGTAGTTCTCAGCTGCTTGAGAGAGAGCATTGAATATTTCCAACACGGTGATTACATAAAGGGTCAGGAAAAAGAAAAAATAAACCCTAAAGAGTCTGTGACTTCACCTACAGCAGTTGAAGCAATGTTATAGGAGGAGAGTTATAATAATTAGCCCCATACAGAGCACTACTATTATTTCAGGTAAATTGAAGTCCATATTTTTATAAGCTTAAAAAGATTGCAGGAAAACAGGTTTTATTTTACCTAACAAGTACAAACACAAAGTACTTCAAAAGGTATTCTGAACTTTCCCCAGCTTCAGAAAATATAGATATTACAGCCTCCCTGATTAGGCTTTTTACTGACAACTCCACAATGAAGCATCGCTTCAGGTCCCAGAGCTTTCCAAACAACAGCTGAAGTTTCTTCTTCAAGCTTTCATCTGAAGAAAGGGTTTGTTGGCAGAGGCAAGAGAAAAATCAGTGAACTAGAAGAAGGGACAGACACATTGCACTGGCAAGGGGGGAAATCTCAATATTGCTTCAGCTGTGCTGTGCAAAGTAGCATCGGGGTTCTAACTTACAGGGACGGATCATTCAATGAAAAGGTGTGTGACATTTTCATCAAATGGGTTCATTCAGCTAAACTACCAGTAATGATTTCCTTTGATATCAAAATATTTCATATGTGCCATGAAAAAAACAATTTAGATCATTTAATTCACAACTACAGGGAAAACAAATCAAAACCCCACTAAACAGTTATGCCACTTTGTGGCATGCAAACCTCCTTACACAACATGGGAATGCTTGAATTTAGGTCACAGACCTGATGTTTGCACATTAAATTATACTCAAATCAAGGCATTTTGTCTCTCATCAGTATGTATGATCCTAACGAATGGGAAAGAGCATGGATGGTGAACAATGGTTTCTTAACAAACGAGCTGCTATCAGCATTTCAGGCCTAGACAACAGGAGGTTTTGTAGAGGCTGAAGTAACCATCAAATCACAGGACTGATAGACGGGAAACAAGACTTGAGAGAACAATGCCCAGGTTGTTAGGAGTTATTTTCATTGTAACAAAACTAATCTACAGTAAACCCAGAATACACAACAACAGTGGCTTTGAAATATAATTGAAGTGACAATTACTGATATTGTGTTCAATGAAATTACACTATTGCATTTGACTTAAACTGTAGCGCAACCCCTACTCAGATATGGCTGTTTTAAAGAATTTTAATAAATAATACATTCCAGTTCTTACTACTCCTGGAGGAATAGGATAACTTACAATAAAGGCAATAGCAGAAGTGTAGATAGAATACCAGTCTGATAAGGCAGAAAGATTCTTCACAAAATTAGTAACAGGTTTGGCACCTCTCTCTAAACAGAAGAGGAGAAAAATCACAACTATTAGATTTGGCTGGCAGTGGTTAAATAACTTGTAAATGACAAACAACCAAATTAGCAAACTAATAGGAATGTTCAAGACACGTAATGATAAAAAGGCTTATCTGAATAAAGAAAAACTAAACCTATCAGTGTAACCAAACTATTAGTTAAGGAATGCTTTTTCAAAAACTAGTGTTATACAAGACAAAAGGTTACATCTAAACCCTTAAGTATAGTAAAGAAACCAAGCGAAACCCAAAAACATCAATAGCCTTTACAAAGATACCCTGGATGCTGACAGGTCTGTTCTTTACCCTGTTCAAACGACCATATTACCCCAAGGATCGCCCCACAGGTTCGTTCATCCCACTGTAAATGGCCTGACTGTACTCCAACCCATGGAAAACAACTTGCTGCTGCTGCATGACCAATCTAGCTTAAACCCTGGCTAGATCTCTGTTGGCTATGTTTCTGCAGGAGTCTGCCCACTGGTAGCACTTTGCTGCTTATTCATCCTAAGCCAAGAGATACAGGACCTTGCTGCCTGAAGAAGTTTGTCTCCCACTTCCGCAGACCTTTGCTCTCACTGTCACTGCACAGGAGACAGACCTGTGCCAGGAGAGGAGGCACTCCCACATGCAGAGCCCACAGCCAGTCAGAGAAAGCAAGAGGAGCTCCTCCACGGCTCCCTAAAAATCACTTGTCCTTCACCATTCCTAGCTCTTCTACCACTTGGGCAAACTAACTGTGGGACATAAGAAAACAGGAGAAGGCTGCTGCAAGACCACCTTTGCTCTCTCTGCTAGAACACACGGGGCTTTTGCCTTCCCTGTTGACAAGACTGAAGACTTCGCCTGCGCAAGGGATCCCAGGAATCACACATCCTCATTTGCAGTACCTCTTATAACTTCGAAAGCTTTCCTTAAGACAGCCTGTGACTTGCCATCCTAGTTTGCTTAGACTGAAACTCAGCTATCCTTGATACATTCCCTATGGGAAGTAATTAAACAACTAGGACTAAATTTCCTTGAGCATCAGTAGCACAAACAAAGCAGCAGATGAACTAAATGGAAGGGTAGGCTCAAGCACTGCTCCACTATCTTACACCAAACCTGCAGGGAAGGTCAACATCTGGAACACCGTTGGCAACAACAGGGACCTTGAGCACAAACAAGGGTTTGGGGAGCTCCAGGTGGTTATCAGACATCCCTGGACAACAGGTATCTAGATTTTGTTGTTCACCTAGTGTAAGTTAAGAACCACTCAAAGCTTAAGCTTAATACTGCTTTTTTTAAGGCTATTCTGAAGGCAATGCATGTCCACCGTGGAGAACAAGTCACAAGTATTCTCCCAAATGAAACTAGAATGAACACCAATATTAGAATAAGGAGAACAAAACTGACCTTACATAGAGATTACAGACCCCCATTTCTACTGCACCTTCCCCCCTACAGTAATTTAATAATTTGGAGTACAAATTAGCCAGTTTGGGGTTTTTTTTCCAGGCTAGCAATTTTTTACTGATAGAACTTTAGGAGGGCTTAACTACATGTTTGACTCACTATCTTGCATCCTCCACCTTCCAGAAGAATTTATCAGCTATCAAAGAGAAAGAAAAGCAAGACGCACTCAGGGTATGCAATATCCACTCCCTCCTTCTTTGAAAGCATAAGCTAATAGGCTAGCAAGCAAACTTTGGGCAGCTCAGGCGTAGTTGTGTGAACAATATTACTTTTGCCATTGGACAAATACTCTGCTGCCATTTATTACATGTTTACACATTTTAATTAAGATTTCACTTTCAGTTCAGAGATACCCTATGTAATTCAAGATTAAAGGCAAGTTTCTACCACTGCTCCACTAAGATATTTTGCACTCCAAATACTAATTCAGTATTTCAGAATCATTTCTGCTTATGAGCTGGCAGAAGTATTTCAAAACACTATTTTAAAATGCAGCAACCTTCCCAATGAAGTTACTAAGAACTATTTCTACTTCCAGAAAATAAGTACTGTGAAATACTTACTTAATCTTCTCATATTTTCAGTCAATCTGAAAAATAACGGATAAAAGTAACTTGATAAATAGGCACGTAGAGCACAGTTGTGTATATTTGATCACTGAAATACTGCTCACAGTTAGAAATCAGATGTTTGTGCACAAAGCTTCCTTCTTACCTGCCAGGAATGTATTTCTAGTGACTAATACAGCCTACCTTGCATCAGATCAAAAATTGAAACATAAAAGCTCTCCAGTCTAACTAAGACCTTGTTCACCATTTTCAAGAGGCATATAACTGAGCCTGGTAAACAATATAACATGTTCTACTTCAGACAGCAGATAAACTTCAAATTTCATGTTCTGGCCAAAGCATTCACAAACCTTGAGATGGTTCTGTTCTTTCAGTTTTATTACATGTTATGTAAACACTTGCTCAAATAATGTAAAAGGTTAAAAAAAAAAAGTAGCAAAAAAGCGACTTGTAAAGAGGCCAACAATTTCTCACAACCACATTAGAGATTTACCTTCTAGCACTAAGCGGCTCTTCTGTTTCCACTGTATTCTCTTCTGGCTGAAATCGGAAGTCCTCAACATACTCCCCAAATTTGTCACAAAACCACTTCTGGAGTCTCGAACAGACTGTGTGACTACGCTTATCTGAAAAAAATAAACACTAAGTATCAGGATAATATTAGAATACATCTTCATACAAAGCCTGCCTCTGTTCCCACACACCACGCTTCATTGGGAAGCAGACTTTGTGCCACATTCCTGTCCTTCAACACTTCATGGAAACTCACCATGCAATTTACTTTTGCCACTGCACAGGAAACCCAACTGCATTATAAGCTGGTAAAGCAAGACTAAAGGTGACTCCTGATTCGCTCTGAGTATGGCACATGGAAGCAAATTATTGTACAGAGATTATTTAAACATCCTAACAAATGAGATTTTTTTAGCAAACATTGTAAAAAAGTTTTCTGGTTAAGAGCGTCCTATAAACAAGAGACTGATGCAAATCTTAGCACTCTTATTGTGCTGAAGGGTCACCTCAAGAAAAGCAAGTGTAAAGTAAAACACTCCCGAGCAGACAGCAGGACAATCACCTTGCAGCCACACAAGTTTGGCAGGAAAGGGAGGTGGAAACTCTATGCAAGATTCTGCAAGAGGCATTTTTACTACCACTTTCCAACCATATTTAGGCTGTAAAGATTGTGTATATGTGTATATATACACAAATACATATATATTAACATTATATGTATTATATATATTATTATAATGTATTATAATATTATATATATTATTTCTAAAGCCAGGCTACAGAAATTATACCGTATGTGCCACTTATATATACGAAATATAGTCATAATACTGCCTGGCAAAGTAATGAAGCAATGCATGCTTCCTGTTTGTGAATGTCAGTGGAAAAATATAACATAAATATATATGCACAGGGAAATAATATAAGCACACCAGCCTTAAGGCAGCGCAGGTGAGAACAAAACAATCATGTTCCGTTTTGCCTGTTATTCAGAAAATCACTGGCTAGAAGGAACAGACTATTCTGTGGAAAGGTAGGTCAACAGCAATGTCAAGAAGAGGACAGTGATCACAACCATTCCAGAACCAAACTTAGTATGGAACTCCATAAATTTAAGTTATGATTAAACAGAGGCGTGAAAGATTAATCAGCCAACTTTAATAGCCAAAATGATGCCTTTAAGCCTGGGAGAAAAAGCAACTTGTGCTCAGAAAATACACTCAAACTATTAATGACTGACAGTGCTGTCTAGAAAGACAAGAAATTTAGTAACAGCTTACAGCTTGGACAACACTTCCATTTGAAAATAAAAAAAATGTGAATTAGCTTCTCACATGGAGCTTCAAAAATTACTGAGAAGGAAATTTTGATCATACAGGACAAAAAAAGATGGCAGGTTTTAGTTTACATAACAAAATACTGATATTACTGGAGTACAGGAGAAGCAACTCCCAAATTAACCCACATATTTGAAAGCCTAAGTCTCGATCAAGAGATGTGGGAAGGAAAGCATAAGAGTACTGAAAGACTGAGAATCTGCCTGTTGCCTTGGTTCTTTCAGAAATCACCATATTATTGGATGAATAATAAGCAGCAGCCTGAGAAATGTAGATGACTGTGTATGTGTACAAAATATTAGTAACTCCTAAGCTTATTACTTCTCCAGAACATCTTTTCTTTTAAAAAAAGGAAGAAGTAATATGGTTAATGGCATAAAAGAGCTTTTGCAGCTGAGAATAAAACAGAACATCTTTTCTATGCGTTACACCTGTTTTCTGGTAAGTCAAGGATCAGCAAGGCATGCAAGAATGATGAAGTCAGACAACAGATTTCATCACATTCCTAAAGGCTTTACAACGCACAATAAATTCCTTGCTCAGGTGTGCAAAGTCACCTACAAAAAACAAATGCAGAATTGTGTACAGAGTGATAAGAAGCTGCTCAAATGGTCTTTCATATTCAGCTTTTTAAAAGACCTGCTTCAGGACCCACCAAGGTTTCCAGCAAAGTTTGATCTTCTAAGGATCAAAAGAAAGGAGTGAAAGAAATCCAACTGAATCAAACTGGTAGTAGAGATCTGACCAAGATTACCTGTTCCATTGGCTTGCATCTGTGGCTTTGCAGGTTGCTGAGCTGCAGGCAGCTCTTCCGGCCTACAGAGAAAACCAAAACAATGTGAAATGCTACAGAGTAATTTTTTTCCCTTTTAGGCATAAAGAGGACCAGAACCTCCAGGGTTTCCACACCTGATATAATAAAACCATGACTAAAGAAAACCAAACTTATGTCCATTTGCAACGTTCAAAATGTTCATTGCATATTCCACTTTGGATCCAGGGAAATACTGCCCACTGGAAGGAGAGGTGGGTTCAGCCGTTTCCTGACACTGACAGCTCAATTCCATCTTACAATTACTACATAATTTAGTATCAAAACTGTTGCATTACTTATGGCTTTGTGTCCTATATTCATATTCAATGCCTGCCAGGAAAACTCTTCAGAGCCCTGACTTTTCCCACAGTAATAAATAAAAAATGGATGCCACACTGCAAATTGATAACCACAGTAATAGAATGAAACTATAGTTTAATGGATGAACCTTGAATTCTTCCATTATTACTGGAGTCAAGCACCACTCATCTTCAGGAAGGTAAGAGGTGTCAGGAATTATTAAAATGCTACATTGTAAGATCTTGAAATGCACAGATATCAACTAATTTTAAAAATACCTTTGTGAAAAAAATGAAAAATTTAAATAAAATTTTAAAACTTAGATAGAAATGTTCTAAAAATATATGGTAAGTAGCAGGCATCATTTGTCTCATCTTTCAAAATGAGTCAAAAATAATATTCTCATCCATTAAAAGTGAACAGATTTTGAAAAACACAAATTCTTTTGCCATTCTGGACATATACAACACTTCAAATTACATTTGCACTATCCATAGCTTCTACCTGCCAACCTGTCTTGAGAATACCTCAGGCTGCAGCGAAAATGTCTTCAGTCACCATGTAGATAACCTACAGACAGCTTTCTCTACTAAAGCAGGAGCTTTGAAACATAACACCAGCCACAGCAAGCTTTACTTGACAGGGAGTTGTATGATTGAAAAGATTACTGTTCTAAACAAAAACCAGCTGGTTGTGCAATTTCATTATCACTCATTTATAGGTGCTTTCAAATGTTCCCATCTTCTGCTCCTCAGGAAGAGAACCAAGTGGGATGCCAGTCAACTAATGGAGAGCGAGAAGAGAGATCCCACTGCAGAAACAGCTCACTGTACTGTCTGCACACAGAAAAAAACAGTATTAATGTGTGCTGCCTCAACATCAGTATACATCATTGAGTATGGTGGAGTTTCTACAGAACTAATTACCTTCCTTCCTTCCCAAGCATTCCCCAAACTGAATGAGCTTTCCCCATACTTGTCCATTTCTAAAAGAAACATTTAGAAATAATTTCCTGATTTATAAATTCTGACTGGACATCTGTCAGTGTGCAGTACCTGAATTCAATGGTTTCTGCTTTTAAAGCCACTTGTTTTCACATTTCTTCATGGCTTCTGTATTTGCAGCAACTCTTCTTTTCAAAAGCCACTTGAAATTCCACCAGTTTATTTTTCCTAGCTAAACTTTAATTTTGGTTTCTGTGCCATTTTTCCTCAGTTTATATTCAAACCACAGGTTCCTCACCTAAAAACAACCTCCTTCTCTTTTCCTTATTCTTCCTCCCACAACCCCGCATCTTCTCCATTTCCAGCTCTGTCTCTCTAAAGACAAAAAGCAATTAAAGTGGTCAAATTTGCACAAACTATCACACAGCAGTGTCTTGTTTTCATCTATCAGCACATCAGATGGTTATACCACACAGGTGGGCATTTTCATCTGCAATCTGTCACTGCTGCCGTGTTTCATTGATGCTGAAGACACATTTAGTAGAAAGGATTTAGTCACTTACAAGCATGTTTACACAGGCAGGAGCCAGTTACTCCATCCATTCCAGTCGTGCAAAGGCACTGGGAGGGTGTGTCACACCTGAGAGGCTCCAGTGACAGAGCAGAGATGGGATTCCAATACCAGCAGTTGTCAGAGCCTTCAGACTGGGTCTTCCTTTGGCATGCTGGGATATATTTTCAGAATATGCAGCACAGCATCACTACTCCCCATGTTTCTTGGGGAAAAAATCCAAAAAATCTCATGAAGGAGTTCAGGATAGCAGTCTCATCAGGAGTACATGATGGTTTGGCTTTCGCCCTTCTTTGTAGTTTCCTTTTTTTGGCAGTGTCTTATTTGCCATCTGCCTGTTACTACTTCCCCATGAAGAACCTGACCTTTACGAATCATCGGGTTAATGACAGCTCATTACTGCATCTGTGAATCAGGTTATAATTAGCCACTTCAGACAGATTTGGGCCAGGAAGCTCAGAATTCATTGTTTAGGCTTGCACACCCACTGGGAAGCTCATCCCAAAACCAGGTCATGTTGAACCAGCCAGTACACCAAAACCACTGACAGAAGGCAGGAATTATCTTTCCTACAGTTTCTGAACCACTCTTCAAGCCAGAGATAGTTTAAAAGGCTGGAAAGCATAAATAGTCCCCCAGAACAACTCAAAAGGCTGTGTTTCTATGAAGGCTTCTTAACTGCAGCCTGCACCAAAGAAAACGAGCTGCGTGAATTCTTCTCGGAGTATGGTTTCCACCCAGAGAAAGGGTATGGCGGACAACATTAATAGATCCCAGTTCCTGAGGTTAGCTGATTAAAATGTATAAGAGCAATGACAATCAATGTAGAAGACAAAGACAATGTGTTCCCTCTCTTATTCTTTTTTTTTAAAAAATATACTGTATTATATTTAAATACAGTGTCCACTCAGTACTGCCCCACAGAACACTGCCAAAGTGTTATTTCTGTAGGTGCAATATGACACAAAAGTTAAGGGAGCCTTGGTACTGAAGGCCATTTATCTTAAATAAACATTTTTGGTTTGTGCACATTTGGCCTTGAACACAGTTACAAGTTGAGGTGTGTGTGAAACAACAGACTCCCCAAAAAAAACCTGCATGAAGACTGCACTTGCTGCACACAACAGTTACAGTTACTGCTAGGATGTTCTCAATTGCATTAAAAGCAATTGTCCTACAGGCTAACTTCATGTTCACAAGCAAACCAAACCATCATCATTTTTGACATCTGTTGTGAAAGCCAGTCAAGGCTGTTACATCTTTCTTACGGCTCAAAGCAACATGAACTTGTGGAGACTTCCATCCAAAGCACCTTCCAACCTCAGAAATGCAAATATAAGCATAAAAGAGGTATTTTCACAACCTAGTTCAAAGAGATATCATTCACATATGCATTGCTACTTAACCTGAAGAGCTGTCACAAAACCGAGTTAAACCATTTTCGTATGCTTTACATCTCCTTCCCATTAAAATACACCAAATACTTCAGAAACCTTTGGGGTTCTCATCCCCATTTTGCAAGGCTAGTATGCTAAATTTGTAGCTTCAGAAACAAAAGGCTTCAGAATAAATGTCATCAACCCGAAGTCATATAAATGTTCACAGGCAGAAAAAAATTAAAAAGAAACTCCTGTCAGGAGCTACTTCATCAGCAGCCTGTTACCAATCTACTAAGCTAAAAATAAAGACATGCACTATGTGGAGTCAACTGGCAATCACATGTGTATGTCAGTAAGCCCAGTGCAGCACAGCAGCCAGACAAGAAACTTTTGACTCGAGTCTCAGGTTTTGCTATGTCTGCAGAGTTCCAGCCTGTCAGGAATCCTTTCAGGACAGAAGGTTTCAACCAGCCTCCAGAGCAATCTCAAGCTGAGGCATCTTCTCAACAAAGTCAGTCACGTTCAAAACATCACGTGTGGAATATGATGTCATTTCATAAGAGTCCAGGAAGAGTTAACCGAGATAAGTGGCATAGAGAGACAGAGACTTATGCAGAAGCATTGTCTATCTGCTCCTCTTAGAAACAGTTCACAATAATACTAATAAAAAGTCTGCATAAATCACAACTTGTTGGTATATCTTGTTATAAATCTTTTTTTGGTTTTGTTGTTTTTTTCTTCTGCATGATGGAGCTAGCTCACAATTTGTAAAGTAAGGCAATAACAGCCCACAGTTTACACTAAACAAGCATTGCTCACACAAGCTATTCCAAATTATTTACTCATTGTTCCACTAGCAAAATGTCATAAGCTTCAGCTGTTGTACCAAGTGCTGGGATGTCCCAAAGTGCTTCTATGGAAAACGTCAGCCGAGACCATCACAGTTCTAAATACTCAATACAGACAATAAACACCATGACAAACAAAACCACTAAAAATCCTCTTATTCCTCCCTGTGCACAATTCATTGAAAGAAGCCCATGTTCTTCACAAAAAATAACAATAAAACCCTAGACTGTTAGCTTATTGTCCTCTACTTGCTGAATGCTTTGCAGCATGCATTTATATAGCTACATGTACTGATCTACTTCACAAATACTTTTGAATACTGTAGTTACTAAAATAATTTCCTTCTCCTTAGACTGTAGTATGATTGGGTTTCCATTAGTACTTAACTTCTGCAAGCAAAAAGAGACTATGTGCAAACATGTTTATATGTATGCGTATTTGAAGATTACATGAAAAACTAGCTAGCTGAGAAATAGAGCAAATTTGGGGGTGTGGGCATAAGTGAAGATGACTTTTTGCCGTAATTTTGCTTAACAAAATTGAGTTTCCATCAGGAGTAAATGTGGCCCATTAGGTATTTTATTGTGTCAGCCAACACTCTTCCTGTAGTCCTAATAAAAGTATTTTAAAACATCTACAGTGAAGCGCAAAAAGAAAAAACAATGAAGAAGAATTTCACACAATGGAACACAAGATGAAACACAAGCAACCCGCTTATTCTTCTGAGTAGAAACTGGGAAAGTCTTAAAAGTATTTTTCTTTTTTTTTTGTCAAAATCTTCCATATACCTTCCTGTCCCCCAAAGGTTGGATTATTAGCAAGACTAGTTAGAAGATGACTCAGATAACAGGCATAATTAGCTGAATGTAGTCCCCAGCTGCAATACCCATGCTAACACGGCTACCGTGATCCTTAAGATATCTAAATGGGAATACAGCACTGAAGCAGAGAGGTCACGCTATCTTTTATTTAGCAGTGGCATGCCTGCTAGGGATTTGCTGTTGTCCACAATCCAACAAGACATAGATGTTGACACTAATACTGATAAACAAACACCTTCAAATACATTTTTTTCTATAAAACACATGTACTCATTAGTCATAGTGGCTGTGTCAGACTCTGGGCCATCCTCATTACTCTGCAATAGGGCAGGACAATGGGTACCTTCCTGCAGGATAGGCAGCTCCTCATCCTCCTCCAGAACACCCAGCAATGATGTCTCTCCCCGTCCCCATTCTCTGGTTTAAGATCAAGAGCCCAGGCACACCTGCTCTTGGGAGAAAGCCTTAAGGCTTTAACCAGTGTTAAAGGTATAACTTGTACTGTACTCTAAGACAAGTATGTGGAATTTACATCTCAAATGACTTCAAGGCAGCAAGTCCGAGACAGAAGGTATCCTCAAGTGTCAACCTTATCTACCAATAGCAGAACACGTTACTCATTGCTTCGTATTGCTGTTATGGAGCTAACGCATACTCTCAGCATGGGGACAGGTCCAGGTTTCCTCTTTCACTGTCCTCAGCAGCCTATTAGGCCAGGCAACTTCAGTCAAGATGGAAGTTACATGCACATACAGCCACAGCAACCAGCACAGGCAATAAAAATGCACTCCCACTTCCCCACTGTAAGAGCAACTGTAAAACATCACCAAAAAAATACGCAAATTGGAGCTGTTCAGATCAGCTTCCCAGTGCATGGGCACAGGGCTGGCCTGGGAACGTGACTTCTTTGCAAGGACCTCATAGTTCCCCTTCCAAGCATGCAACTTGGCAGCTCAGGTCAAAAGTACAAATGGATCAACCTTGCAGGGAACCAGTGATTTTGGAAAAACATGTGCAAACGTTAGCCATAAAAATCCCACTGTATTGGGTACCAGTAATAAGAGGGAAGGCCTAATTTATCTTCTATGTAAAGCCTTGTTGAACCCATGCTTTGAGTACTGCATAAACTCAGGCTCCTCATCTTAAGACAACGGTTAAGGAATGGCACTGAAGTGATGAAAATGATGGAGTGCTCTTAAGGAGACACTGGAAAAGCTGAAACTCTTCAGTCTAGAGAGGAGAGCAAGAGAGAAAAGAACTGATCAAGGGTGTTAAATAAGCTGAATTCAGAACAGTTATTCACCAGATCTCACAATTTTGTAACTATGGGGCACTTCTTGAAAACACTAAGAAATCTGTTATAAAGGAAAAAAAATTGCTTCTTTTGAGTTAAGAGAGGACTTTGTAGAGTAGTGCCTCCACAGCTTCCAGTGGTAGATAGTAACAGATTTTTAAAGAGCAGGTTAAACAAATTTGTGGATAACAGGTCTTCAAACAGACAGTGAAATGAAAAAGCAGCAATGTACCTTCTGATACCCCTAATACAGTGTTTGTGGATGCTATAGGAATAGGAGGTAAATAGACCACAGAAAGCTATTAGACTCATGTTTCCTGTGAATGGCTCTTGTTCCCATTGCTACAGAACACCAGTGAATATGGCCCACTGGCCTCAACAGAAAGGCGTTTTTACTCTCAGAACGAGTATACGAGAAAGTAACAGTCTGGGAAGAGTTTGTAAGGCATTGAGAAACCTCATATCCAAGCAAAAAGTGTCACCTGTTTGTTCCTGCTTGTTACCTCTAAGTAACTGGCAGTGCTTACTGCACACAATTATCAACTCAGCCTGCACTACTTCCTGATGCAGAAACTGATGATGTACCACAGATCCTACTGCTCAGCCAAAGAATCTTAGCTACAGCATAGGAAGATAACATAGGCAAATGGTCTAGACCAGCAAGGCCACCAGGCAGCTGCTATGGTCTTAAGATCTAAAGTCCATGCAGCTAGGCAGACTAAGGAAAGACAATGTCAAATGTGATGCTTTGCATCACCAAGGAGCGTGTACTCAAGGCTGAAAGGACTTAGTGGTATAGGGAAGCATGTTTGCTTTTTTCACTGCAATGGCAAGGAAAGCTCAAACTCCAGTCACTCCCACATATTTAGGGTTGTGTTGTGATACTGGGACACCCTTGCTGCTACTAGAACAGGAGTAACAAGGAGTGGGCAGTGGGCAGACTGGAGATGACACAGGTTTTGAAAAGTCAAGCTCATGCAATGACACAGCAAATGTGCTGGCATTCAGTAGCACACAGTGCACACAGATAAATCCAGGTAGGCCAGAGGGAGGGCATCAGAGAAGGTAAAATGAAGAGTATCCCAACTAGACAAGTGCCAGAACACCTCTGCAGCTAGGGCAGGATGCATGGTCAGTAAATCAGGTGTATATGGGCATACAAGATATACTTTTACAGAAAAACATAAACATCTCTCCATGAGCTACTAATTTATTTTAAGAGACCTGTGGCTGGAAATGGATGCTTTCACCAGACCTTTCTCAAAAAGAAGTCAGAGATCTCAAGTGGCTTTCGGTTTTAGAGTGAAAACATTTATCTTACCTTCCTTTAGATTTTTTTCTTACCTTGCTTTAAGTACTTCATTGACTTTTTGTTCTAGTTCTAATCTCCTCTGCCGTTCTTTTTCTAGCTCCTGCCTTAAAGTTTCAGCATTCGTTTCTTCTCTCAGCTTCCTGAGCTCCTCCTCTGTCAGTTAAGGGAGAACAAAAAGATTTTGTTACCCTGAAGTATTTATATAAGAAAATTAAAATCTAATAATGACAGATTAGGTGGTGCTTTTTTTCATCCACCAAATATATTCACCAGAAAAAAAACAAGAAATCAAAAGATAGAATGATTTCATAGAGCTGTGTGCTTTTCATCACATAGAAAATGTTTAGTTACAATTGCTAAAGCAAGAAGAAAAACAACTTTAAGGATTTGTTTTCATGATGCAATGTATCAAAAATAAGCTCTTGGTACAAACTGCCTTTATCTATATACAGCACGATGTACCCTTCATTCTCCCAAGAAAAAACAAGCAGAGAAGTCTGCTTATTACTAAAATCTAGTTGTTACACCAAGAAAAAAAGTATCTGCTTTCTTCCTCCATGTCTGTGGCTAGGAAAAAAACCAAGACATGTATTCACATAGTTATATGATACCATATAATCCTCTATCCATAAATTTCTGGCACCCATGTATTTTTATACGTCAGATGGCCCCATTATGGATCTGAGTATCTTACAGTTTTAAGAAGCAGTTAGGAGACAAAGAACTAAGTTCACATTCTTACCCTTTTCTGAGGTTACAGTGTACCCTATTAACTTCCACGTAATAATTTACGTACAAACATATATATACATGCACCTATATATTGATTTATTCAAACACATACACACTCTTACAACTTTTTTCATAAGAACTTATTTTCCACTATGTGTAAGGCCTTTTTGTGACTAATTAGCCTTGCTTCTTTACACTGGCAGTATCCTTGTTAAGGAATTTATTTTTATCCAGAGCTACAATGGGGTCAGTATCACGGATCACTTTTCGCAGGCTGGTACACAAGAGGTATGACAAAAACAGGATTGGTCTCTGGTTCGGATTTTAAGCTCAATCTTGAGAATAACTAGTAGACCAGCAGGTGTATTTCAAGCTTAAAACAAATCAGAACAGAAAATACTTGCTAATTCCACTATCACTATGGACAGAAGGGGTTCAGACTTTATCTCATTTTAGAAGATTTATGGATTATGTTCTCCAGCAACCTGTACTGTTTCTTTCCACATATTGCCTTCTAACTCTTTGATAATCAGATAATTTTGACTTCTGAG
The DNA here is from genome assembly GCF_032191515.1 of Phaenicophaeus curvirostris. Taxonomy (NCBI): domain Eukaryota; kingdom Metazoa; phylum Chordata; class Aves; order Cuculiformes; family Cuculidae; genus Phaenicophaeus; species Phaenicophaeus curvirostris. Next base: position 16,560,482 of record NC_091392.1, on the reverse strand, counting down.
TCTCTCTCTGACTCCATGTTTTGAGAAGCTCTGAAGCCCTAGTGCAAATATTCATGGGTAGGGAACTTCCACCGTTTCAGCAGGTATCATCATTCCTGTAATTAACTGGAAAGATATGAACATCGGGGCATACCTTTACATGGAGCTGTTTCTAATTACGTGTCCTCAAGGAATTTTAAATCCAACAAGAAAACTGCATTTATAAATAGCTCACCCTACTTTCAAGGGCTCATCTTGTTCCAGAACAAGAGCATGGTCACAGCTGAGGGGAAATATTCAAGTGCACTGGAGCTTGTGCAATATCGTAAAGATATCACAAAAAGTTCCAGAGCTTGATAAGCTCTCAAGACTTCCTCAAGATCATTTAAGGGAAAAAATTCTTCATTAAGCACTTTTTTTTTTTTTAAAGAGGAAATGACTATGCATTGTGGTTTTCTTATATACACACAAGTAGTGTAAATCAACCTCAAAGGCACTGGAAGTCTACTCAGATCTTCCAGCTTCCTTAATTCTAGTTCTTCTGACTGTACTACCTCTTGTTCTATTAAAAACAAAACAAGCCCTCTAGAAAATTAACCACTATGAAGACAAGGAGTGCAGAGATGCAGAATTTAACTCAGCCTCTTTACATAAAGAAAGGGTACAGAATGAATTAGGTAGAAATCCTATAAAACAAAACAAAAACTACAGCATCTCATCATTACAGATTTCCACAGCTTCACATTTCATGGCATTTCTTAACTATCAAGTACATGACTTTGAATTTTAAATCCACCCCACTATGACTGTTCTGGCCCCTCCAACTCTCTAAAGCAGTGTTTGTTGCTACTTTAACAGCAGTGTGGGGGACACTGCTTGTGACCAGTCGCTAACTGGATTTAACTCCATTCACCACAACTCTTTGGGCCTGGCCAGTTTTTTACCCATCAAAGAGTACCCCCACCCAAGCCATGTGCAGCATATTTCTCCAGGACAATGTTGTGGGAAATGGAGTTAAAGACTTTAATAAAGTCCAGGTAAATAAAACCCACAACCTTTCCCTCATCCAATAAGAAGGTCAACTTGTCATAGAAGAAGAATCAAACAGAATCCGCTTTTCCTAAACCCATGCTGACTGGGTCTGATAACCTGGTTATCCTGTATGTGCCATGTATGTGCATTTTGTTGCATTATCATATGTCATCAGCCAGCAGAGGAATTGAAAAATTTCAGTTTGCTCCCCAGGATACAGAAGCTTGCAAGAAATGTTTGATAAAAAATACTTAGTTTAGGTGAGAATGAATCATAAATATCTGGGTAGTATTTAGAAAAGAAGAATGATGCATCAGGCTAGGAAGGCGTGGCAGCAGATTGGATTTCTAATTCAATACTGCATGTGCAGTGGAGAGGATGTCTCCCTTAATACCAGGATTGGAGGTGGATTAGGGAGCCTTCTAGTAGCTGTTTTACATAACAGCATTCCTTTGTAGGTCTACAGGTACACCGCAAAATCCCCCCAGGATAAAATGACCAAAAAAAACCCCTTCCAGGGCACAGAGAGAGACCGCACACCACTGTCTTTAGCTACCAGAGCAGTTTAGTGTTAAATCTAAGAAGATAAAGTTAAAAACTAGAAATGTCAAAAAGTGTATGTGCACTCTGTTATATTTACATGGGGAAACACCAGTACTTAACAAGACAGAAATAACCCTTCTACGTCTATGTTAATTATGGCAAATCTCCCTACAACCCTTTGAACATCACCACAGTTCAAGTATGTTGTTTAATTGGTACTAAACGCGCTAAATCCTAACCACACACCGTTAAACTGCATCTTGCCAGCCACGCTGACAGAGCCAGACGTGAGTTTTTTCCAGCACAGGCAGCTTCCACACTTGCCAGACTTCCAACTCCTAAAAAAGCTAATATTTTAACTTTGTCCCAACTAAACCAACTATACGGCATTACTAACCGAATGTCAGGAGTCCAAAAACATGTCTATTTTCATCATCATAGACAGTGAAGACCCTTTAGTCTTCATCTGAAATACCGTGAGCAAACAGCAGTGCTGTGAAAGAAATGGAATGGCTCCGCCACTTGTGGTAAAACAAACACATACAAAGAACATCTTCTGACCAACAAGCAGTGATGGAGGAAGAACCCACAACAGAAATTCCTAACCTGTTTTTTTCCTGTTTACATTATTTCCTAATTTGTCTACTCCTTGGGAGACATGCTTACAATTCATAGCCACAACTGGATACAACTTCATTGCGTATTTTTTGTTACTGTTTGTCTTCTAATCTCTGACCTTCCCCGGGGCTTATGTCCTTTCCACCAGTGACTTGAGAACCACAGAGACTGCCAAAAACTTACCACAAATCTGTCCAAAAGACTTCAGATGAAACATTAGCCTTTGCTCCCAGACACTGTGTCATTCTATTTCTTTGCATGCCAGATGCTTGGGAAAGAAAAGGACTTGTCCAAGATATCACTTTAGCAGCTCCACTAATGCAAGCATTAGCTACTTAGAAGGAACAGAGCCACCTACAAGTCCTGATTCACTTCCACAACCTTTAGCAGTTAGTGTAATAGTAAAACCCCCCACAGCAGGAGTGAACTTCTGTCACATTTTTTTGTATCATTCAGCAACTTATTTATACAGTGGCAAGCAGTCCTAGGTGAGCAAATAAACTCCTGTATGGAAAAAGTAAAATCAAGAGTAAGTGAAAGAAAAAAAAACCCTAAACCACCCCAAATCTAACCCCTCATGATCTACTACTATATAGGGATCAAAATGTTTTGTCCAGACCTTCAGTTGCACAACTAATCCTCAATGAAATCTCATTCCTCCTTCCTCAAAAACTTCTTTTCCTACTGTTCTAAACAACTAATCCTGAACTACTTTATCTTCAGCTGATCTTTGCTCAGCTGTGCTGTGTAGAAAAAAATAATGCTAAAACCAAATGAAGTAGGGTTTTTTAACCAAACCAGTCTATGGATGAGGACAAAAGGCAAGACATCCAAATGTCAATTAGATGATGGGAACACAACACAAACCCCAAAATAAGTCAGCAAAGAAGGAAAATTGAAGGAAAAGCTATTGATGTTTCTGGGGTTGGTTTTTTTTTCCATTTGAGAATACCTTTCATTACCAACTTAATGGATTTCCCTTTCTGTCAGGCCTCTTGCTTGTTTGTGTGAGTCTTTCATACAGATAAAAAGGAGAAAAAAAAGGATTTTCTAACAGGAACACTGGTGCCATAAAAAGCAAAAAAAGCAGACAGAAACATTGAAGATATCCTACATCTATTGAATGCATATCTTTTCCTTCTCCCTACCTTGTTTTATATAGGCATTTTGATAGAGAAATGAAATGGCTAAACAAACTCATGTGCACTATAATGTTTCTCCAATTCAGTCTGGTTTACCCGCACACATCAAAACAAAAAGTGACCCAATGTATTCAGAAACAGTAACAACAATTTGCTTTACAAAAAAAGCTAACAGTTTTGGCAGTTGAAACTCCTGTTTGGGAGTTAAACAATCCCTCCTTTTAATTTTTTTTGTTTCCATCATCCTGTTGCACCTCTCTTTGCTCTTTCAAAGGCAGAACTCCTGCTCCAGTACTTACAATAAGCATAGCTCCTGAAGACCAATTTTGGAGTCTCTTTGCATACGCCTACAGGGTGGGGAGCAGCGTGGGCTCTCTACACCGACAGGAAAAAAGCCAACTCTGAGCCAGAAGCAGCAGAGAGAAGGCTAAGTCTGAACCATCACCCTGTTTCTCAGGGCAATTAACATTCTCCTAGTACTATTCTCCTCACCTCAAGAGCAGAGTTTAATGTGAAGTGTTCTTCTATTTCCTGTAACAGAGAGCGAGTTACAAACCACATCATATTTGACAAGATGATCATCTGTGCAAATTGGACTAGCCTCCTCTCTCACCATTCTTGTTACATCCCACTTTGAGTGGTTGAAGTTAGAAAGCAGATGTCATTACTATGTACAAAATAGTTATGTTAATAACAAATTAGTAACTTTACATTGACGTATAGTACATTCAGTGGAATTTTATTGTGTTATAATAGACACAGGATCATTTCATCATTTTACAGGATTTTAAATTAAGCTTCCTGAAAATATCTGAACTACCTTAATCAATTGCTTACTGAAACAGATCGTCTTCTTAGAACATGAAGTGGGAAGTTTTCTATTGCTACATATACTTTTGCCAGCTTAAAAGTCATGAAAATAACTGCTGCTTTATGAATTTTCAGAAACTTCAGAGATTAAAAATGCCAGAAGAGCTGCAGAATCCATCTAAAATGAAGGGAACTACAAAAAAAATCTGTCATTATTACAGGAACTGTTTTTACTCCCTATAGTTGGCAGAAGTGAAACAGGCTACAAACATTTCAATGACTGTCTTGGGAACAGCAGTAGGCTCTTTCAAGGCTTTTATATTACCAAGTTGGGAAGGGCATTTTCCACACGGGGCTCCTGAAATCTCCAGCCCGATTACAGAAAAAGGACAGGCACAGCAGTGCTGACTGCTGCCTTGTCTGAGCTTTCACACCAACTCCACAATTCATGAAGCCAAAAAAAAAGGCAGAAGAGCACACCCCACCTACATAATGCAATGTGTAGGCGGTATCTGTTTGAGCCAGTGGAGGAGCTAAAACAATACCAGCGTGGTGCTGCACTTTGGTTAATCAGCCCACAAAAAGGTGGCATGACAGCATGTGAGCTTTCTAGGCTGGGCCCTCCAGCATTCTGGCATCTTCACACCACCACCATTCACATGCTTTGTCCAATGATGATGGAACAAGGACAAGCCTAGGATTCCAGCTTGATGCCACGTTGGGCTAGAGTTGCACCCCATCCCTCTCGCCTGGTCTCAGAAAGCTTGTGCCTTTGGAAGCCAAGTTGGGAACAAGCAAGAGCACCACCCATTCTCCGCCAGTTAGAGCACAGTCCTTGCAGAGAAATGGAGGTCTGAATCCTTTTAAACCCCAGATGAGCACTCTAACCTGTCTCATTATTGTCTTTCCCAACAATGTTTCCAGGAAAGCTGAGCCAGAGCTTTGGAGGGGTTTTTTTGCCCAGGAAGGACATGTACTCAACATACATGGTGCACGATGTAAGCACCTCTGGGTACAAGCAAAACCTTCCCTACACATCTTAATAAACTTAGTAAACAGTTTTCTGAGAAGCCTCTCAGTCAGATGTCAGACCTAGAAAAACTTTTGAACAAATTTGTTAGTACAAAAAAGGTGAGAGCGGTTCTGGTGAACTGACAGCTCTGCAGCAAAGCCTGGATTCCCACCTTTTTCCTGCAGTTTCTCTGGGTGCTCAAGGAAAACATTCAAGCAGATTCCCCACCAGCCACCATGTGTAAATCAAAGCCCTCAAAGGAATGAGGGTGAGGAACAGGTGCAGATCTCCCAGGAACTCCCCCTGTTAGCATCTGGGAGTCCGGGATTTTAAGCTGAAAGAAAGGAGGCTTAGAGAGACGATTAAATTGTGGGAGAAGCTCAGGGTGAACTTCACTGCCACAGCAGCCTTGCTGCTCACCAACATCAGCACACGTTAGGAACCTGTGCTGTAGTATCAGGATCTTTTGGCCAGGGCTGACCATTTGGCAAGGAATGGCTACTGTGCTATGGCACACGGCTGGTATTCGGGTGCCTCAGATATACACAACAGCTACTCATTCTTACCGGAGTCTTCACCTGTCACATAAATTAACTCTTTATTTTGCTTCGAGGTTTCTTAACCATAGATGACCACAGGCTGCCAGGTCCTTAAGAGGACAGCAAAGTCAATGCAGTGAAAATATTCCTCTGCTCTTCTCTAGTTCTCCAGGTGTTTGACCCTGAAGTCAAGAGAAATTACACCAAGGATGTTTTGACACAGTTGGTAACTGGACTCTGAATCAGCTTCTCAATCAAATTATTACATACAATTACTGTTTGAGGACATAGTCGCATTTCTGCACAGAACAGTACTTTGTAGATTGCACATCTTTTGCTGGTCATAACTACCACCACACACTTTGTCTCTAAGGTTTACCACTCTCTAACATTCCAAATCTGCCCAAGGAACACATATGGTTTCCTAGAGCTCTAATTTCATGAGATCTATATTCTGCTAGGTTGGTCTTCTTATAAAGAATCATCAGATCATTTACACTGAAAAATAGCACTCAGCAAACACTGTGGAATGCCTCACTTAAATTATTTTAAAAAGCACATGAGAATGAAGAGTGGGAAGCAAAAATTTCAATGAGGAAGAATCACAATCCTGACTTCTTTTGTGATGCTGGTATAAAAATCATAACTGAAACAACCAACAGTTTTGTAAACCCCTTGTGACTCCTGTCACAGCCTGCCGTGGAATGCAAAATCCTTGTGGGAAAGGACCTTACTTCATCCTAAAGCTGTTCATCATCACGTGGCACTTCTTCTGCTTACCAGTTCACAACTAATGCTCTTCTCTAACAGCCACCTGGTTTGTTTACTCTTAGCTGATGCTACCACTGACTCCTCTTCCCTGAGCTGCTAAAATTAACATTGCAAAATGCTTGAACATTCCTTAAGTGACAATTAGCCAATACTTCACATAAACCACAGGATACATGTGTGCTTACAAAATGCCTCACACCTCATAGTACCACAGGACAGTGTTGATATCAGCATAACTACCCTCAATAAGCAGGCACAAACAGTAATGGGAAGAAAAGCAGAACATGTACCTCAGTGAGGTGCAAAAATGAAAAAACATTGCCTATCATTTTCGCTTTCAAATGCAAGAACAGCAAGCTTTTATTCCTTGTTCAGATACAACTAGGTTTTGAAATGGAAGCACTAAAACCACTAACCTTAGCTCATAAATCTAGCTGCCCCAGTGCAGTAGCTGCCTTCCAAACCTGAATGTTAAGCTAGCATCAAAGCAGTGTTCACATGCATTAAAATCAAAGTTATAGTAATAAAAGTCCTTTAGCAATGGACAATTTCCACAGTGACAGCATCAAGATAAGGCTTTATTATCCAGCCACATGCATTCAGAGGTCCAACAGACTGAGCTCTCTGAACTTGTTCAGCAGGCATTAAGCCTTGCTCTGCAGGAACCCACCCCAATACTGCAGTCTCACCAGACCCACCAGGCATTGAATGTTTTCAGTGTTCCTGACCTACAAGCAGCCATTAGATTACAGAGATTAAAAGCATTCCCACACATACAGGAAAAGCAACTTTAGCCTTTTTTTGCTGGAAGAGTCAGCTGATCCCTCCCCTGCTTAACACGTCATTATCCAAGATCCCCTCCTCCACATGCCTCATCCTCTTGTCACTCTGCAGCTTAAATTCCTTGCATTTCCAGTCACATTTTATTTGCATTTAAAGTTACACAACATGCTAAGCAATTTGCCTCCATCATCACCTCCCTGGATGCTTAGATTATCTGTTTGCTACGCGGGAGATTCAACTGGTGTCTTAAATGAAGATACTTCCCTTTACTGACAACCATTTGCCTCCAGTAACTAAACTATTTGCTCCAGTTTGGACTGGGATGTGTTTCGCTGAACACACTATTAAGCCAAACTGCACCTTTACTTGTGCCTACTAACGACTGAACAGTGTTCAGAGAAGAACAACAGTCTGCTTGCTGCTCCTTTAACTAGGCACTTGCAACTACAAACTCACACTAACTTGTAGCTGTGTTACAAATTGCGCACAAAGTACACATACACAGCTGGGAGGAAGTCTCTCCTCTTTAAGTCTCCTGGCTAATAACACACCTATACAAACAAGAAGTATAGAAGAAGCAAAAATAAAGTTAAAGGGTCAGCCTAATAACAATTAGAAATGCAACACATTAAACAGCAAATGCATGGTACTTTAAATATTTACACACACAGTAGCAAGTGCTTTGATTTTTGCACACCTAGCTGGAGGAAATGGAACAAAAGGAAGTGGCAAACGGTTTAAGTAAAAATACAATTATAGCAAGGTGTCCTTAAGGAATGTCATAACTAAAAATAGTATGCAAATACAGCTGAGTGACTAGCCTTCAAAAACACCCATTGCAGCAACAGGATTGGAAAAAAAAAAATACATCAGGCTTTCTTCCATGGGTAAATTAAAGCAAACAAATCACACATTTCAAGAAGGTTTTTCTGCTCATTATCAGCTCATTTTTGAGAAGAAAAAAAAAATTAAGCATTTCCAGTATTTAAAATACCCAAACAATGCAAAGAGAAGATGGAAGAAAGCAGAATACAGGAACCATATCCAGAAAGTGATCTTCAACTTCACTGCAACTGACACATACAGTTACACATTTCAGCCCAAAATTTTCAATAGGGTGTAGGAGAATAATGAATAAGCTTTACTGTGCTAATTTCTCCACACGTTTATCATTCTTTCTCTTGTTTTTACGTACAGAGTTATAACCAGCTTGCCAGGACAATACTCCAGTTGCAGCTATAGCAAATGTCGGGCTTTGCTGAAGAGCTCTTAAGCTAGCAGTAAGGGCTGGAGACACCCAGGACTGGCCGATACCACTCAGCTGAACTGCTCTGTTGGCCTGAACCCCCAGCTATCTGCTCAGAGCTTACATGGAAGGGTGAGCGTCGTTATCCTTTACCTTGGAGTCTGCTACAAAGGTCTGTACAAAAGAAAGAGATGCAGCTAGAAGTGGTAATGTAGTTGAACAGAAGGTTTTCAAAATAGAGTAAGAACCTGAATAATAAAAATATTCACAAAAATGTTTTTATGAGACAAAGCATTTCCTGGTTCAAACCAGAAATCAATTCCGGGAAGTCCTACTGTTAGTGTTACACATCAGACTGCATCAACAAATCACAGATGTTCCATCTAGTTTATAAAACAATTTGATAACAGGTGCTTAAGCAATGCATCTTTGAGGATGGCAGGAGTAAATCATAACTCTGTGATGCACAGTTAAGTAAGACCTCAAATAAATAACTGGAACAAAACAAATAACAAGGGAAGTCAAATAGAACATTCAATTTTTGCTGGATATTCCAATCATGATACCCCTTCCAGATATCAGTGGAAGCTGATAGCATCTTGCTATAAATTCTTTCCCAGTCTCCTTTATCATGATTCTCTCTCATACACACGGGGAAAAATTATCAAAGAAATACTGCCAAATGATAAACAAGTTACAGAACATTAATTCGAAATCCTTGAGAATATGCTGAAGATAAAACACACATCTTGTTGTTAGGTTATAATCTGCAAATCAAATAGAATCTATAGCCTTGTTACTTCCATCCCTTAGAAAATATCTGAAAAGCTCTGAACAGATAAACATAACTCTCATTCTGAAGTTCAAAAATAATCCATTAAAATGTCCATTTGGAGAAGCAACTGAACAAGAACTTTCATGGATTTATTAGAGTACTCTACTTCAATCAAGTTAAAGGAATGCTTGTCTTCAATTTTTTTTCTGTCTTGCAAGTGAGCAGTTCAGATCTGCTGAGATAAAACTCCAGAAAGCTTACAGGTGCCTCCAGGCATGAAAGATAATTTTGTCACAAATGCGCAAAATCGAAGAAGTAACACTTAAAGTCTACAGATACTCTCACCTGTGTTTCTTATACCACTTACCAGTAACTTAGACACTCTTAAGAGAGGTTGTCTTTTAAGATGTATTACTCATTGAAACAGCTACCAAGGAAATGCATTGGTCGCCCCTTCAGAAATCCCTTCTTTCTTACAATTACTAATAGACAAAACCCCACATATTGCAACCACCATTAACGCTGAGCTCATTCTGAAATAACCTGAAGGTGTCAACATCAAGACTTCAACTAAGCAGCTTTTGTCATGTAGTGACCTACACTGTGAGGAATTCAATAAGGAAAAAAATATCGAAGCGACCCAGAAACCTTGGGAATGCTTTTAAGTTCTTCCTAAGGTACTGTCAACCCACGTCATCTACACATCAGCATACATATCACGATTCTGATGCCAACTTCTGCAGTTTAGAGAATGCTTATTTAAGAAGGCTTAAGCTATTCCTTTCCGCAGCGCACTAGTTTTATACTTACGTAAAAAGTGTTTTTCCAGTAAGGCTATTTCCAGGTGACCTTTGATCTCATTCAGTCTGTCAGACTCTGTTCTGTTAAAATCCTGGACTCCTGAAGCCATGATGATGGTCCCTGGACCAGCCTATAAGAAAGCCAGAACACACCAACAGCTCAGAGGCACATTTATTTAATTTTTTTATCATTTAAATACATCAACTTACTTCTGGGGTATTAAAGAAACAGCCACGTGAGAAACATGCAAGCATCAACAGCTCTGCATGCTTCTTATTCAGCATTAAATTATCAAAATACATGAGTGAAAGCTGATCAAATGCACAGCATCTCTCCCATGGGAGTTTACAGAACACACTTCCGCAGACCTCACAGAGTTACAGAAAACAAAGATATTCGCCACCCTCTTAAAGTTCTGCTGCATCATCATTTAGCCTTTCTTCTGCTGATTTAAGACATATTTATACTATCCCTCTCTTCTTTGCATTAAACGAATCATGAATGCAACATACTTTACACGTAAAATTGTGAGGCTGGCAAAACTAACATTTTTCCAGATATTTAATGAGCTATTAGAAAACACATGTTGTATATTTTAATATTCATTTATAGAATTAATAATTCTGAAGACCTTTGGTCTCTCTGCACAGAAGATCAGCGCAGGGGTCCTCCGCTCCCCTACTCTCCGCACAGCCCTTTTATGGCTGAAGGATGCGTCTGGTGCCCAGAAGCTCACCCTGGCAGACCAGGAGAGGAAGGAGTCAGGAGATTGTGTTTTGACAGATTTACCAGCACCAATCCAACGAGTTGGGCACTGGAAATATCACAAAATGCAGGAATTAGGGAGCAACTCAACTACTTAAGAAGTGCAGCGACAACTGCCGCTTCCACAAAGCGTGCACAGAAGGATCCCAAGCCGTCACAGCAGAAAGTAGGTGATGCTGTTCTCCTCTCAAAACGGACTTTTTCTGACAGCAGGGAAAAGGGTGGGTAAGAACATCTCCCAGGTAATGGTTATTCAGACACTGTGCGCAGTCCCCACCAGTTACAACAAGTCTGTCAACTGGAATTACAAGAGCTTCCCTCACAGTTTACACTCCAAACTGAAGTGCTAGATTACAGAAGCCTACATCTAAGAAACGATCTCAAGACAAAAATGGATTTATTTACCTATCCTAACTGCTCCCCCACCCCTTGCCCTGAAAACATAAAGGAACTATATTGCTTTCAAAAGTCATCTCACATACACTTAACCAGAGCAGCTTAAATCACATACATATATAAACTCAACTAATCTACACGAGAGTTAATTAAAAGACATTTTCTATGTTTTAGAAAAGATGTACTAAAAACTCACTGACAGCAAATGACCTTCATTATTGGGAAAGATTTGCTCTTTTAAGATAACACATCATGGAGATACCTATTAAAGAGCTCTTTTCTTGCTTGAGTTGAGAAGATGTTGAATTTAAGCCTCAGAATTTGTCTACACAGGCAAATTATCACTCTGTAGACATTTACTGCATGGTGTTTACCTGGCACTAACTCCCCACCTGGGCTTGCTCAATACAGCGTCAGGCAGAGATGCTATTTCAAGTGCCAAAAGCAGCACAGTTACACCCCCACAGCACTCTGCCAACGCTGCCAGCCCTGATGAGGAGCAGAAGCTGTTAGCTCAGCAGCAGCCTTGTGCTGCTTTCCATTTTGGAGCCAGCATTAACCATGCCATAGCAGAGACTGACAGACCCCAAGGCAGTCCTCAAACAGGGACCTACAGCACAGCATCTTCCTCCCTGTGCTCCATATTTCCAATTCACACATGCCTTTAGCCAGAGAGATGCAGCAAGACATGCTGTTTGCAACCACTCCAGTCACTGCTGAAGAACAACAGCTGCCTGTTTTCAGACTAACCTCTGCAATGATTTGTTATCTATAGAGCTAGGTTTTATTTATATATGTGGGAAGACTTAATGTTATCACTTGCCAGGCACTTTGAGAGCCCCAAGGAGGAAGGTGTGGCTGAAGTCAAACAGCAGCACCCTTACAACACACTCTGCAAACAGGCAAAAGGAAAGCTTTATTATAACATAGATTACTGCCTAGGCATTAAAGCAGGGCTTTCTGAATTGTATATCCAAGTCTGGTAGAAAGGGACAGCCTCTGCTCCTAGCACACAGGGGTTCATAGAGTGCTGTCTAAAGAAGCAGTGCCATTGCTTACAATTAAATAAATAGTTAAATAAAATCATGTACAGGTCAAAGAGCAAGATGCTGCACTCATTGGGAATGCTCTCCAGCTCTGTGCATGTACTGGGTCTGTGTGGCAATGTTTTGGTAGTGGAAGGCTACAGAGGTGGCTTCTGTGAGAAGGTGCCAGAAGCTTCACCCTTGTCTGACAGAGCCAATGCCAGCCAGCTGCAAGACAGACCCAGTGCTGTTCAAGGCTGAGCCCATCAGCAATGGTGGCAGAGCCTCAGTGATAACATATTTAAGAAGGGGGAAAGTTGTTGCACAACAGCAACTGCATCAAGAGGGAGGAGTGAGAATATGCAAGAGAAACAACTCTGCAGACACCAAGGTCAGTGAAGAAGGAACAGGAGGAGAGAAGGTACTGGAGCAGAGACTTCCCTGTAGCCTGTGATGAAGACCATGGTAAGGCAGCCCACAGCAGAGCAAACATCTACCTACAGCCTGTGGATGACCCCATGCTGGAGCAGGCAGATGCACCCAAAAGAGACTGTGACCCTGTGGGAAGCCTGCAAGGCTTCTGGCAGGACCTGTGATCCCTTAGAGAGAGGAGCCCATGCTGGAGCAACTCTTGAACTGTAGCTTGTGGGAAGGATTCATTCACATTCGAGAAGTTTGTGGAAGACTGTCTCCCATGGGACCCCATGCTGGAGCAGGGAAAGAGCATGAGGAAGAAAGAACAGCACAATGTGTGATGAACCGATCACAATCCAAGCCAGCATTCTGGCTCCTGCCCAACCAGTCCTTGGTCCCCAACCACACATGCTACAGTGCAGACAGGAACACAGAGACTGAGGTATGTGAAGAGATGAAGAAAGGGGCAAATACCTAGGCATATTAAAGTTTCCATCCTCACTGAAGATACTAATGGTATTTCACCAAGAGATGAGCCACGTTTCTGAAATCCTTCTAAAGGACCAGATCCACTTTTACTTCTTCAGAGATGTTAAGTCAATAATTAAAGCCCAGGACATCTTGACTGTACCTCTTCAGAAGCAGGAAAAAGCAAAAGATGCCTAGGACTGATGACTGAGTGACATGGGTGAACAGAACTATTTCTGACAGTTTCCAAATGTGTCTATCTGCTAAAGCATTGGATCCAAGAAGTCTGACACTGGTTAACAGGTCAAAAATCATCACATACACATCACTAAACTAACCTCAAAAGGCTACAATGACCTTCTAAGTTAGAGAGAAAAGGAAAAAAACATCCACTAAGATAAATATTAAAGCCCCTTGCTAATACCAGAAGCAGGATCATGCAAATATTGTGTAATAACAAAATTATTTAATGAACATAGTAAGATACAGTGATACAAGTTTGGTGGAAAACAAGCATGCAATTTCCAAAATTAGTGACACCATAACATATTGATGATTACAAGCCAGAGGCATACAGAAAACCGAGAATGTCCAGGACAATGATAGGGAGACTTTTAAGCAGATGCTTCTTTTGTCCCAGAAGATGTTTTCCCCAGATCAACACACCTCATGGTGTGAAGAGGTATTAACAGGCTAAAAAGACAAGGAATAAGATCTTTACATTTGCTAGAGGTCAAATGTCTGCCTTTAAATAAAATTACCTCTGTTCAAAGTCAGCATAACTGACTCAACTCACAAATTAACAAAAAAAAATAAATAAACCTTGTATTAATTTCAGCATTAACAGGGTAATGTCTCTTTCTTCTGCTGTCTCTGCAGGCCAGTGCTGAGACTTGGACTGCATTATCGACACTTTTAACTACAGCTGTCCTTTCTTGCTTCTGACTCACAGTAAAAGCCTTGAAGGCTTCCACAGATTTCTGCTTTTCCTTCTGCCTTTCCAACTTTGACAGCATTAGACACAGAAGCCCTCTTAAAACATTGGAAATCACTATTACTTAGCAAAGACCACACACAAGGCTTGGCAGTACCTAGGAAGCCAGCAAAACACCAGAGCTGAGCACAGTCAGTCAGAGCCAGAGGGGTTAAAGGAAGATGAGGACAGATTGCCTCTAACCTACTATCAGAGTTCAGAGGTGCTGCTCCAGGCCACATCCAGCTCCGGATATGAAAAACCACATCTACCACAAATGTGTTTTTCAAGTCACGTGCAGTTCAGGCTTTTCATAGCAGAATCCCTCCCAACCAGATTATTCTGACTTCCCTCCCTTTCCCCCCAAGCCCCCTTCATGCTGCGAGCCCTGGGGTTTCGTTTTGTTCATGGAATACCTACACCACCTTCCCTGTACAGGCACAGAAAAGGTCTAAGTCACTTCTTAACCAAGCAGATATGCATCTGCCCTCCCCATCTGCAGCACAGCACATCTTCAGCATCACACAAGCATAACTGGTGAACTCCCTCCTATTTCACGTGCACATCATACGTGGATGATTTTTCTATGATGATCTAACAAAAAGCTGGTCTCCTTTCCAAGTTCGTAATTAACTTTGGAGCATTACTCAAATATGGAGCGCAGGGAGCAGCAAGGACACAGCATGCCAAGCCCAGGGGTATAACCATCCACCTAAGGTACTCCTCAGGGCCCAGCAACAGCCCAGACACAACACAGGGAAACTGTTTAAAATACAAAATTTTAAGTCACATTCATTTGAGCAGGTGGGAGGGCTGAGGGGGAGGGGGGAGGAATGGTAGGTAGAGCCTGTAGTAGCGAAACACTGGAACAAGTTGCTGAGAGAGGTGGTAGATGCCTCATCCCTGGAAGCATTCAAGGTCAGGTTGGACTTGGACAGGGCTCTGAGCAATCCAATCTCCTTGAAGATGCCCTTCGTAATTGCGTGTGTGTGTGTGTGTGTGAAATCACAGTAGATGACTTTTAGAGGTCCCTTATAACCCAAATCATTTTATGGTTCTTCAGTAATGCAACAAACTACAGCTTGTCTAGAGAGGTCAATCTCCTGAGCTGCTCAACTGACACTTCATGTGCATCTTCTTACTTCAAGTTATGAAGGGGTTTCCAGTGGCTGCTGCATTTACCCACTGTAAGGAAAGGGAAAACCCAGCAACACTGCTCAAGAATTAAAGCATCTGCACGAACAGTTAATCCTTAGTAGCAATTCTGGTAAGCATACCCATATTGGAAAGCTCCTAACACACAGACATGTTTTACATATATTTTAAAAAAATCTAGTGATACACAGGTTTAGAGACTTTAATACCTTAACCTGTAACGTTTGCATTGTGCTCTACTTCTTCCAATCATTGTAAAGGAGGTGACGGATACAGAAGTGTTTAAGATTTTAATTGACACGTTTCAGGAAAAGCCAAACTGTACTAGAACAGCAAGTAAATTAATGTTTTCTGTACCACAATAACTCAGATTTAATCCTAGCACACTGGCAGGGAACCTGCATAAATAGATTAGACCACTTTCAGTACAATTTGCCAGGTACAAGGGAGCTTCAATCTGCAAGGCTCACTGCCAGGTTAGTGCAGAATCTTCACAGGTTTAAACACAAATTTGTTCTTTCTTCCCCTCTGCCTAAGGAGACGTGATCTTCCTCTGCACTGAATTCACTCGCATACCTGTACCTAGTACTGAACATTTTCTCCCTTATAAAAACAGGACATTTGTCACATTAGGAGTACATAAATTCATCTACAGCACAAAATGAGGAGACCTAAGTTAAAACAATGCAAATCATTGCAGACCTAGAAAATATGAGGGCAATCTATGATTTTGAGGGCACAGTTCCCAACCTTGAATAGTTGCATCTTAGTAAATCAAGTTGCCAGAGCAAAGTTTTAAAGCTTTTTTAGATGCAGAATTGTAATATAGCAGGAAAGAATCCATATTGCATCTGCAGAACAGGAAATACGATGGCACCGAGTAAAGGGATTTTACTGAGCAAGAAACATTACCTGAATTTCCAAGATCACAGCAAGGCTAATATTAATTTGTTCACTATTAGCAAAAAAGAGTCGACCAGGTTACCCTGCCCACCTATTTCATAATTGTGTTGTTTTTACAAAACAATGCAGATACCAGTGCCAGCATCCTCACTTCAAGAAATAAAAACAACCAACCACCTATAGTAAGGAGGGAAGGGAGGAAGAAATCTGGGAAGACATTCAGGAATTGGAAGAGATGCTTAGCAAACAGTTTACTTATTAATCCAACACTGCTGTATTGGAAGCAGGATCAGGATCTGATCAGAGCATACAACTACCCATAAAGACCTAAGAAAGTACCTCCTACCCAAGAAATACTTGGTAGTCAGGGCACTTATGGGAAAAGCAAACAGCCTGTAAGCCAGTAAGTTGAGATCAAACTAGTTCAAATGAAGAGTAAGTCACCTTTTGAACAGAAGGTCTCATAAACCATAGAGAATATAAAGGAAAATAAGAAGTCCAACTCCAGAGCTCTCCTACCAGGAGCTACCTGTGTGCTTTACCCAAACAGGACTTGAGATGTTTGTTATTGAATTAAACAGTTACAGACAGTTTTAAGATAAAAAATCTAAGGTGACCTCTTCTGACCATGATTCTTGTCCTTCCATAGGGTCTAAATTTCGCACATGCTACTTTAGTAAGACATGTGAAGTGCTGGGACTAAGTCCTTCTGTTGTGTCTGGCCTGAGAGTGAACGTTTACTTCACTTGTTGGAGCGCTGCAATAGAGGATGCTGTTCTTTGATGGTCAGGACTCTGCTATCACAAGCTTTTATGGAAAGGCTTTTTACTCTAAAACTTCTATTTGTGGCAAGTTTTTGAACAAGCTTGTCAAATTCAGACAAATACATAAAGAAGAGGCACCTAATGTGTGCATTTGTAAGTGCAGTACGTACCCTTGAGGCACAGTACAGAAGGGCCTTTCATATGACTGTGCTGTACTGTTCCAATAGACAGAGATCTTTCTTTAATAGCTCTACAATGATTAATACACCCAAGGAAAAAAAAGGAAAAAAAAGTAGAGAAGGCCAGAGACGAAGCCTTTGTCAAAGGAATGGCTGACAGTGGAGTCAGAGATGTCTGCCTTTTGCGTCTGCAGAAAAGGGAACCAGGACTCAAATTTTGCCTATGCTCAGTTCCAAGCCACCAATCTTGCCCTTTCAAGCCCATGAGTTCTGTACTCAGATTTGAACAGAAACAGTGAAGCAACCGAAGTGGAAGCACAGTACAGCTCACATTCATCTGAAGAGACATGCAGCCTAACTCCAATTTATGCACAAGACTTGCACTGACTTTTGTAAGCTTTCAACTGTTCCCCAAACAGGAAGAAACCAATAAGACAGTCTTCTCATGATCAGTGTAATAAAAGTATAACGCTAAGTTGCTTATAGAGCCTATAAAAGAAAACCATCTTGTATAAGTCATTTAAGATTTGCATTTTAGTCACTGAATTAAAAAGAATTCAGGCACAATCGAGCCGCAGGATCTCAATAAAAAAACAGTCATAATGCAGAATCGCCCTGTTCACAAATCTCAGCCACTACTTCAATATTGCCTTAGAAATACAAGCATTACTTTCTTTACCACTGGCACCTCTGCAGCACAGGAGATTATTTCTTCTCCCTTCATTTTATAGATGGGGTCAATTGCTAATCACCCATAATTCCCATCTGAAATTCATTCCTTATACATCAGATCTCTTTCCTCATAAAAGTTTGCTTGTTTTGCTCATATCTAACACAGCTGTTGCAGTGTGATGCTGGAACAGCCTAAGAGCATTTGGAGCTCCCAAGCATCAGGAATAGGACAAAACAAGTCTGATGCTGTTGCTGCTTTCCTCTGTCAATTTCTCCCTATTTTTAAAGAACTATAATCAACTGTATCCTAAGGACTTAGATCATGACAGCCTATTTAACAGGATGTAATCAGCCAGAAGGCAAAGTGTTTCTTCAAATTACACTCTCAGCACACATAGCTCAACAATTGGAGAAAACGGAGACTATGACCACAGATGTGTAACTGTATTGTAACTAGTCAAAACTGTAGTTTTACCTTGCTATCCCTCAGCCATACCATCCTGGAGATACTATTCTCCTGAAGAAATACAGAGCAGGGTTTAAGGCAGATCTTTCTGCAGCCTCTAGCTCTGCCATCAAGATCCTTCTTGATTAGATACAATGCCTTACGTTTAATGAAAGTATGCCAGTATTTACCTGTAAAAATATTCAGCAAATATCATGCTGGAAGGGCAGCAGCACAGATTTGTCCCAGTATACACAGTATGTACATCTTAAATGACAGATGTCTTCAGTAAAATAAAAGCAAAGAAAAGGCATTCAACAGACCTTCCTTGTCTGAGGAGAATGAACATTTGCACACAATAGACTTCTTGTGTCTGAAAAACGCTCCTTCATTACCACTTGTTTGCTCTGTGATTTCAGGAAAAAAATTCTGGCAAGAGGGTTGTAAGTGATACCATACAAGCCCACAGAACAGGATATAAGCTGCCAATACCCACAGGAAATGCTTAAGCGTATAGAGCTTGAAGTCTTTAATTTAACACTTGTGGTGAGCAAGCCCTTCTAGAAATGAGCTTTAAGACAATGGTCTGACCTCATTCTGGGAATGAAAACAGCATGTTGAGTTTCCAAATAGGGTGGTACAAATTCTGACTTCCAAGTCACATTCTAGAATACAGTTCAATGGACAAATCATAATTTAGATTGTAGCACTCCAAGCTCAAGGATCCACAGCCATTTTTTAACGGTTGAAGCAGGATTATTTTTTTAACTTTTCCTGAAACAGGTGTCTTTTTTTAAAAGGCAGGTCTGTTTGAATGCTTCTGCTTAGAGGCACCACAAAGTCTTGGTAGCTGAAGAGTATTACTCACATCCTGGATAGGTTTAAAGCAGCTCTGTAGCATAGAAGCATTACTGGATACAGCACTGCAGTAAAGAACAAGATGGCAAGTAAGCCACCAGAAGTCTTATCCTTCTAGTCCCGGCCAGTGCCGTTTGAGCAGATCTAAGCTTCTCAGACTGGGAAGAAGTCTTCCTTCAGATATGTTCATTAGTAATTAAACAAAACAAATAATAAACCAGACAGTATTTGGAGGTACATCCAAGGTTAACAAACCAGTCAACCCACAACACCTAAAATCAGCAGGAACAGGGAACCCTAATACTAAGAAATTCATTTGAACTTTCCACATACTTTCAGCATACTGGAAGCAACATATATGGAAGCTTACCACCTATCCCACAAATCTTCAAGTGTTAAAGACAAAACATAGGGATAAAAAAAATTATTAAATTTCTGTTATTTTTCTGCCCAACAACTATAACAAACTATAACAATACTTAAATCAAGTACTTACAGGGTCTCTCAGCTCTTCATTGTCTCGAGCTGATGTTCGAGGTATTTTCACCGGTATTTCATCTCCACATTCAGTGTCTGAAGCATTTGGAGACTCTGCTAAATCAAGGAACTCATCTCTCTTGTGACCTCTGAACCTTATTTTGTCCAACTTCTTTAGCATGTTCAGCACTGCACTTTTCTGCTTTACTTTAACATGACGGTTGGAGTCTCTGCAAGAAACAAGCCATCAAAAATACTTCAGATAGTTTGCAATAAAGATGATTACATTCATTCCAATCACTATCTACTTCTAACCATCTTTCAAGGGCCTTCTTGCTACTGGAGGAAAAACATGCTGCAGCTTAGCTTTTCAACAGACATTTTTATCCACAGTGTAACAGATGCATGTGTTTCAGTAGTTGATGATTTACCATCTTCCCACGCTATTACAGCGTCTTTCTCACGGCTATTTTTAAAGCAAGTCAGAATGGGCAGAAGCTAACAACCTGCACGCCAAAGAAAGATCAGGAAGTCAGTTCCTAACAGGTTACTTGAAACAACAACAACAAAAAAAAGTTTGGCTGTTCACATTCTTCAACTTGCTGATACTTGCAACCAAATACATGAAAATTCACTCAGCTTCACAACCACGCTTTAAATTCCCAGAAAAACTGGAGCAGAAAAGTAGCAAGGCTACCATATCTCCCTACTGCTTCAGGCAAAGAAAAAAAATGAGTGTTTATTGGAGAAAGCCACCAAACAGATCTATGAAGAAGAACCCACCAAAACCAGAGACTGTTGAAATTCATGGTAAACCACATTCGAATGCACTCCCAAAACCCTTAAAATTACCACCACTGACAATCTTCTATATCCTTTGCTAGATTTTTTTTATTACTCCCTTTAAGATGTAAAGGGGAATCACTTCATTAGCAATGCTTTCATACGTTTTTTTTAAAACTAACATGACCAAAACTTTAGCGTAAGAGAAAGAGCACAGCCAGTACTTTTGAATAATGTGCAGGTGTCACGTCATCTGGAGGGACAAGAAATGTCCAGGACATTTCACTGCCAGAGAAAGTATTTTAAATGACCAGTACTTGAATCATAAATAATAAATTGTACTGGAAGGAGCATTTTTCTTTTTAAAAGACAGTAGAAGAAAGCTTAGTTAATGTACGTAAACTCATTGAAATGGTAGCTTTTCAAGACATCATACTGTACCAGTTCCAATTTAAACCAGACCTGTCAAACTGCTCTGATTCAATACTCTATACATAGAGTCTGTACCTAAAGGTCCCAAGTTCCAGCTTTTTTTTTTTTTTAAAAAAAAAAAAAAAGTTAATTCCTTGATCCTGCCACTCCAGCAAGGTACTGCTCTGGCAGTTTATAGCAAATCAGAGACAATTTTCTCCCCCACCAGCTCTGTTCCGTAGCTTAGTGTTTTCCACCTGGAGGGTGCTGCAACTGTCTCCCAAAGGGACTCTTGCAGTGGTAAAAATTTATTTTGAGGCATTCATTCCTGTTACTATCCTTTTTTTTCTCTACGGTCCATATTGCCCTCCTGTTCATTAAAAATCACACTTGGCTTCATGGCACATCATCCCAGGCACTGCTGTCAGACGAAAAAACAAAAGGCAGATCTAGACACACGTCACTTCAGGTTCGTAAATAAAGGGCAAGAAAGAAGAGCCTTCTGCTACTGGTTCTCACAGCCACTGCACTTGAGGCAATTCTCACCTCTTAACACAAACCTCTGTTCAAAAGAGATCTTCACCTTTCCCTTGCAGATTCTCCACTTACCCTAACACTTTCACTGTGACTGTTCATACCAAGTTCAAACCAGATCACTCCCTTAAAATCTGCCTTAGTTTGCATTCTCTGCCAAGGTTTATTAACACCCTTAATTTAAACACAGAAGTTTAGAATTCATGCATATCCTCCATAGAGCAATTGACAAAAAAAAAAACCACAAAACTCTTCCTTTATCAGGGATGCTTGAAGTTGCAGCCCCTGTGTTTTATAAATTTCACTTAGAGAATCACTTGTGGAAGCTCACACCAAGGTTATTTTCTGCAAATAGCTTTTCTTTGAAGTTCTATTACTTGTCAAAGCTAAGCTTGAAAATAGAGACACTTCTTGCTCATTCATTGACTATTTGATGAAGAAACTTGTCAGCTATCATATCCAGAAGTATCTCTAGGCTCTACTATTAATAGTAACTAGAGAACAAATGCTGTCAGGGAAGTTTAAATCTCTGATAACCACCAGCCCAATTCTACCATACTCCCCCCCTTCTCAAAAGATCTCCATCTATGTTCAACCAGTTTTAAATACCACATATGTCAGGCCTACAGCAAAGCAGTTGCAAACCAAACCCCATTTGTTCATTATCCATGCTGTCACTCCTAATGATATAGCTAAGGAAAAGAAATAAGAAGGATGGTAAAGTACTACCCCTTTTCTGACTTGCAATTATCACGCCACACCAATGCAGGACAAGCCTTCCAGACCTCTGCCACCCCTCTTACAGACAGAGCAGCTAACTCAAGGCTGCAGATGAGCGCTACTCTCCTGGGCAGAATCTGGAGTCCTCAGTGTTCTCCTGTTGAAGTCACATTTATCCATTATTCCTTAAAGACCAGGCCTGGACTGAGACCTCTTTTTTATAGCCTGGCATATACGGTACTTCAATGGACATTAAGATCTGAATTCAGTTCTTCCCTCACCGACAAGATCCACTATCATCTTGAGACAAAACACTCTCCAACCTTTCTCTTCAAGCTTTGCCTTTAGGCAATGAAGAACTAAAGACCCATGAAGCTGCCCAGCAGTGCAACTGCCTGGTTGGACACAGAATCACGAACTTCAGCTTCTTCCTAGGACAGTTCATGCGCTTCAGCCCTAGACACAGAATAAACTGGCCAGAGGAACCCTTGAACACATCTATGGTATTTTTTACTAGTAACACTGATGCATCTACCTTTAAATGTGTTACCACCTGATCTTTTAAAAATGCAAACCTTTCTTTAAAGTACTAACAAATCCCTCCAGTCAACACAGTCACTATAAATTGCTTAACACAGCAGCCAGTGAACAGAAGTGTCATCAGTGTCAACACTTCTAAAGTATTGCTCATCAGGTTGACCATTAAAAGAGGAAATAGTAAAGAATCATGTTCCAAGGAATTTTTAAGTGCTTTAAGTACAAGAAGCTTGCTATATAAAAATATCCACTCAGTTATAACTGGAAAATAAGATCATTTTGTCTAAAAATTGTTTTCAGCGTACCAGGCTTCCAGATTACTTACAGTTACATTAGATTAACCTAAGCTTGCCAACAAGCTCCTATAGAAACTCACTATCTGGCCTCCAGCCAAATGCATGATCCAAGACGGGTTTTTTATGTCAGCAGCCTGTTCTTGCAACCAGCAATTATTTTTCTTTAGATAAAGATCAATAAATATGGGCACATTTCAGCAGTTCCAGGCTCACTAGAAAAAAAGCTTCTTGGAGACTTTGTATTCCAAGTGGCCTGGGTGAGGTTTAGATGAGCTTGAGGAAGCTTTCACACCATGCAACAATCTGACTTAGCAGTAGCTTTACTGTAAAATATAGTAACTAAATATCAAAAACACTTGCTCCACCATCACCTATTCAACACCTCACCCTCTCCCAACTACCCATTCACATCCTGGGCTCAGCTGGTTTGTTAATGAATTTCAGGCTGCTTCTAGTAACTCCCCATACCAGAAACACCAAAGCAACCGGTGGGTTTGTACATGAAGAACTCACAGTATGATTGTAGACCCACATCTCCTTCTGCTTTCAAAGTAACTGTAAACAAATATTATGAAATTATAATTAAAATGTAACTATTTTAAATCCATGCACTGTAAACACTCTTGCTTCCCAACACCATCTTACACATAAGAATAATTGTTCTCACCGCCATACAACAAACAAGCCATAAATAAAAATTAAGACTGGTACCATGCTTGCAAATCATTAACTTGAGCGAATTAAATAAATTTCATCCTCCTCAATCAAGTTCATTTCTCCACACAAACACTCTACCATTAATGTAAGCAACAGAAGATCTTTCCCACATCCAGTGCCATAACAGCAAGTGTCACAGTACACAGAAAGGCAGATGCTGACTTTGTGAGACTGATTTAGGTCCAACTTCATTGCACCTCAGTCAGATCTAATAATACTAGCAGGCTCTCTGCCATAATATAGTAAGGACATGTTACATTAACATGCTTACAAACAAGGCTGTTCAGGCACCCAGGTTTTTAAGAAGGTGGCTTTATTTCTCTTCTTGCAGAAGCAGAGGTCAAACTAGCAAAATTAAACAGCAGCCTACATAAATCATCCTGAAGTCCCAAACCATCTAGTAGAAACTAGGCAAAAGGTTCTGCAAACAGGGCTTGATTAGTGGAAAAGGTTTGTATTTTCCACACTTAAAAAAAAAAAAAAAAAAAAAAAACCAAACAACAAACCAAACTAAAATAATCTTCAAAGGTTTTTGGTTGGTTGTTTTTTTTTTTAAATTGCCATATCCAGTTGCTAAAGCAAATCCTTTAAGGCTGAGGTTTCATTCATCCTACAGACAGACAGAGAGGTGATGACTTTATTTGAACCTAGTATGAAAATGCTCAGTTAATTCCCAAATAACTGTCAGAAATTCAGTCTAACTGAGTACATCAAGACCCAAAACTCCAAACCAACACTGAATTTATGCCAAGCAGAGGAAAATCAAGTTTTCCCAAACTTTCACATAAAAATCATAAGGAGATCTAAAAAGGCTTCTTCGGCCTCTGTTTACAGAGAGGCTTCAGCAAGGAGACAATGAGCTGTTGGGGAATGACAAGAGCCAGCCTACCAGCATAGTCTGGATGGGTGTCAGTTACAAGATTACTCCTACTGACATCCCCTCTCCCTGCCTCTTCATGCCACTCCTCCCTCCATGCTCTACTCTTGCGTCAGCATGGCAGAGATTGGGATGCAGAAGGGAGAAAGGAACTTGAGGAAGGGCAGCATTCATTGCATTATTAATGTCTGAAATCTGCTCTAACTCATCCTGGAGTCACCTACAAATGGCATACAGGTTTGGGTTTTCTGTTGTTGCATCTAATTTTTACACAAGAATATGCTGAATCAGAGTATGTGGCCTGGTAGACTGGGCAGGGATTGAACAGATAAATCTTCACGCATGCTTTGTCAGAGAAAAATCTCTGCAACACGGCCTCAGTTTTCCTTAGCTGTTAAAATGCAAACCAGCTACACAAAGTCAAACAGCATTGTCTCAGCGAGTGCTTATCTGGAGCCTGGAGGGAAAAAAAAAACCAAAAAAACCCCCCAAAAAACTCACTAAATCATGGATGAATTTCACCTAAGGTGAAAAAGACCATACAAGACTGTGACACAGCACACTAACCTTCAAAGCACTTGTATTCCTTTCGCTAGAAAAATGGCATTTCAGAAAGCTGAAGATGACATCAGAGTTGAAGGAAGTCTAGCATACCCCTACTTCTCATCTTTACAACTCATCTCCTTCACATTCACCTTTTACTCTCAAGATTACTTTCAGCAGATTTCCTAAGTAAGAGCTCCGATACTGAAGAGAAGCCAGTCTGTGTGTGGATGAACAAAAACAGACATGGTGTCAATACCAGGATCTTTCAGTCTTATGAGGAAGGAGGGACATGCAAACTGAGGAAGTGGAAGGCATCAGAATTACGTTAGGTATTCATTACTTCTTCACTGAAATGCTCCTTTGTATTATACTAAAAGAGTTGACAGGAGAACAGGAACACAATTACACCAGGCATCCACATACCAATTGATACTGAAGGCAAAGCTTGGCGTGTTTTTTCTGGGCATGTCTAAATAAACTGGAAACCTCAATGAGTGCATCTAAGCCTACAACAGATTCATGGTCCAGCTCTATATGCTGTTCTGTGCAAGAAGTTCCCTTTTGCTACACGATTTTTATACCCATGGTTTCTCATTTTAATAGACAGAATCTCAAGTCACTGTCTGAACATTTTGTACTTATTAATATTTAAGAAACCAACCAGAGAAAGATCGATTGACTGCACTTGAGAGCTCCTTGTCTGCTCAGCTCTTCTTCCCCCTGTGCACACACTTCTCCCAGTTTGATCTCCAGGACACTTATATCTGTGAAGAAAGTCAAACCTAACCCACAGCCCCTGTTGGTGAGGAACAGGGAGTGGTTTTGTATAGACAAAGTTGGCACCTTTCAGGAAGGCTTTACATTAAGCTCAGTTCAACAAGATGCTTACGCATGCAGAAGGGACACAAAGCTCATACAATGCAGCCCTTTCATGAATGGCACCAACATGATATAAAATCACCCATGACTATGCAATATGTGAAGTTCTCTGTATAGAATGATGTCATCATTTCTCATTAGAAACCAAGAAACAGCAATACTTTGGACCAAACACCCAGATGGACTGGCCAAGAGCAGCTTAAAAACACTCTCCAAAAGTTACAAGCATTGTGCAAGTGCCCTTAATTTCCTACATCAGCAAATACGCAAGACTTGACCTTCAGAGCTGAGTTCTCCCCATGCTTAACCCATCATAGGTCCATCCTGACATTAGTCACAGCCTTAGCATCACAGTCTGGTAAAGTCTTCCTCCAATTACATCACCCTTGGCCCCAGGGTCATAACATGATGTAACGCATACAGAGCAAACTGCTTTCTGGTTTTGAGTAACATCTACTAAAAGCTCCCGATCCCTTCAGGGTCAGGAGTCCTTAAAACTCTTGGGATAGACTAGACTGGATAGGGATAGACTAGGGGAACAGACTTAGTTGGTTTGGGTTTTTTTTCATGAAATATGAAGTTATCAGGTTGTCTGTGGTGTGGAGAAATATACTTAGTAATTCAGGTTTATTTTTTCCCTTGTGTTTAAAGGGAGATGAACAAAGAAAATCCCAACAGAATCATCTCGTCTGTGTTACAGATTGCTGGCAGAAGCAACATTCAATTAACACTGTTTGGAAATGAGCAGGAAGTTGTGCTCCAGTATTGCTGGCTTAATTAGATGCAGCTATTAATTAAGCATCAACTCTGAAACAATTTAAGTTGTCCATTGACTGGGGCAAGGATAGGAGGGGAAAAAAGTAGAAAGCTGTGTAATGTGCTACAGTACAACACAGGGACTGAAGACAGAAGTATAAGGTACCAATCTTGCCTGCCAGTGGCGAGGTTGTCACAGCAACCATAATGCAGCCTCATGAATATGCATTACACTAAAATCTATTTTTTTCCCCAAAAAGAGACTAACATGTCATTCAGCTCACAACATGAAGCTGCCTGGGAGACGAACCAGGGTTGTACAATAAAAGTGTCTTGTCTTCAAAAACTTCAGCTCAGCTGCTGCAGACAGGAGAGACTGGGGGGAAAGGGGAGACAGAGAATGGTGACATGGGGCAGCACGACTCTACTGCATCTGCCTCAGCCAGAGGGTACTTCAGACATATTTGGGAAACATTTTAACACAGAGGTTCCCAAAATGACTTGTTCAATCCCTGTAAAGCTTCAGACCTGTGCAAGGCATCAACCTTAATCCCTTAACCACCTTGGGACAGGCCCTTCAGCAAACTAGAGGAGAAGGCACCTGCAGTGATCCTCCACAGAAGGATGGAGAAGGAGGAGCTGCCGCTCCCACTGCTAAGGACAGTGCTCAAGCCAGCTAAAACTAGAGGGTCTTCACTTGATCATCACTGGAAAATCGCGGGTGGACAGGCTCACTAAAAAACCCAAACCACACATGTGTACCTGTACAGGTCCCCCAGAGGTGTGGAAAGAAAGAAACCAAGAGCAATGACTATTTCAGAGAAGTGGATGCGGGAGGTGTACTTTGTACTTAATCCACCCACTGGAAACACCACACTTCCAAAACCACACCCCTTCCACAAAGACGTTCACACCCTACAAACCTCTCTCTCTCTCTTTCATCACATAACCTAAAATTCCCAAGCTTTGTTAAATTAATTCCTCTGTAAATTGGGAAACTTAAAATTTCAAGTTCCCAAAACGGGAAGAGAAAAGCTCATTTTTTCCCCTCAAGATACCTGTGTGGGGAGAAGAAAAAAAAAACAACAAAACATTTATTATGCCATCTGAAGAGCAGCACAAAAAAAAACCCTGCAAGAGGACTTTTCCTGTAGAGGGAAGCTCAAGCAGCTTGCATGGACTGGAGGAGCCACCAGCTCAAGCCATGGGGCAGCAAGAAGTTGCTCAGCACCAGTGTTTGCCAGCCACTCTGCCTAGCAGATACTCCGTGAAAGGGTCAGCACGTAGTGACAGTAATAAAACCCTGTCACCCTCTGGGCGAAACCTTCCCCTTCCCAGCCACTCACTGGGGTTCCCACTTGCCACACCAGCCCTCCCTGCTGTGTACCCACCCTGATTCTGGAGGAGGAATTCAGCCAAGCCTGAAGCCCACTTGATCAAGGGCTGACACCCAAGGGAGCAACTCTGTTCATTTCTGCCATGGCGTTCATGTCACTTGTCCACTCATGCAGTTTATCAGCTCAGTGCTGATACAACTAATTTTTGTGTTTGTTTTCTGGCAAGGTCAGCCTAATCGGAGCAGACAGCTATGCAGACTCACCCATGATTGCACAAGCTATTGGAGCTGTTGTGCCTCCTGCACAGAAATGTTTCTAGTCATGGGCAGAGGGAGCAAGCATCCTTTTACAGCAGCCACCTGCTCTGAAGACAGTGTTTATGAAGCTGCCACAAAGCACATTTCAGAAATCAGTCGCATGTCAGAGCTTCAGTCCCTCCCCTGAAGGAAAGGGGAAGAGTTTGTCACAGCCCACCTTTGACAAAAGGCTTTCTTCAGCTTCCTCACTCCAAATATCATCTACCAGTGAGAGCAAAGACAGGAGGATGAACATCACCAGCTGAGCAAGAACCTCCACGTTCTATAAGGTTCAGGCAGGTCAGGTCTGGCTGGCCTTCACCCATGTAAGAAGCCAGGGCACAGGCACAAGCAAGCACCACAACTTCTGCCTATAAAACCAAAGAGATATGGGGGTGGTGGATTGAGAGGAAGAGCAGGACGTGACTAACACAGGGTAAGATTAGGCTATCGCTGCATATATCTCCTTTTCCACTGTTCAGACGGGACTGTAAGAAGCGTACCTTGAAACAGCACTCAGAATAAAATTTGCCATCTACAATCTGCTTTAAAATAAACATTTGAAGTCAGAAGTAAACATACCAGCATGGAACATCTTATTCAGACTAACAAGCGTATTGTGGAAGGTGATCACTAAACTGTTTAGAAAGCGTGAGCCCTATCAACCTGAAAAAGAATTTTAATTCCACCCTTTCAACAAAAAAAGTGCAAATTATTGAGACCAACGCAGCTATACAGACAAATCAGACAATGGGGATACTACCAAAAAGAAAAAGCAAACCATAACATAGGCTTATAGAAAGACACTTTGAGAACAGCCCACCTAGGGCTATGCAGAATGGCTTGGACCTAGCAGGTATTTCTTGTAGAGGTCCCTCAGCAGCAGGCAAGCTCTTCATCTGCTCAGGGTGACTGCTTTTAGCTTACTCAGCAATCTTCAGAAACAGAACAAAGCTATAAAACATGGTCTAGTTTTGAAGAATTACTACATATTCCTTTTTTGATAAACAAAGATTTTACCTTGCTATTCATTGGGGAGAAAAGGGAAACAAGGTACATATTTGAAGCAGTACACATGGCCTGGTCAACATGACCTAGCATGGCCAGCAACTACTGTAGCATGAAAAATCTCTGCTGACCTCCATGTGGTGCATGTACCTCCACTGAGCATGACTGAGTGTGCAACCCAGCGCTGAAAAAGAAGCCTGCCCCTGCCCCAACCAATAAATACCCACAGCACCACATGTAGGCAGCTTACAAGTTCAAGCAACGCTTCACAGGTGCCACAATGCCAAGCTACCTATGCATTATTTTCACTTATGTCAAGACCATGCAGAAGGAGTTACTAAAGCCATCAGGCAAAAGACTATAGACCTACAATAGCTGTGTTACATATGCAATAAACAAAAAAGAACCCCCCATCTTTGTGGTTCACAAAGCGACTTCAGGGCCACGTTCATAGTCCCCAAATCATTCAACTATCCGGGCATCTCCCTGAAAACAAGGCCAGTAGCCAGGGTACAGCAAGCTGCTCTGTCTCGAGGGGCTTCCCTCAGTTTAGGTAGACAATTCAGCAGAAGCCAACCTCAACAGCTCTGTAACCAAGTAACAGAAGTTATCATGAAACCGCCTAGATAACAGTTTTCAGAGGATGATTCCCAGCATGCAATGAGTTTATGCATAACACTTCATAATTTGCTTCTGCAAGCTTCAACTATTCCATTGCTGATCTGAGAATCCATTAAGGCTCCAAAATATCTGTGTTGCAAAAATAAACCACATAAAGACAACAGGTAAGTGTGTGAGATGTCCATCATTGATTTCTGTAGTGAGCATACAGCCAATGGAAGGAATCTACTATTTTACCAAACACCATTAGCTCTCCAATAGCTATACAGAAAAAATAAATTAATAATAAATGAAATTTTTTAACCTTTCCCCTCATGAGTAAATAAGTTCAGCATTTTTGGTACACGAAGAACTACAACGACACAGCAAGTTCATACAGAATTACAACCACCACTACAATTAAGAACCTTTAATTTCCTTCCTATTTACTGGCCTTGAGCTTATAATAATCCCCAAATCCTGCACATCTCCATGCAAGAAGCAGTGCTGTTCACTCCGTTCCTTCTCCCTTCCTCCCAACTAAAACCTGAAAATGCCCCTAAGATTAGTGCTACGGGCACAGAAGGTATAGAGCAGAAAAAAAAGAAATAATTACTATGCGGATTACGCAAGTTTGTAGTGTTGTAATTCCTCATCATGTCAAGTTCTAAATGAAAAGGTATGCAGGATTGCATAAAAACTTGCACAGATAATACGTAAATGGGCACTGTGTGAAAACTGCTATGCTGCGCAACACATGGAGGGATTTATCCAAACAATACACAGAAGTAAAGGAGAAACGGCAAGTTTCATACAGTAACTCTGGCTTCAGACATTGGCTTCATTTCTGGCACTTTTACTACACAGCTACTTGTAAAAGCCATGAAATTATTCCTTGAAATCTTATCACTGAGTAAGAAACGCAAGGTCAAGCTCTCAGCAGACCAATAGAAATGCGAGCAGCAGCTCCGTTGCAAAATGGCACCCTAGAAACAGCCTCCTCCATTCCCACTTACACAATTTGTCAAATATGAGGGATATTTTTCTCCACATAGCGGAGTTTGGAAATAGCAAAGGAAGTTGCGTGACACAGGAAAGCACCAAACTTGTCCTCTAGGTAACACAGAACTCTTCTCCATCTCTTCAAAGTGTAATTCTTTACGTAAATCCATCTGTACGGTTGGCACATTTGCTATAAACAGGACTGAATCACAGCACTCAAAAGGCAAGTTTAAATATTGGATTGCAATTACTTATTTAAATGTTTTGGCTATTTAACTAACTTGTCCTAACATAGTGAAATGCCAGGCTCAAGGCTGAAAGGCTCTACTGTTCAAGCTAATCTCCCTCACAGGAACAAACCTCTGTTCCTGTACATTTCAAACTGCATCATTATAGTATCATAGAATAATTAAGGTTGGAAAAGACGTTTAAGTTCATCAAGTACAAGCGTCAGACCAACAGCACCATGCCTACTAAACAGTTTCCCAAAGTGCCAGAATATCTGCTTTGGCCCCACGCTTACAACAGTAATCCTGAATTAAAAAAACAAAACCAACCACCAAAACAATACAAAATAAAAAACCAAACCAACACAACAACCAAACAGAATCACAGAATCACTAGGTTGGAAAAAAACTCCAGGATCATTGAGTCCAACCATTCCTATCAACCACTAAACCATTGCCCTGAGCATCTCATCCACCCGTCTTTTAAATACCTCCAGGGATGGCAACAACCACCTCCCTGGGCAGCCTGTTCCAGTGACCAATGACCTCTTCCGTGAAAAAATTCTTTCTGATGTCTAGCCTGAACCTCCCCTGCCGCAGCTTGAAGCCTTGTCCTGCCCCCTGCCGCTTGGCAGAAGAGGCTATCACCCTCCTCTCTACAACCTCCTTTCAGGTAGTTGTGGAGAGCAATAAGGTCTCCCCTCAGTCTTCTCTTCTCAAGGATAAACAACCCCAGCTCCCTCAGCTGCTCCTCATAAGACTTGTTCTCCAGCCCCTTCATCAGCTTCATTGTTCTTCTCTGGACTCACTCCAGAGCCTCAACATCCTTCTTGTAGTGAGGGGCCCAGAAATGAACACAGTATTTGAGGTGTGGTCTCACCAGTGCCAAGTACAGAGGGAGAATAACCTCTCTGGACTTGCCGGTCACGCTGTTTCTGATCCAAGCCAAGATGCCATTGGCCTTCTTGGCCACCTGGGCACACTGCTGGCTCATGTTCAGTCGCTGTCAACCAACATCTCCAGGTCCTTCTCCTCCAGGCAGCTTTCTAGCCACTCTTCCCCTAGTCTGTAGCACTGCACAGGGTTGTTGTGCCCCAAGTGCAGGACCTGGCATTGAAACCTCTAAGTTTAGGTTCTAACAAGCTGGTATAAGCCACACCAGGCAGCACAGTATCCAATGCTACGAGAAATGGGAAGGGCTGTAAGGAGTGTAATCACCATCCCACACATTAACTCTTTTGTTTAGAAAACTGCCTGGATATTCTGTCATAACTGCAGACATTTCATTTCACATGTTGTTTTTAACATGGTTTGGACAGCAAAAATAAGTGGAAATGTTTGGTATTAAGCCCAATTCCCTCAAGAGGCACAGTCTGGGCATCTCCTCCATGCTCTTTCCCAATAACCTTTGTACATAGTATCCACTACTGTTAAAACAATTTTGGTGATACATCTAACTGCTCTAAGTAGAGGATCCAAGAGAGGCAGCAGTCCAGCCCAAAGAAAATCAGCCACACAAGTTCAGCAGTTGCAACTGGTTGAATAGGCAACTGACAGAAAAGTTTAAATGTAAAGCTCAGCAGAGGCTGTCCTCTCAGCCCACCCACAGTTATCAACCCAGAAGACAACACGGGTCTATGCTGGGAAGCGGAATAATCTCAGAAGGAATGATAGGGCCCACGAGCCAGACACTCCTAGCAAAATACATGGGAAATAAATAAATAAAAAGACGTTACTCCAGTTGTTTCCCATGCATTCTTGTCTCTTCTCCCAGATTATATTAGTTCATTAAATGTTTCGTTCTGCAAACAAAAGCAAAATAACTAATCACTCAAAACCCACAATGCTGCCACAAATGAGCTCCAGCCAGCAATGGTAACCCACTCATCTCCAGATACCAAGAGCGCACCTCAACATACACAGCTGCATGCACGGCTGATGGAGGAACAGTGAGGAAAGATGGAGATATGCAGCCATGTGAGCAACTGCAAGGCTTCCTTAAAGCTCACAGAGTTGAGGAAACAAACAAACATTTCTAGAAAACACACAAATGATGCATTACATAAATCTGGAAGGAAGGTACAAAGCCTCTTCCTAACAAGTAAACCAGCCAGCTGAGGCTATTACCATAAACTAGCCCAGTTCTTATGAATTTGGCCATATTTATAGAAAACTAACATTTTAATGGTGCTTGTTTTAGCATGAGACATACTGGACACAAGGAAGAGGCAGAAAAAAAATCCGTGCCAGTTTGAGTTTTTTTATACTAAACATGTGGTAACCTACGAAACCAATGGTGTTTGCACTTAATAGAGCAGCTCTTTGGTTTATTAACCAAGCCTGTACAGCCACTCTGATCTACCATACTTTTTGCATGCTTCATTCCAAAACAAATTATTTTCTTATCTCAAAATGTCACAAATACACGTGAAGACTGTCAGGCTGCTAAAATGATACAAACACAATGATAGTAAATAGCAACCTGGCACATTGCTGAGCCTTCAGACTTGAAATAGATTTAAATTAATACAAAGATAGCAGGATGGAGAGTTTAGTAACAAAACTAAGGGAGAACAAATGAAGTTATTTCAGTCATCATTTCTATCTCACTAAGCAACTTAAGAGTCATCTACAGGATAGCATTTACGTCTGCCTCTCAGACTGGGATGAAGGACAGAACTATGCTACTTGAGCTGACAGGTTTATTTATGCCATGATGACACTTCAGTTAGTAATGATAAAGGTCCCAAGGTCAAAGTACTTAAAGAAAAAGAGCCATATACACACAGTGTATCTTTCTGAGCAGTCATGGTTGGGGTAGGGAAGGAAGGGGCAGGGAGCATTATTCCTTGCACACACTCATCTACCCCACAAGCCACCGTAAAACCCCTTCAGCTGTGCCCATTTCAAAGCTTTCTAAGTGCACAAAGGAGATTTCTGTAGAGATTCCATCCTTCTTGATCCAACCACTCCTAAGAAACAGTTTAGTTTACCAAGTCAAAGGTAGAGAGAAGCCAGTGCCTCATGGCAAAATTGAGAGGCAACATCACCAGCTGAAGCCCAGAGACAACCCACAGACCTCCAAAAGACCTCTCAAAATCTCCCTAAAAACTCTGGGGAAAAGAGTTGAAATCAAGGTTGAGAGCAACATTTTTTTATACTTCCAGGAGTCTCTTAAGCAGGACTTCTCCCAGCTCTAGCTTATTACCAATTACTTAATTAATATTCAAATATTTAAAACTTGGAAATTTAAAAACTAAACTATGGATTTCACCTTTCAATAAGGATTCTGAAAGTTTAATTATCAATTAAGCTCAAATTATGGTTTGGGGATATCAAGTCTTTTGCTTACACTACACAAACATTTTAACACATACAGTCTCTGAAAGTCACGGAAACTTGGAATTCTGAAAGTTTTTGCATTAGTGACAGAAGCATGCTGAAGATTGCAGGAGATGTTCAAACCACCAGCTACTACTAAACTCCCACCAGCTTCTGATTTGCTTATATAATTGCCATCTATGTTAAAAAAAAAGAAACAAAACCATAAAAAAAAATATGACATTATTCTTGACTATTTTAGGGATTCCAAGAGACTCCTATTTGTGCCAAAAAGCAAACTATGGAACATCAAATTTGCTGAAGGGAAAAAATAAAAAAAGAAAGATGACATCTTTGGATTTCTTTGTTGTAGGCAACTGGGGTCTTCACCCAGCTGCAGGATCTAGTCAGGCTGACTTGGATGGCTGTAAATGCCATTCTGTTCTAAGCAAGCCCTAAGTCACAGAAGACAAGATGACAAGAAACAGGGGCAGGCTGTCTTTAGGGTGGAAAAGAAAGGCTGTTAATACACAACAAAGGGATAGTTCATATCCTACCAATACTCATGCCAAACCCTCCTGTTCCTAGGACAGTACAAAAATCTTCAGGAAACTAAAGAGCAGTTTTAAGCAAGGACTGTTCTGGGGTTTTACTGCTGCACTCAACTTTGATGCCTCATAGCACACCAGAGGCTGCAAGCCTCACAGAGCTGTGTTGCAACAAGCAGAATAAAAAACACATCCTGCCACCACCTCTCCTTCAGAAAAGGCAGGCACACAACCCAGAAGATATGAAAGCAAGGGCTTTTTTTTTAACTCAAAGACTGTTTTCCAATGAGTGGAAAGATTTCTGGGTGCCCATGAATCACAAAAAGACATTAAGACGGGAAAGCTGGATTTGACTTGTATATAACCAGCCCCAAGATCTTTGACCAAGAGTTTCACACATACAAAAAAAAAAAAAAAAAAAAAAAGACTCTCTGGATTTGGTATAAATCTGCACACTTGTAGCTAATCTACTGCAAGAGTTGGTGTTGGCACTTCCTCCACAATTTGGAAACGCCAATGATGCATCTGCTTCCTAAACACAATTTCTCGTCTCTCATTTCAGATAACAAGCAATCTGTGGTCAGACAGCCACCTTCAAGGTCCAACCACTTCTTAGCATTTCCACTAAGTATATCTGGTTTTACCTACTTTCCGTCTGACTTCTACAAGAACACAGTATTAATTTTATTGCAATTAAATAGCTGAATCTAAAAAAGGTCTAGAAAACACCAGTCTGTGTAACACCAACACTTGTTTCAGCTGGAGCATTCGAAAAGGGATAAAGTAAAAAAAGCAAATCACCGCCTTTAAAGAAAACAGACACTCTCTTTTGTCAGTCCATGTAGTGTTTCCAAACCTCATTTAACACAACTGTTCAACAGTTAAATATGCACATGAGATTTTTTGGGCAATGAGTGAGATCTGCTGTACTTTCATATTAGCTCTCAGATATTATGATGAACTTTCAGCCAGCTGAGAAGAAAGCCACCTTCAGGGTAAAATAAACAGATGTAATTTGCTTCAGACAATAAGGAATACAAGCGGCATGGGAAGATTTTCCATTATTTAACAAAGATAAATTGTTACCAACAGTAGACTAATGAGTCACAGACAACAGCTTAATACTTAAAAGCTTCTCTCTAAAGAAAGAAATATTAATGAAATTTCAAAGTATTAATGATAAAACATAAAATTAGTTTTTTAATTTATCCCATAGTCTCCAACCACGAGAGCCATGTGCATACAAGTGAAATCTGAAGTGGACACTGCAACACAGCCAGGCTTGCGTTCTACCAGGAAAACCCAATTGAAAACTCCAGCCATTGTTTCTTATTGAAAAGTATATGTTGTCCACACTCTGTCTTAATAGGACTGCTGAGGGCCGGAGAGGTTCACCAGGCAAATTTAAACTGCTAAGCATCCATATGCCTCCTGTAAAATATTCCAAGAAGTGGTATTTGTGCCTCACTTGTTTTCAATACATGTTGTAGAGGAATAAGTGTTTCAGTGCTAGAGGAAATCATTGTTGGCAGAGCCCTCAAACTGGGGAAAGGTTGCTACTGGAAGAAACAGGAAAGAAGCAGAAGCAGCTTTAGAAAAAGTGTAAAGTGCTGTAAAAATGTTTCCTAATACAGTTTTCTGGGGAAGTCAGAACTATCGCACTTTGGCTGGTTTTTCCCATAACTGAAAGTAAAAATAAGAGCTGTTGAATTGCATGGACATTGGTCAGTCCCATAAGTAACTCAGCTGGGGAGGGAAGGCAAAACCCTTCAGAACGGGGCTAGATCCTTTTATAAGCATGAAAAACTTTAGATTCAGAATATTTCTCTGAAAAAAAAAACAGAGCTACCTCCAGGTAATCTGGAAGAGACCACAGTTATCATTTCTGTTTGAAAACTCTTGACCTTCGTGTTATTACTGCAAGTTTCCAGGAAGCTCTGACAGCTGAAGAAAGTCCTGGGAGCACATCACCCTGTAGCAACTGGCAGTTCTCTTAAAGGATCGGCGTACCCAGACAGATGCTCCATAGGTTGTTGGGAAGGACATGCGTCATGGCACAATCCCAGGTGATCCCACAGAGCTGCCGAGACCATGCATGGTGTTTACACAAAACCAAGCCGCATTACATTTTCATACAAAAGGTGATCGCAGACACTGTGATATCTTTTGGGTTGCTTTGTCGATTAGCCTTTAAGAGGAGTGCAAAGATCTTGGAAAAAAACACATGAAGACCTTGGATAAAAGCACTGCAGAACTGCAAGGAACTGTAAAGTTAATCAAATTGGAATAATGCTTAGAAGTGGTTCAATGCTTTGAAAAATCAGACTACATAAAGAATGTAGTTATATAGATTCCACTTATTCCTACTGCTTCCCATGACATTATCCTTGCAAGCTGATGTAACCAGTCTAGGGAGCTGGTTTTCACTATTATCTGACGATCACAGTCCACAACCACCCTAATGCTAGTCACACAAGAATGCTTTGGATGCTCTGCCACACTCAGGTCCCTGACAGCTACCTTTGCTCCACACTGAGGGACACAGCTACCTTTGCCCCACGCAAACAGGACTGCAGCTGCTGGGAAGCAAATCTGTCAGCTCTACGCAGCAAGAGGAAGCAGCCAGGTTCTTCAAGGATAGCATGTGCAGGCAACTCCCTCAACATTCCTCTCCAATTCACAAGGCAAAAGGTGAGGAAGAGAGAAGACTAAGAAAGCCACAAACCAAAAAGTCAGTTCAGAGACAGGATTCCAGACTACAGCTTAACTTGCAGCTTAGTTTTGAGTCAAGTAGCCAGTGTCATATTCATCAAGGGCTAAGAGCAAGGAACATCACATCGAAGGTACACCACATTTCATCTCTGAGTGTTGAACTTGCTATTTTTTTCCTGTTGCAATGTGCTACCTTGTTGCAAATCATTGTCCCTCTCACAAAATACTGGGAGCCCAGACTATTGGTTCCTTCACCTCCAGAACTGGTCACTTCTCTGCTGCTCAGATCTCTAAGGCTTGAACTAGGCGTGCCACCCTCTCCAGCCAAACCAGAAAGCATAAACTCACTCAGCTTCTGGCAGCGTGTTTTCCCTAGAACAAAATCTACTACTGCCAGTAGTCCCACCGCTATACGAGTGTCTGGGAAAGCAGCTTGTGCCCGAAGAACACAAACATACAGCTCTCTAGACTCAGGTCTGGAATAGATTACAGTAAATTATAGGGTTCAGAGACCCACATCAGTCCTAACAAAACTAGGAGGAACCCTGAAGCTGTACAGCTACAGACATCATCTGGCTCTACCAAAAGCAAGATGGAAAAAAAAGATACCCTTGTCAGGCTCACGGACATCACGGACTACTCACAGCCTTCAAACTATGTTTTAAGAGCTCCTTCTCTGCAGGCTTTCCATTTCCCCATCCCCGTGGCTGTGACATTGCTTAAATACTGCTGACTGTTACAAATCCACACACCTCTGTGTAGCCCTGCTACATGTCCCCAAGAATTAAAACATGCTGTTAACCTTGAAAAGTGCAACAAGTTATTTTAAAACGCAGTTACTGTGCACACCTGGGAACACAGAGATGAAATCCAGAAAGAGGGGAAGAAAAACACGCAAGCCATTTCCTGAGCATAGAAAGAACGTGCAGCCTCAGGTAGTAAAATCTACAGTGAGAGGCTGGAGGACATTTTTCATTAAGGTAGCTCTAGAGATAAAACTCTAATAAATTCTCTTTTACGTACGCGTTTCTAACTTGAAGAAGCTACATCTCAACATTTAAACTTCAAACTATAAAATAAACTCTGCTTTCAGTATCTAAAGGTGCTTGTGAATCCTTCACTGGAAAACCTGGTACTAACTTTCAGCCTCTGAGAACTGCTTGGTTTCCAAACCAGTGAACTTAAAGTGCTCTGTATATGAGCAACCTGATACCTGAAACGAATACTGAAGGAACAAGTGGCTTTTACAAAATGGTAAAAAATGCCAAGCATTAGCAGTGCCAGATACTAACACGAACTGCCGACAGTCCTATTGAGAGCTCTGATAAGACAGTTTTAGCAGCTGGAAACTAATTGCACTCAGTCACTAATTGCATACATCAGGCCAGCATGCAGTGCATCGCTTTGTGCTCTTTAATTAAGATAAGTATAGACCTCTTATGTTGTGTGGTTACTTTCAGGGGAGTGCTACAGAAATTTAAAACACGTCTATTAACCATTGTATTTGGACATAGAGAAGGTGAGCAACTGCTAACCACCCTTCCCATGTAATTTTGCCATATCCTTGAAGAACCGTTAAAACAAAACACCGATAAAAAAACCAAACACCCACCTTCACCAACCACACACACCTCGATATACAGGAGGGGATACTCAGTGGCCAAGAGAGTGTCTCCATCCATAAAATTTGAGAACCCCAAGAATAAAGTGATACTTTATGCTTTATGCCTTTTCTTTGTTCCCCTTCTCTCCCTCCTGTCCACAAGCAGTGTTACTGGCACTACACCAACAGTTTTATTCTGCACCTGAAGCGCTGACCTAAAAATAAAACTCCTGTTTACAAATTCTGTATTTAACATCTACTGCAGAGTTATCATATAAGCATATAAAACAGCTGTGGTAGAACAAGGATGCATCTGAACTTTACTCAGTTTAGTTTACGTGAGAGACGCTTACCTTCAGACCTGTCACAAGGGAAACGCAGTACCAGAGAAAGTGCCCACAGAGAAGGCAGGTCTGCCCCAGTGGAGCACAAAGCAGCACGGGAGGGCTGCTGGAGAACCAGACCAGCTCACAGCAAGCATGTGCCATCACAGATGTAAGCACGCATTTACTTAAAACCAAAATGAGCTGCGTTTCAGACTGCAGTCTGTATGCACACACCCCAAGAAACACATGTGCCCCAGTGACTCAGCATCTAATGATTACGCTTATGAGGCATGGGTAGCCAGCAAACCCCTTAATCACAGGTCAAAAGAGTTGCCAAAGCCCACACTGATAGGATGAGGAAAAGAGGGATGAAGTATCCGGGTTTTTTTAAACAAGAAACATCAGCTCTTGCAGAACAGCAAAACTACTCAGAGGAGCTGCATCTGTGACTCAGAGCTCCAAAGTGACCTCTAAAACCTACATCCTGAAAAAAAAAACAACCAACAAACCACATTCGACATTTATTTCAGAAGTTTCTCATTTTTACAGCATACTTAGAAATACACTAAGGCCACAGCTGGAGTGCTGGGTCCAGTTCTGGACTCCCCAGTACGAGAGAGACATGGACAGATTGGAGAGAGTCCAACAAAAGGCCACAAAGATGACGAAGGGACTTAGGAAGAAAGGCTGAAAGCTTGGACTGTTCAGCCTGGAAAAAAGAGAAGACCTGGGGGGAAATCTCATCAAGGTATGTAAGAACCTGAAGGGAGGATGCAAAGAGGATGGAGTCAGACTCACTCCAGTGGTGCCCAGTAACAGAACCAGAGGCAATGGGCACAAAGTGAAATACACAAGGTTCCCTCTGAACATCGGGAAGCACTTTTTCACTGTGAGGGAGATGAGCACTGGCACAGGGTACCCAGGGAGGTTGTGGGGTCTCCATTCTTGCAGATACTCAAAAGCCATGTGGCCATGGGCCTGGGAAACCGGCTCTAGGTGGCCTTGCTTGAGCAGGGGATTGGACCAGATGATCTCTAGAGGTCCCTTCCAACCTCAATTACTCCGAGAAACAGAGAGGCTAGTTCACTTCAGTCCTTTGTGATACACCTAGAACAAGTTCTACACTAAGTTTCATGCATTCTTGTTAACACGCGTATCTACAACAGGCTATGTGGTGTTCGAAGACCATCACAAAGAACTTGCTGTGCTAAATCAGCATTTATAAGAAGTTACAAATAAATCAAATTTCAGTTTCCACTGAGATGCAGACATAGCTTGTAAACTAAAAGAGACAATATTAAGTATTCTCAAAGTTTCTTTAGAAACTACTGCCACCGGGTTTTTTTCCCCTCATTAACATAGGCAAGTATTAAACACATATGGTGACCCAAGATGCCAACAGAAAAGATTTTTCAAACGCAACTGAACACATTGGGAATCCTTATCTTCCACTATTCTCAGAAGCAAATAACTACTTCTTCAATCATCTAAGCCCTTCTGAAGATCTGATCTCATAAGTCAGGGGATTAAATCTACTGCTACCAGAGCATGCATCAGGAGAAAGGACAGGGTGATAAAGAGAGGAGGGGAGAAAACAGCAGGAGTACTCCTAACCACAAATAGGGTACTTTTGGTTTGCATCTGATAATCACTCTCTCAGTTTAGTTCAGGCAAGAAGATTTACTGTGCGAAAGAAATTGTACTATTAAAGTGAAGAAAAACATCCAGAACTTACTCTCTGTGAAAACTGCAGAGCCTGTTAATATTTATGAAGTCTGAAGTGGCTTCCAAGACTCCCTTCTTCATTTTCTTATGTCATAACAAAAAGCAGCACTAACTCATAAAATTTTAATATGAGTTCACCACTAAACTACAACTGTTTTAATAAATTCTGACCTACTAGGAAAAGGCCTAACTTTTTTGTTCTGCGTCTGTGTGTGTTTCTGTCCCCCATATCAATAACAATGAACACAAGATGAAATGAGAAAACTTGGATTTGCTCGGAGACTTGAAAGACCAAAACACAGAAACCTTGGAAGCACCCAACATTATGACCCAAAAGCTACGTCCAACAGCTGTATTTCTGCGCTAGGATTATTTCATGGATTAATGTACTACCGTGAGAGGCCAGGGCGGTGGGGAGAGAATCTCTTTTGGTAGACCCTGATTAAGAACTTGCTGTCAAAAGCGTTCCCTCTGATCAAACTCTGTGTCATAAAAATAATACATTAGAAGAAATCATCTTTCCTCCTAGCATGGATGTTGCCACACAGTTATTATTTCCCTGAGGAAAATCTGTGTAGGCAAGAAAAACAACAGTGTTACAGGATAGAGCTAATAAACCATGTAGCCAGCAGAGCTGCGTGTCAGCCTCCTGATTTTGCCTCCTCAATCTAAATCTCTTCCCCAACAGTCTCTCCAAAACCAGGTCCTGAGCCAAGCCAGGACAAGCTTTTCCCAGCTGCTGCCCTTAATTCCTCCCTCCCCCACAGGCACTGACGTCAGGTCACCAGGACACAGCGATGCTGGCAAGGCGGACTAGGAGGGAGGTCAAAGCCTGGGTGATGCCTTCACCCAAAGCAGAAGCTGTACTGTGCCACAGAGTGGCACCAGTACATTCAAGCAGCAGCCACTCCCCCACCACTGCTCAACAGTCACCCCTCGACCCAGGAAACGCTGAACTGATCAGGTCTTATTAGCGATAGTTAAATCGGAAAAAAAACCAAACTCATCAGTCTGACACTTTAGCTCAGGTTAGTCCCACCTGCCACTGGCCAAGACCATCTCCAAGTGCTCACCTGCAGAGCTGGAAACACGACATGGCTCATCTTCAATTCAGTCTGGCGCCTCAGCCCAAACCCACCTTTATTACAGCAGAGGGACGAGCCAAGCATACTTGTGGCCAGCATATGAAAAACAGTGAAACATAACTCAGGCTTTCAGTGATTATTGCACAATTTGACATCCTAACACCATCAAATTAATTGTATATTTCATCTGTTTTCACAGACTAGGACTAAAAAAAGCCCTCTGTTTTCGAATAACTAGATACAGCATATGACAACTAGATAGGGCATTAAAAAGAAGGTTTAAGACAGCTCACTTCTCTAATTCTGAGGAAGGAAACTAACACACGTTAAAAACTAAGGCAGGCTGCTGTCAGATAATGCAGAGCGCAGGCACATGGGATCCCCACTTTATTAAATATTTCCCCTCTCCACCCACATCTCGGCCACAACTGTTAATGCAACACCCGAGAACTCATCCATCCTTCATTCCACATTCACACAAGCTGAACAGTACCGCATCTACTCAAGATAAATCTCCACAGCTGCAGAGACGGAGCACGACATAACAACACGATGAAAAGCTGTTATTTACGATTAAGGCCAGTGATGAGGGACGGGTGGACGAGGTGCTGAGGGGAATGGTTTAGCGATTGATAGGAATGGTTAGAGTCGATGACCAGGTGGGTCTCTTCCAACACGGTGAGTCTATGATTCTATATGAGTCTGTGACCCACAGAGCCACGCAGGAGGCTCACAAAATCCGTACGCGGCTACTGGAGCTTTTCTAAAGGAGTCCAGGATGACAGCCTGGACAGTAAAACAGCTATTTACCCAGCATCACAGCTCTACCACTTTGCCTCCTTGAAAGTAAGCTCTCCAGCAGCATCTCTCTGCTCCTCCCGTCCCTCACTCCACATCAAGATACACCGCAGGCTTCGAGGGACTATTCGATCCGAAGATGCTCGTCCGTAAAGGTGTGACCTTGGCCGGCTTCATCTCCCCCCTCCTAGGCAGCCCCGGCGCCGCGGGGGTCGGCCTCCCGCTTCCCTCAAGCGGCTGCAGGAGGCCCAGAAAGACGGAGGAGCCCGAGGAGCCCCCCGGGCCGAGGGGCGCGGGGAAACGTTCGGCCCCCAAACCCACCGCCGCGGTTCCCGCGAGGCACTCACCCGGCTCGTAAATCGGAGCAAACTCTCATCCACGCTTCCCCGCCGATCTCCGCCGGAGCCGGGCGACGCCCCGAGAGAGCCGCGCCGGACACAAAGCGCGGCGGCGCTGCGGGCCGAGGCGGCGGCAGGTGCCCGTCCCTCCGCCGAGGCCGCGCCGAGCGCCCTGCGCAGCCGCCGCCGCCGCCGCCACCGAGCGCCCGCCGGCCGCCCCGCCCCGCCCCGGGGCCGCCCCCGCCTCTGCGGAGGCGGGGGCGGCCCCGGGGCGGGGCGGGGCGGCCGGCGGGCGCAGAGCGAACCCGCAGCGCCGGCCCCGGCGGCGTCGAGCGGCCCCGGCGCGCACCCCCCGGGGGAGTCCCGACACCCGGCAGGCAAGGTTCCTCCTTTCCTTTTCGTCCCCCACCGCCCCCCCCCGCCCCCCTCTTCCCGCGCCCGGCAGACGCAGCGGGGTCCCGGGGGGCTCGCTCTGTCGGTGATTCCTCCCGCGGGGACTCAACGGGAGCCGGTGTGAGCGGTGTGACGCGGTTTTGTAAGGGGTCGGGGGACGAGCCCCGGGGTTGCGGCGCGGGGGGG
Source organism: Phaenicophaeus curvirostris (assembly GCF_032191515.1). NCBI lineage: Eukaryota > Metazoa > Chordata > Aves > Cuculiformes > Cuculidae > Phaenicophaeus > Phaenicophaeus curvirostris. Next base: position 16,516,376 of record NC_091392.1, on the reverse strand, counting down.
GGGGGGTCCCCGCTGAGGCCCCCGCTGAGGCCTCGCAGCCTGCGGGGCCCCGCTGGCACCTTCTGCTCTCTCCAGTTTCACCTCATCTCGTGCCCTTAGCCCGCTGTCTTTGTAACTCTTTATATATATTTTTTTTTTTTTTTGAGATGAAGAATTTATGAATCAAAAGATGGGGGAGTGGAGCCGTGTGGAGGCTGAGTCAGATTGCGAAGAAGGGAAGCCAAGTGAGAGTGTGCAGTTGCAGATCGCATTTACAAACATAGTTTCATTCATCTCCATATGCTGCTCCCTTTACTACTAATAAAGCTCCGGTTTTCCAGACTGGGGCTACCCTGGGAACACCGTTTGATCTTCCTGGGGTTTTTACTCTATAGCCTCCACAGTATTTGTGTTCTAGCATGTTATTTTCCTGATTATGTTTCTATTACATTGAACACAGGTTAATAACAGAAAGAATTCGATAATAGGAATGTACTTCCCACACTCTCCTCTCTTATTCCTATTATTCGATGCACAAAGGGTTGACAGATTATTTACCAGCAGCAATTTCTTCTCTCCATGCTGGTAAAATTTCCTAATTGCAAAAAAAAAAAACCCAACAAACATTTTCCCTGAGCATACGCTCCTTTCTCTGTCTTTCTTCCTCCTGCTAATACTGCCCACCTCCATTACTGTAATCTTGGAGCTGCAGGGAATCTGGCTTTGTCTACTCAGATATTTCTACAGAAGCCTCTATAGGCAAAGGGAGCCAGAGAGCAAGATCTGCTTTAGGCGTAATGGTGTCTGGGGTTTTCTTCCTTGGCAGGAAGGTGTAACTGGGGAGCATACAGTAATTAATTTAATCCAACACTGGGATAGAAGGAGGAAGAAGGATTGTATCAGAAAAAGTAAGGGTTTTTTTAAGTTTCAGGTGTGAGATCTAAGTGACAATTTCAATGACCTTCATGATTCTATTTTAGACAAAAAGCAGCAACCTGGTGCAGTGGTATCGTTTGTCTTCTCCTGGTCTCCTGGCCTCATCCTTTGTTCTCCTTGGGTTTAGCTTGTCGCTTCCCAGGGCTGACTGTCCCTCATTGGGGCAGTATCATCTCTCACCCATAACTGTCAGAAATGCTGTTCTGGCAAGTGATTTTTTTTTCCTCCAACTGCTTATTCCACATCTCTGCTGTGCAAGGTCTTTCCTTGTTTTGACCCTCTGCGTCTGTCCTGTGTCTTGTTTATGCTTCAGTATTTCTGTTCTGCCCAACATTGTGCTGGTTACTTTACATTCCCTCTTCTCTCCGCTTTTTTGTACCCTCATACCTTATTTTTGTCCCCTTTCATTTATCCTCTCCTTCTTCTACCTTTTTATTTCTCTTATTCTGTCCTTTTTTTCATACCCTGTCTTTCAGTCTCCTTTCTGACATCTCACTTCCATTCACTGCAATACTCTATCTTCTTCTTGGCATTTTTTTTCCACACTGTTCCTTTGGTCATTGTCCTCCATCCTTTCTCCTGACTTGCATTTACATGTACGTGTATATATATGTGCGTATGTTCAGACACCTCCACTACAGACCTTCCACTTTCCAGCTGAAACAAAAAAATTACTTGTGCTGATAATCTGATCCTATTGCATCCCTTTCTCAGCACCTGAAATATGCTGTTCCTGTCCATCCTCAAACATATGTTGGGTAGACTGAAGAATCAAGTGTGTGGGAGATGGACCTAAATTCAGAAGTGGACATGAGAAAGCAACTCGCTCAGGCTGCACTGTGAGCAGAACAGTTATTGTGCTTCCGGTGACAGTACTAGAGGAGGATTGTAAGTCCCCTCAACTCAAGAACTTAATGGCATTTTCTTCACATTTCTAAATTTCTGATTTTTGGTAATGGAAAGTCTATAATTTTAGGTAAGGGACACTGCCATCTATTTGAATTGTCCCTTGGACTGATAAAAAATAAGACCCTACAAAATGCTTTTTTTTGCCAACTGTTTTGTTTTATTGGCTGAGAAATGCTAAGCTTTGCCTCCAAAAAGGGCACTGTGTGGGGTGAGGCTTGGATCTCAGCTTATAAATTTGCCTTTTTTTCTGGAGCCAGAGGGAGAGGAGAGAGCCGTGACTGTAGGATCATATGCATTGTGTGGGAGATGGAAGAATAGAGACATAACCCAAAATATGCTACATTAACCTCCAGGGGCGGGAGTGGAGTTGCTTAGTAATATTTCCTCTTGACTATCACTGACTATGAGCAGCATCATTGGGGATCAAGGGCAAATGTTAGTTTTTGCTATTTAAATAATATACTCAGTTTAAAAGAATCTGATTTAATAATTAAACTATTATTTTACTTTTCTTGCCTTTCAAAAAACTTACTACTAACTGGCTGGAATGAAAACAGCTCCATCCCACAGTTGCCGCCTCCGCTTTCTGGAAGCTTACCTGACTCATAAAGAGAGTGGGGGATTTTATACGCCACCTACATCAACTCAACATTTTCCTTTGTGGTGAGAGTTAATCACCACCCTTGTCATATTATTTCACCGACCCTCTTGATACAATCTGTCGGGGGGATTGTTAATTTTTCAAACCATCATTAAAACTTCTCATAGAATAGGGTTTTTTTCTGAATTTGGTTAAAATACACAGGCAGGCCATCGCAATAAAGTTCTCTGTGTTATCTGTTAAAACCTGGTGGTTACTCCAGGATCAGGGACAAGAGAGATTCTGTTCGCAATAGACTCATCTCTGACATGAGATGTGCCACCTGGAGAGTTGAGGACCGTCCCTGAGGTAATCATCAGAGGAGATGTGCAGTAAGGAAGAAACTGAGGAGTTGCAGCCTTGATGATCAAGAGTCTTAAGAGGACCAAGTTTTGTCTGCAGAGCCAATGTTTACATTAGACCAACAGTCAGGAACGACGGACACACTTTTGGACATAAAATCTCTGCTTATTACCTGCTTGTATAACCTCTGTGACCCAGTCTCCTGTGAGGAGAGAGACTGTATGTATTAGGCTGATATTTGTCAAATGGAGATACTACGCAAAGGAAGATAGGAATGAGAACAAGGCACAAAGGTAGCAGTACAATAAATACTATATGCAGAGGACGCAGCAGGAAAAGGGGACAGGAGGAACTGAAAGTGCACTTCCAGGAAGTTATTGGGAGCTATAAGAGCGCATGAGTTACTTTGGAAAGAAAGAGGAAGATTGAGCATAAAAGCATGTGACATGTTTGCAGAAGAAATTTAAATGAGTTACAGGGAGGGAGGAACAGCTGAGACCACTCTGGAGCTCAGTGCATAGAGAGCAATTTTTGTATGTTGGAGGGCCATGGAGAGCATTTGACAAGAGTCCTCTTATTTCTCTGTCACAAGGTCAGGCAGAATCAGGGAATGGGAAGGAAAGGGGGAAACAAAAAGGGGAGGAGTAGGGAAGCTGCTGCCACGTTGACAGAAAGGCAGAAATCCTCTTTGCAACCTGGAAGATGATTGAGTAACGAGTTGGGTGTTACAAGACAGGATGCAGGGCACATCCCATCATGAACAAGCTGTCTGACTGTACCCAATATAAATACGACTTATTTCCATTCTTGATGTGTGTAAGAATTAAAATGCACTACAGATACAGCAGCTCTGCCCTGAAGATACAGGTGCTGCAGCTGTCTGCCCATTCCTGTCATACCTCCCTTTTTCTCCAGCGCCAGAAATAATTCACATACTCTTTCCTTTTCTGCACTGTGGGTCCTCAGCCAGGTCCAATCCTCCTTATCGATTGTGTCTACATGATAACTGGGGCACAACTCAAGATAAGGATTCAGGAGTCACCCACAAAGATGTGCTTTGTGAAGTGGAGGCACTAATGAGCTCTGCAGAGGGTGCATGCTGAGAGAGGCACCAGCAGGGAGGAAGAAGAGCAAAGGGTGAGCACTTCATCTGAAGCAGAAACAGGTTGGAAGACCATAGCCGTGGGGAGACTGAAGGTGTGGAACCATCAGGAGGAAAGTGAATGTAGGAGGATAGAGCCATGGATGGTTAAAAATAACGGTGTCATATAGATAATGTGGCACTCCACTGACATTTTAAACCTGCTGCCTTTGAAATCCTTTCTGTGTTTTGAAGTGCAAGCCCTACTTTTAGTTCTAATTGCTGCTGACCAGCCAGAACTGCTGACATTTCGAGGCTGTCATTTTGTCCAGCAACCAATATTTTCTTCACTGCTGGTCTAGTGGTTGCAACAGGGTCTTCAGCAGAGAGGTCTATGCACCCCTCCCTGATATAAATATTGATGTATTCGTAAGTATGTTTTGGTTTCTGTGGAAGGGAGATGACTTTTTTTGGCTTGTATCAGTATAGTGACTAACACACTAAGTACACACCATGCGGTAATGATGCTGTCACAAATTAGGGCTAACTTGAAACACCATTCACAGGCAATTTGTATGATGTGGAATTTGGGCATTGGCTAACCCAGCCTGAAAGCTGTTTTTTCCAGTGTTTCTAGAGAACTGCAGGCTTTTCAACCCCTTGGCCGTGCAGAGTAATGTGTTAATCTCTGTGCAAATATCACATGTTGGATGGGACCAAATAGCAGCAAACCTTCTGAGGCTTTGAACCTCCTGCACTTACAATGGGTGTGAGAGGAAGAAACAATAGAGAAAAGAATAAAGGAGAGAGAAGTACAAGGTGAAGGACCTCTGTGTGTTTTGGTTACAGTTCTTCAGTAGCGCAGCAACATAAAACAGAAAGACGTCGTCTGGTTAATGTAGAACAGTTACTTGCTATGACCAGAGCCATATCCTGTTTGGGGGTTTTTTAATATTTTTTTAATCAAGTTTTGTCTTTGAACTATGGAAGGTTCAGGTTTCTTTCTTCATCTGTTGCTCTCATCCTCCCAAGTGAGGATGTAAGTGAGGTTCCTTCTTCTTGTCTCCAGAGCAAATTTATCCATGAACATTTTTAAATGGTTTATTGTCAGTTCTTGTGCTGGAATTACTTTTACCTTCAATAAATCTTGTGTCCCTCTTAGGTGGAGCTTTGCTGTGCTGTCCCAGCCATGCTTTTCTCCTCTCCTTCCATCTAACAGGCTCTCCATTCTGCTGCTTTATACAGAAGATGACCTCTAATGCTCAGAGGACTCTCTGCCTGTGGTAATGTGATCTAGTGGCTGCAGCAGAGAAAGGTGTCAGCAGTCCGGGATCATATTCCTTTTCTGGTTGTTGGATGATGTGAGAACTGGAGGACATTTGCCTTTGTTTCCCTATAGGCTCCAGTAGTAGTCACACATCTCCACAGTGAAATTGCTGATACCGTGCCAAATTATTTATTAATACACACATTACAATATTTTCAGTATCCTGTAGCAATGAAATCTGATTCTGTGCCACTTGCTGCCCTTTAGCATGGCATCCAGGCCTTTTGGATGTACCTGTGTGGTACCCACAGCTCCTGCATGTACACTCTGCTTTCCCAGGCACCTATGCTTTACAGCTGTGGTAAAGCAGCTGTCACATATTCCTGACTTTTTCATTAATTGCACGCTTTCCACTCATTTTTTTAGTCACTTTTGCTAAGATGTGAGTGATGTAACTGGGAAGCAACAATTAGAGTTAGAGACTCTCATTTAGAAGGAATGTCAGTCATGATTGATTACAGCTGCATGCATCATGCCCTCACTTGGCTCTTTCTCCCCCCGTAGGAGGAGAGTTGGTGATGCTGCCCAGGTCTGTTGAGCCTATGTGCACTAAACCCAGGTACATCATGTGAAGATTGTTAAAAAGTTTTGCTGGGATAATTTCACCCATTCCATTGAGGATATGTGGTAATACTTATGTTGTGATGTATTTACCACATCACTCTTATAAGTTTTAATGACCTTGATCTGATCTTCAGTCTAATTTGGGAACACAGATTTCCACTTCAGTGTGGTTTTATATCCGTACGTATTATTCCGGTCAATGTGGTATGGCCAGTGTAAACATTTTGGGCTATGACCTCTGCTTTCGTTCTGTTTTGCTACACAAATTATCTGTAGCACTGGAAAAGGTCACTGAAACCTGTGGGTGGGACGTGTGGGAGGAAGAGGTCTGCATGGTTCCCACGTAACTCCCGCCTTAACTCAGAAGCAGCTCTCATCTCCTAGGGCTTCTTCTTCTCCCTCTCCCACCCACTCTGTCCTTATGGCTTGCTGATGCTGGGCTGTAGCTTCTGTCATATTTTTGGCCATGGCTGAATTAGCACATTTTCAATGGACGCCTTTTTCAGCACCAATGAAAATAGTCTAAAATTGTGGTAATTCTCTGTTGCGCCATAAAATCCATAAAAATAATTTGGTTAAATGCCATAGTAGTTCTTTATGTTTGTTATCATTACTAGTGTAGAGACTGTGGCTCCATTGTAGAAGGAGTTATTTAGATATGGCAGACCCAGTGAGTTTGTGGTATTTTGCTTTTCCAGAGAAACTGAAATGATGAGGTGAGCTCTCAAGTGATTTTCATTTTTGATATGGCACAGAGCAATTTATTTTGAATCTGCGCTTTTTATTCTCAATAGCACAGGGCATCATGAAATAAGTAAAGCACCTTTCTGATATGTAATGGGTCATTAGTATTATGGGCCCCAGTCACCTATAATTTTTGTTCTCACACCCATCATCAATAGTCTGTATTTTGCAAGTCTCCAAGAAGATATGTAGAGCCCATGATGCTGTTGACTAGCTGAGCTGCTGTGTGTTTTGCTTGCTTCTTGTGCCCAGCAGGATTGCTCCAGGTCAGCTAAGGATCATCTGCCTATACATGGTTAGCAGGTTCTGACCTCTCCTTGCCTTCAGAGCAACTTTGCTCAGTTAGTCTAAGGAGAGGAGCTAAACCCTGCACCAAGACACAGAGTTGCTACTGAAAGGTTAACCCCCAGTGGGTCCAGTTGAGTCCAAGTGGGATGTGAAGGGAACAGAAGCCTGTTGCTTATAGAAAGGATTCGTAGCAAAAGAAGCAAATCCTCATGACTGTGAAACTTGGAGAGGAAGTTTATGCTGACACTTATGTTGTGTTAAGGTTTTGACCTATTGCCAAGACCCCAGGAGGGAAGTGAGCCTGATTGTGTTCTCTGTTGGACTGTTAGTACTCAGGGCTTCCAAGGACCACTGTGATAATACAGGTCTCTTCTAAGCTCTAGCACTCCCTGGGAAAGCTGACTGGAGTGTAATTGTAGCAGATGCTGATACTGGGTGTACCCTCATAAACTCTTAATGGGTATTGATCTATAGAAAACATCATTTCTCCTTTTTGCATTTATTAGATACTGTTGGTCAAGTGTGTAGATCAGAGATATCCCAAAGCAGATAGATAATGAGTGCTCTTCTAAAGAGCAGATGAAAGTCATGCTAACGCTTATTTAAGTACTCAGTTATTTATTCACAGTAACAAAACCTTGATAAAACGTGGAGTTTGCTTTTTATAAAATAGTGAACCTCCTGGATTCCAGTGGAAATCAATGCTAGCTGTTGGTGCTAAGCATCTCTAAATATCGTATTTGTGGTTTCAGACTCAGGTTAAATCCCCATTGACTTCAGGCACTCCTTTAATCAGAATAAGGACAGCAGTGTATAGCCTCGTGACGGTCATTCTTCTTGCAGCACTGTATCTCTCTGTTGATGTGCTTGAGTAATGGATAAGATTTGCTTTTCTTTAAAAATTCAATATATCTTCTCTGCAGAGAGCTCTGATCTAGTGTCCTGTTCCTTACTTGATACATAAGCATCTCTGATTGATACCTCCACAATCCTAAGAAGTATTTACAGCTTGGGCAGAAGTAGCACAAGAAAATGCAGCTCTTGCTGATGGTTAAAAATGGGGTTTTTTTCTAAAATTATAAATGAAAATGCTAGAAAAGATTACTCTAGGGAGTATCCTGTACTGAACTGCCAAGCAATGTGTTAACACAAGTAATGGTAAGGATCAGTCAAAGAGCTAAGATGCCAGTGTAACTCAGTGCTCTGTTCTACTTGTATTTCTTCTAAAGAAATCCAAAGATCACTTTGAACATAGTGTATCTGCGTCAGGGTTGAGTTAGTAGCATTTATTTCTATGCTAAGGAGGAGCGGGCATCTTCAATTTTAACACACTCATGGTCCAATATGCAAGCATGAATCTCTTGACTAGAAGGGTTGCATGTCTGTATCCAAGGTTAAATGTTAGCTATTTAAAGGATAACTTTAGAGGAGCAATCATAAAATGCATCAGAGTATGTGGGATTGGAGGTGGGGCCTTGGTATAAATACTGGATTACCCAGGAGGAGACCGGGGATCCCAAAATTGATCTCTGCACTCTTCCACCATTGGAAGAAATCAGGCGTTTAAGACTAGTTTATCTTATTCCAGGAATTTCTTCTCCTCATTACTTCAAAGCAAGTATTACCTCATCATCACATGCTAGACAACATACCAAGTGAAAAACCCTTTCCAGTCCAAAATGTGACTATCAGTTTTTGCACATGAGGTGGCATTGCCGATGCCTCATGATGACTCATCATGCTTCTGATCCGCTTTACTACCTAAGGCAGAGCTTTCTACTAAATAACTAAAATATCTGCTGCTTTCTCCAGTATTACTATTTAATGGCACCTGTTGGGTGACCAAAATCTTGTTTAATAACAGGTAGATGGCTGTGCATTATAAAAGGGAGGGCATATGCACTTTGCGGAAACATGCTGTTCCAACAACCATCATTTGCAGACATCTGGTAATTTGGGAAGTCTGTTTACCAGATCTGCTCTTCCAGCCACTAGAAAGCCTTTTCCTTTCTGTGGAAATATTCCCTAATTCATTGCTCTTCTTCATGCTTAAGAGTGACTAAAGCAAAAAGCAGCAACAAATTTCTTGACCTGTAGGATTAAAGTCAAGTTTTCTATATTTTATGTAGCAAGAAAAACTAAGGAAAGGGACAATAATTGGACTGAACGAACAGGACATTCCTATTTAAGGGGCAGAATAAACAGCAAACGCCCATTGGCTCTCATTTACTCTAGAAAGGATTAAAATAGATCATCAGAAGATTAGCAAATATCAGATGTCCAGAAGGTGAGAGCTTGAGCTTTTCCTACAAATGTTTAATTTTTCACCAAAACCTCCTAAGAACAAAGTGCTGATTCTAGAAATTTAATTTTTGTGGTTGGTTAGGAAATTACAGCAAGGGAACAGGCTGATGCGCATGGGGATTTATTGTGGATGCTCATCACAGCAAAGACAGCTTTTAATAGGAAAAAGAAGGAAAGAATCTGAGGACTGTTTCCAACCCTGCATGAGGCAAGGTCCAGAAGGCCAACTAATAGTCCACCCATGGCCACCCATGCAGACCACTGACACCAGCTTGGCACTAATCCTACAGACTCTGCAGCAAGGCCAACAATAAAACAAAATTGCTACAGGAGCTTTCCTGCCTGTCTGTCTCTCCATCAATATATCAGGCCTAGGGAAAACAGAGACAGCATCAGGCTTTATGTGGGATTTCTCAGCAGGACTCCTCTCCCATCTCAGATCCAAGAGACTGCAGTGATTTGTATCTTTGAATCTGTTTTCAGTTCATTTTCCTTTTAATGATACTGAAGAAAGGGGTGTCAACACAAAGCAAGATGTATCTGTCATTCAGCACTGCTCTGGTTTTTAGCAGCAGGCAGGCTGCTTGCTTGGAGCTGGTGAGGAAAAATACTGTGGTTGGTTTTGTTGTTGGTTTTCTGAGGAAGGAAAAAAAATGCCAGCATTGATAACTGATTGATTCATAGCATGCAAAGCCATAAAGAAAAAAATATGCCCGAAGGTTTTCCTAATAAACTTGAAATTTTCCAGATGTCACCGTGATGCTTCAGAGTGGCTCCTCTTGTATGGCCATCACCTGTGTCACAGGGACCTCTGTGGCTGGAGATGAGCACCATCTCTTGATAGGAGTCCTTGTAGGAGTCTCTGGTTGCAGTATTCTGTAGGAAACATCCATCGGGGGAACACAGCTCATAAAGTTTGTTTTAGGATAGAGGTACTCGGCTTCAGTCTCCAAGAGCCACACAATGGCTGAGGCAGGAGGTACTTCAGAGATGGATGCTCTGCAACCTTTCAGAGCAACCTACACCAGTGCTTGGTCACCCTCACAGCAGAGAAGTCAATCCTGATGGCAACACTTCTAAACACTAAATCTTATAATTATTAAGTTATTAACCTCTTCATGATTTTGTGTTGGGTTTGGGTTGTTTTGGTTTTTTAAAGAAAAGAAAGAATTGCAACTTGGTTTTTTTTTAAATTAAAAAAACCCCACATTTTTTAAAGGTCACCTAGTTTTTTCTCAACAAACTTTCCACAGACAGTTTTAAAATAATCCCAGTACTTACTTCTGTCTTCCTACCAGAGCAGCACCTACCTGTGGATTGCGTTGCACCGTTGACTATTATTGGCATTATTTATTTAGCAACTGGCAGAGGCAGTCAAGCTCTTTGTGCTAGGCCCTGCCCAAACAAACTGGAAGGAAGACAATCTGTTCCCAGAGAAGGTGTAATTTACCTGTTAAACATTAGCCTGCAAAGAAATGGGTGGAGGGAAGCGAGGATACTGAAGCTTTTATGCTCATCCCTGAGTTAGGGCCGGATGGGATCTACCCAAGAGTATTGAGGGAACTGGTGGATGTGCTTGCCAAGCCCCTTTCCATCATCTTCCAGCAGTCCTGGCTGACTGAGGAAGTTCCACTTGACTGGAGGCTGGCTGATGTTTTACCCATCTACAAGAAGGGTCGCAGGGAGGACCCAGGAAACTACAGACCTGTCAGTCTGACCTCAGTGCCGGGGAAGGTCATGGAACAGGTGATCTTGAGTGCTATCATGAAGCACATGCAAGAGAACCGGGTGATCAGGCCCAGTCAACATGAGTTCACGAAAGGCAGGTCTTGCCAAACAAACCTGATCGCCTTCTATAGCAAAGTGACCTGCCTACTGGATGAGGGGAAGGCTGTGGATGTGGTCTTCTTGGACTTCAGTAAAGCCTTTGACACAGTTTCTCACAGCATTCTGCTTAGGAAACTGTCAGCCTCTGGCCTGGACAGGCACACACTCTCCTGGGTGGAAAACTGGTTGGATGGCCGGGCCCAGAGAGTGGTGGGAAATGGAGTTAATTCCAGCTGGAGGCCAGTTACCAGTGGGGTTCCCCAGGGCTCAGTGCTGTGTCCAGCCCTGTTCAATGTTTTTATCAATGACCTGGATGAAGGCATCGAGTGCACCCTTAGCAAGTTTGCAGAACTTGCAAGCTGGGTGGAAGTGTCGATCTGCTGGAGGGTAGGGAGGCTCTGCAAAGAGATCTAAACAGGCTGGACCACTGGGCAGAGTCCAATGGCATGAGGTTTAACAAGGCCAACTGCCGGGTCCTGCACTTGGGGCACAACAACCCTATGCAGTGCTACAGACTAGGAGAAGTCTGGCTGTAAAGCTGCCTGGAGGAGAAGAACCTGGGGATGTTGGTTGACAGCGACTGAACATGAGCCAGCAGTGTGCCCAGGTGGCCAAGGAGGCCAATGGCATCTTGGCTTGTATCAGAAGCGGTGTGACCAGCAGGTCCAGGGAGGTTATTCTCCCTCTGTACTCGGCACTGGTGAGACCGCTCCTCGAATCCTGTGTTCAGTTCTGGGCCCCTCACCACAAGAAGGATGTTGAGGCTCTGGAGTGTGTCCAGAGAAGAGCAACGAAGCTGGTGAAGGGGCTGGAGAACAAGTCTTAGGAGGAGCAGCTGAGGGAGCTGGGGGTTGTTTATCCTTGAGAAGAGAAGACTGAGGGGAGACCTTATTGCTCTCTACAACTACCTGAAAGGAGGCTGTAGAGAGGAGGGAGCTGGCCTCTTCTCCCAAGTGACAGGGGACAGAACCAGAGGGAATGGCCTCAAGCTGTGGCAGGGAAGGCTCAGACTAGATATCAGAAAAAAAATTTCATGGAAAGGGTCATTGGTCACTGGAACAGGCTGCCCAGGGAGGTGGTTGAGTCACCAGCGCTGAAGGTGTTTAAAAGATGGATAAATGAGGTGCTCAGGGACATGGTCTAGGGGCGGATAGGAATGGTGGGACTCGATGATCCAAGAGGTCTTTTCCAACCTGGTGATTCTATGATTCTGTGATTGCTTCCCTCATTGCAGCTGTACACGGGAGAAAATCAAGATCCTGGGTGCAATACCCAAGAGTGTTAGCCTGTTAAAGGGACAAAAAAGCCCTATAGGTATGATCTTTTCTGGAGACATACAAATCATTCTGGTTCCTATTGTGTGCTGTATTCTTTTTTTAAAAGCTGCAGCACCAGCGCACTTAACAATTTATGCATATTAAAATATTAAGGATGCACTTTTAAAACAGCCTGAGAAATAGTAATTTACATTTTTCACTTTATATGGTTTTCAGTCAGGAAATTAGCTCATGAGAGAAAGAAGCAAGTACACAGTTATTTCTTCTCTTGGAAAAATGCCTTTCCATTGAAAAGCCGTGGTTTTGCATCTGCGAACAAGAGCAGTAGGGGATTTCTTTTCCTGATATTGCTTCCCAAGTAGAGGAAGGAAAAATGTGTTTTCACTAGAGGAAGAAAATGTCGTGGTTAAGAAGGGAGAAGTCAGAGTTTTGGAAGGTGTCCAGGACTTTCGGAGCAGTACACCACCTGCCCTTCCAAATGCCTCCATTGGAATGAATGCCTAGAAAAATTAATAAAGTGGATGAGGTGGCAGATTCAAGGCCATAGCGAAAATTGTATCTTTGGAGATTTTTAAGAAAAGGTAAGAAATTGATCTAGGAGGACACCTGAGTACCCTCAAAGCAAAGCATGGAGCTCTGAGGCTCCTTCCATCTACACATTTCTGGCATTTCTGTGACACTTTTTCATATGGTCAAACTTAGCTTTTTGCTGTGCCGAGTCTGAAGAGCCCACTTTTCACTGAGCATCCTGCATATCTCTGGACATGGTCTTTGTCTGTAGTTTTCCATCTAGATCAACTCACTGAATCATGAAGCTTTGCCAGGGGGTGAGTTTAGCTAAGTAGAACTCCTCTCACAACATGCCCATTCCCTTCCTCTTTCTGTGCAACTGCTTTTCTTTTAACTTCAAAGAGTTAGCAAAATACGTTAGTTTATGATTGCCAGGTGGCATACATCACAACTGCAGGTTTCCTGAAACTGGGAAAAAATATTAATGTTCATAAATCAAAGCCAGGTAGAAGAAAGCCTCAACAGCTTTCAATACATGTGTTTGCTTTTTTCTTCTTGTTTTGCTTCCTAACCTCCATACCTGATGTTAGATTGCTAGTTATTCTAGGGATTTGAGAGGGATTTATATGCATTTACTCAGATTTGGTGTGGTGGTTTTAACATTTGTATGCTTAGTTGCAAGCAGTTTGAGGGAGAAGTTAGTGACGTGCTTGCAGCCTTTTATATGACATTTTACTGTATGCTGGCCTTTTCCACCTAGTTAGACTTTATCCCATTTTGGACTGACCAAATACTTCTTTTTGCAACATGAAGCAAAAAATACTTGAACAGGTCTCTCTGGCCTCATGAAGTCAAAACTCCCATTAAAGGCAAGGAAAATTGCTTGAGCAAAGTCTCAGTGCTGAGGACACTGCTGCCAACTTTCATTTTTAGCCAGGCAGGTGTTTTGGAGGGTTGCGGTGGAGATGTTGCCTCCTCACTCCACAGCATCCCGAGCAGTGCCAGCCTGCCCTTCCACTTGAAATGCTCAGCGTTGCCCTTTGCCCATCACCTGCCAGACCATGTGGCCGCCGGAGCCCAGCCTTGGTGCCTCAAGGGGTAAAGCAGCTGGCAGCAGCCTTAGTGCTTGCTGCAGGCAGAGGGCAGCATCTCACGTGTCAAGGGTTTGAAGTCTCTCACACAGTCTGGAAGCAGGAGCTGGTATCAACTGAGACTTGGGCATGTAAATCCATCCTTGCAATAGAAGGTATCTGCTCCCACAAGGAGCAACCTGGAATGTTTTGAAGACATGTTTGCAAGTCAGCTGCTGTCTCTGGCTTTGACTGCAGATGCGGACGATAGTGGAAAAAACAGGCCGGCATGGAGAGGGGCATCTCATTCTTTCTGAATGAGGAGAGGCAAGGCTGAGCATTCAGCTGTTGCTTTGGCACAGGCACCATTTAGGTCCCTCTCTAATGCTCTGTGTGTAGACCATATGTTGCATCCAAGATTTTTCTCTCCTGTTTATTTCTATCCATTTTCCCATGTGCCATCAGTCCTGAAGTTCTTTTTTGTCTTCTAGTCTCTCTTGCCAACAGCTTGTAATTCATAGGTCATCTTCAAAGGAGGTGCAGAGCTGTAAAAGCCTATGCCCTGGGGTGATGCTGGAAGCTGATGCTTCAGCAAAGTCTGGGGAAGCTTTGCCTTTCATAGGAGCACTCACAATGTCCTCTGAAACACAAAATTGTTTACAGCTACAACAGAGTTTTTCCCTTGATACACGTAGTAAAACACATGTAAATTTGTAGTAGGAGAGATACCCGGTTTTATGACAGGTTTTCATCCTATCTCTTTGTTACTGCACTTCTGGATGACAGTTGTCAGCTGCAGGTCAGGGCTCTGCAGGCTGTGGCCTAATGAAGAAACACTCAAAGTGATAAGGCATCTTTGATGTAAACTGCCCAGTGGAGGCCTGCTCTTCTTCTGCACCAAATAGGAAACAATTTCAGTCCATGTAGCTTCTCTCTGTTGACATGTAGCCAGAAGCACTTTGATTTTTCCTCCCACCAACGTTTCTGTTTCTCTGTCAGGTGATCCCTGCTGCTTCCTCTGAGCTTTTCTACCCTCTTGGATTTTTGCTAGCTAAAGTGAATACTGAGAGATTCCAGCAGCGCAGCTGGCTAGCTTAAAACTGTAATTTTTATATTCCTCTGGAATACATGATGTGAAACAATAGCCACAGAAAATGAGGCAATCTCAAAATAAACTTTTACCTAGATGAAAAGAAAAGGTTATTGTAATAACCATATAAAATCATCTTGATCAGTCTCATATAAAGGAGGCTTCAGTGATATCTTTCAACAGTCTCCAGCCCATTCCAGAAAGATTTAATTTAATCCATGCTGCAGTTAGTGTTTTCTTTGTAGCTGAAATGTTCTTCTCAGAAATATGTTCACCCCAGCCCATATTTACTAAGTAGATGCCAACTAGGGCTGGGTTCAGTGATGTTTATAAGACCAGTGTTAAAGGGATTTAAAGAGAAAACAACAAAAAACTATACAAAAACTATACAGCAGTTCTCACTGGCTGTTCAAAAATGCTTGAACGGGGTCATAGGGTGTTTGTCTCAGATTTACAGATGTTGCCTGTATGACTCAGACTCTCTCATCTTTCAGTAAAACTGTACTGTAGAAGAATAAAAAAGAATTTGATTTTTTTGGTGTTCTTTCCAAGCAGCCTCAAGACTCAGAGAAAGAGCTCTCAGGATGCCGGAGCCAGCAAAGTCCACTTCTGCCCCCAAAAAGGGTTCCAAGAAAGCCGTGACGAAGACCCAGAAGAAGGGTGACAAGAAGCGCCACAAGAGCAGGAAAGAAAGCTACTCCATCTATGTCTACAAGGTGCTGAAGCAGGTCCACCCCGACACTGGCATCTCCTCCAAGGCCATGGGCATCATGAACTCCTTCGTCAATGATATCTTTGAGCGCATTGCTGGAGAAGCTTCCCGCCTGGCTCATTACAACAAGCGTTCCACCATCACCTCCCGGGAAATTCAGACTGCTGTGCGCCTGCTGCTTCCAGGAGAGTTGGCCAAGCATGCTGTCTCGGAGGGCACCAAGGCTGTCACCAAGTATACGAGCTCCAAGTAGCCAAACACCACCTCTTCAGCAGGATCATCAAGCACCGGACCCTCCGCACAAGCACAGGTAGGCAGCCACGGTCTGGATAAACATCACAGCTATTATCCACAGCAATTTACAGCCTTGGTAAAGGCATGAGAGGTTGTCTGGTGGAAGAGGAGACGGTGATCTGGATGTCAGCTGATTTTCATAGTTGGTTCAGGACGTGCAACAGTTTCTGCGGGGCTGATGGAGGCAGCCTCTGCTTTCACATCTCATCTGAAGGACTGACCAGCTGCAGTATATCCAAACTCTCCTCTATGCTTGGCAAAGATGCATGTTTTTTGCTGGCTGGGGGGACTGGCAGTGGCAACTCCGAAGTCTTCTTGTTTGGCTGCTTTCTCACGGTCATCTGAGATGGGCACCGAGAAGTCAGCCCTGGTATCCTCTCCCTTGCAGCCCGGATCTGTCCTGGTGTGTAGCAGCATAGCCCATCCTGTGCTGGCAGAAGTGTCATCAACAGCTACCAGACATGGGCTATAGAATAAAGTCCGTATTGATTCAACAGGCTATCTGTGCTTGACAGCCTGTGTTAAAGAACCAGTCTGGCAGGCAGGTGCCCAGGATGATAGCAAGTACTGTTCCTCCTCGTTGCTCCTAATGGATGAGCCATCGAGCACACTGAACGTGCCAGTGCTGGAGCTGCATGCTGCCTCCCACCTTGTGCCAAGGTAGATGGACGGATGGACGGACAAGGCAGGATGTTTGGGCTGGGTCTCCCCAGCTGCTGCTTTTCCTCCTTTAGGACTTGCTTTGATATGCAAGCTGTTGCTAATTCTGCTGCTACTCAAAGTCTCTCTCCCTCAACACTGCCTAGGTGCTCCCGTCCATTGTAAGTGTGGATGAGACAGGCTGGTGGCTGAGGGGGTCCCCTTCCCTGCAAGCTCTGGGGTGATGCAGGACAAACAGCACACAGGTGTCGGGAGGGCACTGAGGATTTGGGAAGGCATCTGGAGTTGGAGCAGAGCTGGTTAGCAGGGGAGAGGCAAGCTCCCCACAGAGACTGCTGTGGGCAGCTCACCTGGCCCTGCCTTCACTGCTTTATTCACCTGTTAGAAAGCAAAATCAAAAGCTGGGGCTGGTTGGGTCTATAGGGACACTTGCCTGCTTCCCTGTGATATATTAAAGATGAAATAATTTTAAACTACTTCAGATACTCCCCACATCTTCTCAAAGTCCACAGTGAGGTGAGCAATAATGAAATCCTAGTAAAAGCCATAGAGATTAGCGGAGGGATGTCTCGTTTGCAGGTTATCTTGCCCAAACTGCTGGATAGCAGAAGAGCATGTGTAAAATTGGTGTGGAGTTGAAGCTTCCTACTCAAAACACAAAATTAGCCAACATTAAAAAAAAAAAAAAACCACAAAATCCCTGGTAGGCAGTAGCACTCAAAAAATATTCATGTCTTTAAAATAACAACTGCTTTCTGCAGTGTATTCTGTAAATAAAATATAAAAAGTAGCAAAGACACAAGATCCAGAACTAAGCACAGGTTCTTTCCAAACTCCAAGACCTTGTTTTTAATGCAAAGGTGAATTCATACCCCAAAATGACAACCTTACAGTACGTCTCTCACTTTCCCCTCCATTTGCCTTTATGCTGTTCCTTTACATGTTGAGAGTGATGGGGACTCTTGACAAATTTGTGTTGCTTATGGAGCTGTAGGACTCTGCGCCTCCAGAACATTCACTTATTGCTTGGTTTTGTAACAGTGTTGCAGACATTTTAAGGTTGATCTGAGGAAAGGACCCCTAGACCTACTCAACTCAGAGCACTTCAGAAACCTGAGAGCAGCATGGGGTCCTATGTTGTCTCTGCAAGAATGAAGGTCACGTTTCTTATGGGCTGCTCCCATCCCTTTGCTGCAGCTTGGAGTTTGAACACTGCACACCTGAAAAGGGGCTTTCCTCCCACACTTTGCTCCGTGATAGCACATTCCAGCCACGTTACGAACTATAATGCCAGCGCTGTCTTTCAGAAGGAGCAAAAGCCAGGTCCTCATATGTCAGTGCCCACAATGAGCAGCTCCCGGTAGCCGTTCCTTTAACTTTGTAGTGTTGGTAACCTGGACCACTTGGCCAAAACACTTTGGAGGTGACAACTTAGCACTTCCTTTTGTTTTCTAATCAAATAGTCAAAATAAGATACCAAAGATGGAAAAGTACCTGCAGTGGGCCTAGAGCCGCCATCCTTGGGCTCTCTTCTACCAGAAATCAGACAGTGGGTGGTGCAGAAGTGGAATATAGGGAGTGAAGGACTCGCTTGTAGCACTGGAGTTTTCTGCACTTGTCCCTATTAGCTGCAGGTCAGAATTCATGCCCCTGGAAGTCCCTGAAGGTAGGGATTCAGCATGGAATAAATCTGCTCTAATTCAAGCTATGTGTGGGAGCCAGGACATATCTCCCAGGATTACTCAGCACAGCTTGTGAAATCCTTACTTTTTCAAGCAGAGCAGAGTCCTGCTCCAGTCTCAGTATGCTGCAAGAAGTCACAAAAATAAAATTGGATGATGTCCTTCGAAGGTCTCCTGAGCAGCTCATGGAGCTGGGAACAAGGCTGGGCACTTGGATGAGAGCGGCTGGCCCCATACACATACTCAAAGAACTGTTCTCTTTTTCCTCTGCTACTGCTGCCACTCTCCATTTTTGGAGATTGTTTCAGAGAGAGGAGAAATGGTGATTTAAGGTGATAAAAATGCTTGAAGACTTAAAGAGGGTTTTTATGTTGTCTAAAGTGGGGTGACTGAGACTTGTCATCTCCACCCATTTATAGTTTAGGCTGTCATTTCACACCTCATTTGCTCTTCACATTCCCATGGTATCCATTATTTACTTGCCCACAACAATGTGGAGCAAAGGATTCAGGAACTGATCCTGGTTATAATAACTTTTTTTTTCCTTTTTTCACAAGCTTCATTTTAACCCTGTTCTGGTGGCTGCCCTGATCTGTCAGTGCGGAATAGACAGTGTGCCAGCCAAGGGAAGGGCTGGTCCAAGCCAAGATTGAAAAAAGCTAGGACTGTCACAGAAAGCAGTTAGGCAAATCAATGGCCTAAGTGTCAAAGGAAAAATGAAGAAAGAAATTCTATCTCCTGCAATGGTCCAGTTAGCAGAAAAAAATACTGCTTTTAAATACACCACTGTGGGTGTTGCCCTTGTGATGTCCGACAAGGAGTTCCTCTGACAGTCCTGACACTGGAAGTCAGACACATCCCATTTCTGCAGTTCCCAGAGAACTCAGGTGTTACACAAGGGAAAGGGAGCAGGTTGCAAAAGGGACTCTGCTCCCATTCAGCCACCAAACTGTAGCAATCAGAGGCTCCTTATTCAGCCAGCAAAGAGCATGCCCTTCCTGCAGCTCCCTGCTACTGTAGAGGCACACGCTCACAGCAGTTTAATGGGAATTATTTTGACTGTGATGAGCTAGACCGAGCCTTAAAAGTAGACTTCAGTGAGCTGGTGTGCGGCATGTTCCCCAGTTGCCTGGTAGAAGGGTTTGCTGCAGGAAGGGTCTTCAGGACCTATGCCTCCATATTTTTTTTTTTTATTTTCAGCTCTGGAATTGATAAAACATTTTAAAAATGAAGATAATATATTGAGCCCCGTTGTCCCTACCTGATTCCTCCTGCTATCCCAGAAGCATCTTTGGGATGTGTGTGTGCTTTGCCAATTAAAAAAAAATCAACTGCAGATTGAAGGTTTGAGAAGGAAGCTGAAAGAAAGTAGTATAACCTTGATACTAACTCCATAGAAACCCCATGGAGGTTTGCTGCACTGAGTTATTTGTTTTGTTGTGTGATTTAAGAGATAAAATTAGTTGCTATAGATCTACTCCTGATTTTTCACATCGCTTCCCTAGAAGGGCCTAAAGTCCACCTGCCCTTCAGGGCAAGACCTCAACCTGCAGAAGAACCTAGTGGCCACGTGCACGGAGGTTTGTTCCTGCTCAGAACAGGCAGGTCTGTAGTCCAGCATGGGGAAAATGAGTAAAAATGAGGGTGAGGGCTGAGTGCCTGTCCTGGGCACTGCTGCATATCCTAGGAAGGGATGCATGAGCTGAGACCGCTGGAGAGCCCTGCCCCTAAGGAGCTATGTGGCTGTGTGCACTTCTGCCCCGGTGGCAGGCAGCCACGTGGAGGTAGCCCCAAGTCCCAGCCACCCCTGGAGTCAAGCTTGGCATGGTCTTTGCACAGCCCTGAGCGTTTGTCCCATCATAGCATTTCCTGATGGTTTACATCCAGACCAAATTGTTTACAAGGAAAGGAAGAATGTGAACTAAACCATAAAAATCACTTGCTGCCTGAATTTCGGGAGTTCCCTGGGACCAGCACCTGGGGAGCAATCTTTCATGCTTACTCTCCATGCATGGTATCTTGTGGGCTTATGTACATAGGTTTTCTGGCAGTGTTACATCAAGTATGGTCTGTGTTACATGACTGCTGTTTTATGACCTACCTAGTTACCTGTTTTCTGTTAAATGTACAAATAAAATGTAAATGCCAACCTGTTGAAAGTCAGGTGAGACCCAACTGTCAGAGTGTCTTTGCTTCTACCATATCACCCGGGCCCTCCCAAGCCCTGCATTTCTCTCTCTCCGTCATATTTCCTCCTGCCCCAGGGTGAGAACAGCCACCCTTCCAGTGGAGCCTGGCTGGTTCTGGTCAGCCTAAAACCAGAGCAGCCCCCCACTGAGGGCACGTCACAGGCTGCTGCTGTGATTCCTCGCTGGGCTGTCACTCACCCCAAACATGGATGCAACGTGAGCGTGTGCATGTCTTCAAGTGCTTCCAACAAGCTTGCCCCAGGCAGAGCCAAGCCTGCAACCCATCCTTACCACGCTCCTGCTCGGGGTGCACCCTTCCTGATACCCATCATTTAACTCCTGAAGGGGCCACATTTTTGACATGCACAGACTGAAGCACTGTGAGATTCTGTGGCTGGAAAGGGCTTTATGCATGTTCAGAATTTTTATTTATCTGAATTAATGATTGATGCCACTAGAAACATCTTTCTTTGGAATATGAGACATTTATGGGCAACACACATGAAATAAGATGTAGTGTCTGAAAACCTCAGGAAGAAGAAGACCCTCCTTTTGAAGAAGGATTGGTAAATACACTCAAGTGAAACACCTTCTGGACATCAGCATCAGAATACACTCACTGGAGTGCATGTGCTGTGCTACACGTGTGTGCTGGAGAAACAAGCTAAGACCACATCTGGCATATAAGATAAATCAGAACTAAGAGTATTTAGAATCTCTTTAAAGACAGACTCATAAGTTTAGCATAATTGGGAAAAAGCACTATTTGGAGAAAAAAACCCAACACTCTTACAACTGATTTGAAGTATTTCTTGCCAAATAAATAAATTATGCTACTTCTAAGTCTTATTTCTACTTTGGTAACTCTTTGCAGAGCAGTAACAACAAAGCACTTTCATAACAGAGCTGACACCTGGGCTTTAAGAAGACCCAAACCAGGTTAATAAATATAGAGCATAACCTATGGTCATGATGCTTCAGGATGTTGGGAGATAACTAACTGGTTTTTAGTCAGTTGGTTACTGTTTAGTTAATATTAACTGATTATTCAAAGACCATTAGCTTGAGTCAGGTGCCACATGGCTAAGGCTGTTGGCAGAACCAGATACAAGAACTCAGGAGCATCAAAAGAAAATGTGAGAGAACAAGGTTTAAAATAAGTATAAAAGGGAGCAGCACTTAATGCAACAAGCAGTCCACCCGTTGCCAACAGGTGATGAAGAAGCTACAGTTCGGTTCAAGAAAAGAGTAATGGAGGAGTAATCCATTAAGAGCTGCTAAAGACATATAAACTATATCGAACATTATTGGAGGCTGGGAGAATAGGAGCAGCGTATTACTGTATGTGTTTGCCATATTCCTACAGTCTTCCTTGCCTGTTTTCTCATGGTCACTGCTGCAAACCGGATTTTGGGTTGGATGCCTGAAAGGGCTGATCCACATTGTCTGCATAAATTCATGTAATGTCTGCCTTGTACTACCCATGAACTGTGGAGGGTCTCAGGCAGTTTTCTTAGACCTCTGACACTTAGAAGAAAAGCATAAAAGAAAGATTTTTATCTTCCTTTCCTACACGGCTCCTGCACTTGCCTTGATGGTTATGTGAATATGGCTTACATGAAAGACGTAAGAGATGTTTTCTTTCTGAAATAATCAGAGATGGTATAAGAAAGAGAGAGGAATGGAGCTTCTGCTTTCTTGTATAAAGGAAAGTTGTCCTCAAAAACATTTCTCACTTGCTCCCTTGAAGCAATTGATTTAAAAAAATATTATACACAACTTCCTGCCTTTTAATGTCCATAATGGTAATTCCATGCACAAAAAAATCTCTTACATAATTTCTTACAGAACTCATTCAGGAAAATAACTTAGAGATTTATCTATCTTCTGAAGACAAAAGATTGTAATAGCAACAGAAATGGGAAGATGAGTAAGAATGGAGAAGGAATGGCAGAGTCTGGGTGTGAGGAAGTAGAAGGGACCACAGGCAGGACACGGTAAGTGAATGCTGTAAGAGTGGCAGGTGCTGATGGGACCTTAATGAGGAGCCCACCAAGATGCCAACACACACTGCATGCAGCTGCTCGAGACACAGGCAGGAAACAAACAGCAGGGAATAAATCCTGGTAACTCTCAGAGGTGAAGCAGATGGACAGTGTAGTTACTGCCAGCAACTGAAGAGTACAAAAGGCATGTTCAGAGACAGCATATAGTCACCAGTCTAAGCGGAATCCAGGAAACTTGATGAGGACATGATGGCACCATCCCTCACCCTCAAAGTCATCACAAAGATGGAGACACATGCTGGTGTCTGCATTTCATTCAGACAACTTGGATGCACACATCTGGTGAATGGGTACAAAAATATGAACATGAGTGAGTCAAATAGCGCTTCCTTAAAGAAAATCCACCTGCCTATAAGGTGATAAAGTCATCCTCCTATAGGGACTTGCATTCAGTTAGCTGCTTGTCATTTATTTTCGTACATTCAAGTTCTGTGCACCTCTCCAATTTGTTGCCCATTGAAACTCTTTCTATGCAAGCGTGGGAGAACTTTATACAAAGTAGATCCATATTTGCCAACACTGGAGAAATTGTCCATCACAACTTTTCAAATAAACCAGGAGATGCTTCTCACCTAACATGCCTCTGAAAAATATAGCTATAGATAGGAGAACCACAAGTGCTGTCAATATAAGCACTCAGTCTCCTCTCTTCACCAGAAACCATCTGGGAAGACCAATAAAAGGCAGGGAACATGAGTGCACTATATACCATTTCACTAAAATGAAAGAAATTTGAGGCTCCTATTGCCATTTACCATCTTCTTTTTGTAGGCTTTCTGTTTCTTTGGAATGCTGCAGAATTTAAGAGTTCTTGCAAACAGTAATGGAAACCAGCTATTCAACTGTTGCATCTTAATAAAACCTGCCTTTACAGAAAGCTTTTTCAGGCAAGGCCAGTTCTAGCAAAGTGGGAAGTACACAATGGCAACAGATGCGGGCAGACGGTTGCTTTCATCAAGAGGTTACTTTGTTGAAATGAGCCTTTATCCCACATCTACTTCCTCCAGTCATCAAGGCAATAAAACGTCACATCCAAGTGCTGACTTTGGAGATGCAGCATCTTCCCCTCTCTTCTCACAAACTCCCTGCTATGCCACATCTGTATGATCACATCCACGTGAACTCACATTAAGCCCATGCTGCTCCCATACTGACATGCACTCTGGCCCAAACTGCAGCTGTAAGTGGAAAACTCAGTAGGAGAGCAATATAAGAAAACACAGATTTATCCCCTAACCCTTTCTGCAGCTGGTGTTAAGAGGAGAGGACCCAGACACCTCTTGCCACAACTGATCTTGTCTAACAAAGGATCTCGCCATGGAGTCCCCCAGCAGCACTTGGCCACTTAGCCAGAGAGAGCTAGAGCTCTTTTTTAGCCCGGATGATTCAGCACAAAGAAGCCTTTATAGCTCAGCAGCAGGCATCTCGCGTCTCTTCTCATCACGCCTCTTCTCAGGTTTTAAATACAAGGGGACAAGAGTTCTTACAAACCCCTGATTCTGTCAGTTCCCTGAACATATGTCTGTAATGCTGTTTCTGGCACTAAAGTATCTTTAAATGGAAAAGATAGAGGCCTTGGGAATCACGGGACACCGCGAGCACCTCCTCTCTTTCAGATCCAGCATGTTCTCTTGCATAAGCTAATCACCTTGTGTGATACTCTGCGTTTGTAGGGCAGGATACTGAATAACACTGAACAGTAAAAGAAAGTTTGATGCAAGCAGCTGCACGCCATGAAGGATGAACAGAAGATCCTCGATGCCAAAGGGTATCACAGCAACCAAGAGCCCAGCATATTTTAAAGGGATTAGAAATGCATAGGTGGCAAGAAGAATTTTAATAACAAAAGGCTGAATATCTGCAAGTTTGAAAGTAAGAGGAGCTCTCTGCTTTATAGCAAATTTACACTAGTTACAAAGGAACAGCAGGAAGACCACTGCCAGCTGCAGTGGGACTTGAGGCACCTTCTGAAACAACCCATACCTGCTGCCTCTGGCAAGAAGCCTCTGCTAGGAACAGGCAGATCAAAAATTTATGCCCTAAGTGCCCTGTTTTAATGAATGAATAGTCAGTTCAAACCAGTAAGAAAGGAATACTCAGTTTTTTGAAGTTTTCCTTTTTTTTTTTTTTTGTTTGCAGTCTACCATTTGGATCACATTTTTCATGTTTTCTTGAGAATCCCAGAGCTAGGCCTGGCTGTGGATACCTTTAACATCCAGCAATACACCTGACAAGGCCTGAGTGAGCAACTGATCTAGAATTGACCTGGAAAAAATGTGAAGGCAGTTTTGCTTCTAGGCACAAAGATGCCAAAGCATCTGTGCTTCTAAAAGGCTGAACAACTTTGTACTGATACTTTAGCCTAAAGTTCTTCCAGTTTCTCGCTATCAAGCTGTCTTAGGAAAAGCAAGAGCACCGAGTCACTGCTTGCTTAATACTACTGCACAGAAAACAAAAATCCCTGCTTTCTTTCCTTCCTCTATTTGAATGAGTGGGAAAGGGGGCTTGAAAAAAGGCCGCTAGCTGTCAGGAGGAGCACAGGAAAGGATGGCAGTAGCCAGCTGCTTTTCTGCTCACAGTCCCTAGCCTTGCAATTACTCTCATTTCAAAGACACGTCTTTCTACCCCTCCTGCTGAGGTTGTGCAGCTGTTTGGAAAAAAAAGAAAATCAAGGACAATACATGAAGGAAGAAGCCAGTGTTTCTGAAGTGAGGAACAACAGATCAGCACCCTAAAAACTGTTGGCTGATATCCCTTCAATGTTTAATGAAAAAGTTTAAAGTGACTTGGGCTGGAGTCCATTCCCAGCGACTGCCATCTTCTCCAGGCTTGGCATCAGGTACACTTTCAATTTCTAATACTTCTGGACAAAGTGTCCATTTAGGAGGGAAGCAAGGGTGAGGACTTCTTGGAAACTATGCACAACAACTCCCACACATTTAACACAGCTTGCACAGGGGTGGAAATCCAACCTCCACTTCTCATTCTAGATTCAAGGCAGAAGCCTTCTTCTTAGCTGGGTCTCAAGATCTGAGCAATGGTCATAGCATCATCTGTTGCCATTGTTATCAACCTTCATAAAAGGTCTTTTACTTGTCCCTGTGGGGAGTTTAATAGTGAAACACTTGGTAGTATTTTAGCACTTAGAACAGTCTCCTCTCCATATATTGGTTATGTAGTGTTTCTGCACTTGTCAGATGAAAGCCCAGAAGGGAGAGAAGCAATATCAGACAGTCATCTCAGTCCCCTACAGTCAAAGAGGTATAAGGTTTGATCGAGTGTTATGAAAGATTTATTGGAAGACACGTGGTTGAGCTGACATGTCTGATCACTTGCAGG
This sequence comes from Phaenicophaeus curvirostris, assembly GCF_032191515.1. Lineage (NCBI taxonomy): Eukaryota > Metazoa > Chordata > Aves > Cuculiformes > Cuculidae > Phaenicophaeus > Phaenicophaeus curvirostris. The sequence goes on along the minus strand of NC_091392.1, from coordinate 16,490,585 downwards.
ATTTTAGGGCACAGCACATGTCAGGTTTTGTTTCACTGTTCAGGGCTGCTCTTTTCCCATACTGGCATCGCCCTGACTCTGTCACTAAGCTCTCACAATAGAGATTTTAAGATGTAGATGTGTATTGTCTAAACCATACCAAGTGTTACATCCTGTGTGTCTCACTAGAGGCCCGGCTACTGTGCTCAGTAAGCTCCCATATGAGGTCGTACTTAGATTACTTGGGTTTCCACTAGGAACTGAACTTATTTTTAACGAGGTGGAAAAAGACCCTTTTCATCTTCTGAAACTCAGTTCTCTCCTTCAAGTCAAACTGCTAGGACACCTCTACCACGGTGCTGAGACACACATCCTATGATGGTAGCACCTTGTCCTTACAGAAATGGGTGTGACCAGCTGTGTCACTAAGACACCCAAAGAGAAGGTGGCCTTGAGCACCGCAAACACGCTCACCTGCAATCCAGTCCAAAGCCCTGACCCTGAAGGACAAAACACACAGAGCTCCTTCCAGCAGCTCCTGTATGAGCTGACTTAAACCTGCTGCTGACAGTTATTTTCATTCTTGTAGATAAAGATAAGCTGTGGATATGGCAGGGCCGTATTTGGTACATATCAGTTCATTGAAACTCAGCCAGCTTGTGTCAGGGCTGAAATAAAACTGAAAAGAGTAAGTCATCCATCCCAATTATTTTATTTTTATTTCAGCAGTGCTAAAATAATTCAAATGAGAGCAGATCTCGACAGCAAAGAAAACTGCTTCTGTGCCAGAGAGCCTGCTCACAGGCACAAGGAAAATCTGGCAAGGAGGAGCACACCAAGGACCCCAGGCAGACACCATGCAAGGAGGATGTGAGTGCTTGTCCTTGGCTCTGCTGACCTCGACCTGCCCTTTACCAACATTTTGCAGTCTGTTCAGTGTTTGGCAGGTCCCAGCAGTGTCCAGTTGATGAGGTACAGCTACACATATTCTGGGCTCAGGGTGGGAGACTGCAGCAACAGTGCTGAGTGCAGCCATTTGTAGATGAATTTGGACAGTGAAGACTTATGCCTGATGCTTTGGTCTGCTTGGGATAGAAAATGGCTGTTTTCTAGGCAAAGCTAGCCCTATAGGGTTTTGTCCATGATCTCTACTCCCATATTTCATGGTCTGCTACAGCAGCAGGCTGCAGGAAAGACCCAGCAGGCAGGATGAGGTGACTGTTCCAGTTCACTGCTAAAGCCAGAGGGAGCATGGGGCTAAACCCAACTATCTCTGTCTCAGCATTTACAGATGCTCCTCTCTGATTTTGCACTGACCATCTCAGCACAGCAAGGAAGTCTTCAGAGAGGACCCCAGTGTCTTTCTCCATTTAGATTTCTGCAAGACTCTAACTGTTTCCAGACATGTGCATAGAATCCCGTGTTGCAGCCTGCTCAGTCAACATAAAACCACAGTGAAAATATCTGCTTATATCCTACCTTGTTCCTGACAGTTTTCCAGCTCTTCCAGCCAAGTACTGGCCTCGTCAGGTCTCTGTCAGACTCAAAATCCTTTCTGCAAAATTTCTTCAAGCCTCACTCTCTTTCTTCTCCTCACCACAGGTAGCTTTGGCCAGCTCTTCCCTAACAGGCAAGGAGGTACCATATTCTTGTCTCTCTGAGCCTTGTCTCTAGAAGTAGATTAAACTTAAAGAAATGAGACTTTTTACCTGTTTCAAAGCCCCTCAAAACAAAGCACAGGTGAAAAAGCCTCAAAGGATCACTTATCATGCTGCTGTGAGGGAGGAGGCTGAGCAGTTACGATGTAGTTGAAAGGGGAGCTGCAGTCCTCACACATATTGGCAGCTGCAAAAACCTAGCGCTGATGAAATCACTCTGCTTTCTTCACTCTGCTCTGCCTGGATAAGTAGTGCAGGTGCCAGTATCTCTTGTCCTAAGAGCAAAGAGCAATTTCCATGCTGTGAGCCAGCTGACCTGCACTAGGATGCAGTGACCTACAACTCAGAAGTAGATGTTTCTCTCATTTTTCAATGGAGGGAGTCTGAAAACCTTTCTTGAAGACCTATTTCTGAAATCAGGCAAGTTTGTAATAGATAGGACATGGCACAGGGGGAACACAAACCCAAAAAGGGCCCACCCGGCAGTGCCTGGTGGCTGTGCATCCCCCAGGGTATCAAATCTCTGACCCTTTCACCAGCAGTCGTATATAGGCTATTAACTTCACCATGGCAGGCCACTATTCTGAGAAATGTTGAATCTCATCTGGTCTGGGTCAGCGTGCTAGAGGCCAGCACAAGATATGCCTTCTCCCCAGGGACCTGGAGCTCACCAGAGTCAGGGACATACTCCAACCAAATGCCCTTCTAGAGGTGCAGCCTTTCTGGGCCTCTCTTAATCATCTTTGTGTTCTTTAAGGCAGAAACTCTGCCTGAGACATGTCTCAGGAGAGTTTATCTAGAAGCAGCATGTCAGGTACTTGGGCTGCGACCTGGTAGGCAGTGGAGAGCTCCTTGAGAAGTTCTGCTCTGCCTGTAGTTCTGCTCTTCATCACCTGCTCAATGGGCAGAGCTGCCCACAGGAACCCTTTCTGCCAAAGAGAAAAACTCAGCACTTGTTTCTGAATCCCACAGAGACCAAGACAAATTCACCTGTGAGGAATAAAAAGAAGTAAAGTGTATGTAAGTTTTGCAGGCAGCTTTTGCAGGCACCTGTCATCAGTCGTGCATCTCCATCCTGCCTGCTTCTCTTACACTGAGCCATGGCAGGAGCAGCACAAGGCTGGGCAAATTCAGCTGACAGCTTCTCATGGACTCAGTTCATGCCTAATGCCAGTGGTCATGAAGCAGCCTAAACATACCCTTCTGTCTTCTGGTTAGAAATAAAACAGAAAAATTATCCTTCCTCTCACCATGTGTCCTATAAGAAAAGGGATGAGGAAAGCATGGATCTCCTGAAGCTAAATGAGGGTGGTAAATATTGTTGTGGACTGACTGAACATTGTATTCAGCTATCCCCACTCTCACTCCAGTGTTTCTTCCACCTAATAGCACTGGTCAAACCCATGATGCTGGTGTGGGCGTACTGCCACGGGAATATTCTGCAGCAAACCTTTTATTCCATTTCACGGTGCGTATTAGCTTAACCCAGCATCACCATTTTGAAGGCAGGAGCACAAGTTCTCTCCTCCGCTGATGTCTTGGAGATGCCCTGAGGCAGACAAATCTGTGCACTTGCACGGAGGCAGTGGGAGGAGTAGGGATGGTTATTTGAATCCTGTGTCACTTCTCTCATTGCAGCAGTGCGGCAAGGACAGCAGGTGCTTGAGTTTGGCTTCCCTTAGCTAGGAGAGCTTTTCTCATGCAGCAGAGCAAGCTGTGTTCCTTCTTCTGTGTTTAGACTCTAGAGATCTGGGTTCCTTTGATTTTTCTTGCAAGTTGTATCCCATATTTTGCAATGAATTCCATGAGGTACCTGTGGAAACACATCTCTCTCTACAACTAACATGATCCTGCTAAAGTGGGAGTTTGAGGGACTAGTAGGACTTAATTACACAGTTCTTCAAGCAATATGAATCTAACATGAACACAGGTTGGAAAAGTCACAAGTTCATGACAAATATTCATTCTCTTTAATTACATGTAGCAAGGGAGGACAACTCAGCTCCCTCCAGCTTTCATCCTCCATCACACTGACAGGTCACACTGACATCACACTGACATCACCTGCTCTTGAAGCGAAGTGGACACAGGAAAAAAATCCACGGTCATTTTTGGACCAGGCATCACAAGCTTGTCATGTGAGAGAATACACTATTTTTGAGCACCAGTAAAGACCTTGGGCACACCTAAGACATCACTGACCCTCCTGGTCAGTAGTCTTTTAGAAGGTCCACCCCTAGCAAATGCTTCCTGGCCCAGGTGAAACAGGGAACTAATGCATTATTTTGTTGTCACTGAAGCATTTATAGATGTTTCAAAGCTCAAAGGCATCACTGTTCTTCCAGTATCAGACAGACACTGTTCTTCCAAAGTCAAACAGAAAGAAAGGGAGTGGGACTGTAGCTGTCGTCAGTTGTGAAACACTCCTTGAGGTGAAGGCAAAGCTGTACCTGACAGCTGCTAAATAGCTACCTGGTCCAGCTATGTGGCTTACTTGGGCATCTATGGGAAGAATTTTGAAGTAGCTATACAAGAAAAAAACTTAGCAGCAGTGGGCAGATGGACATCAGCCCCTTTTTTAAGCAGGATGGTTTGTTGTGACCCATGTGCCTTCTGGGCACAGGGAGCTCATCCAGGCAGAGCAAGGGCACTTTCCTATCCCTGGAAATGTTCAAGGTCAGGCTGGATGAGATTTTGAGTAACCTGATCTAGTGAAAGTGACTGTGGCAGGGAGGCTGGACTAGATGATCTTGGAAAGACACTTCCAACCCAAACCATACTGTGATTCTAAGGGAACAAGGGCAGCTCTCACCCGCATCTCCAAACCACTGTACTAGTTGCTGCCAGCATAGGACCCTCACATCTTGATGTCATGCTTAGAGGCTTAAAAATAAGATTTTAAAAGAAGTTGCGTACCTGAGACTTACCCAACCTGGCCCCAAGGCCCATGCTGAGCCTCTGCACACACAGGGTACTACAGCTGGCACTTTGTGTCACATCTCCCATTTTAGAATGTGTCCACTTCCAGACAGCAAGTCCTCAGGCTGCTCAGGTCTTCTTCTGAGGCTTGGTTAACCTCATCAGTCCCAAAAGGCTGAAAACCAATCCTTCCTGTCTTCCCTCTGGGCTGCCATTCCTGTACACTGTATTCTTCACCACCCTTCCTCCAGGTCCCCATTCCTTACAAGCCTCATTGCTGAAACTCCCTGGGGTGCCAGGACCAACCTCGCAACCTCCCACTGCTTCCCCTTGCTCCTCATCTGTAAAGGACCTCTAAAACATCCTCCCCCACCTCCCAGGCTCTCTCAAAAATGGTTCCTACTCCCCAGCAGCTCTTCTCCTCCTTGTCCTCCTACTCATCATCGTGTGTTCACCCCACTCCCTCATTTGGGAAGACAGATTAAGCTTTCTCTGCTTCTCTCCAGCCTAAAAGTGCTGGATCATCTAAGAGGTCTTTTCCAACCTGGTAATTCCATGATTCTATTGAGTCCACTTTTCAGCTCTCAGTGGTAAATCCCATTATCTCATCTTTGACTCTATCAGCCAAAGGGTCTTATAAATGCCTTCTTGGAAAAACAGAGTTTCTTGCTCATGTCAGGAGAAGCAAGCACTGATAATCCCCCTTCTATTTTGAGAAGGAAAGGGATTCCTTCAAAAGGTACTGAAATTTGTTGAGAAGAAAGCTCATAAATTGATGCAATTACATCACTTCTGGACATGGGGCCCAAGGTATTGATCATCATCCAAGGTTTGGCCTGCACCACTGTGGTACATCTGAAGCATCACCCTCATCCTGGACATATTATTACACACAGGCTATTATTTTTGCATTGGTTAATATTCAACAAAGGCTAAAATTAAAGAAGCGTGCTCTTTGGGTATGGATGGAGGGGCCAAGACAAGGCCGGCACTACCTCTTATGCTGGCTGACACTCAACTTCTTCCCTGTGGTCCTGCTGCTCTGCCTGGCATTGCTGGCTTTCTGCTGGCTTAGGGCTCTTCTCTGGTTTATTCCCATTAAGCAATCAGACAAAAAAAAAAGTTTCCACTCTTCTTGTGTGGCTTTCAGATGGTGAAAAAGCAGATTCGACGCATTAAATTATCATTGTAAAAATATGTCAGTGAAGGGCTGAGCCAGCCGGCTGGTCTCACTCTGCAAAGCATGGTCAGATTTCAGTGATTACCAGCAAACAGAATAAAATGGAATTAATGGCTCAGCCCTGTGGCATCAGATCGAAGCGCTAGCCTGCACTGCAGAGAAGTGACCAGACTTCAGTCAGTGCCAAACCCAAGGTTTTCAGAGGTCTATAGTGACATGCAAATGGCATGAAAAGAAGCCCAGAGGCTGCTCTTCCAGTAGTAGTGCCTGCCTGCTGAGTGACACCAGTGTGCTGCTGAGCCACGTGCCTCCCAGCACTGCCCACCATGCTCAGACAGCAGAAAGGGTGTCGTATGGCCATGCAGGGACCCTCTGAAGTGACATTTCACTGGCATAGTCATATATTCATGACATGTGGCCCCACCTCTGGGTGTCCTACAGCACCCTCTGGACATGGGACTGGGATTTGCCTTTACCCCCTCTGCTCTCTGGCGTTGGGAGATGACAATTTCAGGCAAAAGCTTGCCCAATGCTGACTTTTCTCTCCAGCTTGATTCTGGGGAAGTGAAGGAGTGACCCAAAGAGCATGTAGGTTTTGAATTTTCATTTGCTCGGAGAGGTGTCCTAGCAGCTATAGTCAAAACTGGTGATGTTTGCTTGTCCTTTACCTGGTAAAATGAGAAAACAATCCAAGTGAGATGAAGTCTTTATAATGAAGGGCTATCAGTGAGGAGGAATCCGTCATCTCTGGTATCGCCAGCAGCTGGCTGAGTGGGAGGCGTATAACGCCACCACCCCTTGCCAGCACCCTCTGCCCAGGGCGCTTGTGACTACCCAAAATGTGTAATTTTATATTACTCGTTTGTAATAGAATTCCAGTCATTTGTATTTGGTTATATTCATATAGAATTCATATTCAGAAGCATTATTTTGCACGTATAAAATTTTCCTCCTCAGAAAGATTTTAGGAAACTAGCATGTGTATCACTTCACTCTTCTTCCTACAGTACTCCTAAGCTCAAAATCCTGTAACATCTGAAAAAACTTAAAATATCCACCAGTTTTACCAAACTGAATTATTGATGTACTTTAACTGCAACTGTAATACACTTTTAAGGTTTTTGGGGGCTTTCATGGTTTCGATTTTTTTGACTGATGAATAAGCAGTTTTGTATGCTGGAATTAAGGGGCAGAGGTAAAGATCTACAACTCTGCTCCTCCAAGACAGACGTGCATTATAAGCAGTTTTGTTCAAGCTTATACTTATGTAGCCTGCAGTGCAATGGGGTCCCGATCCACACCAGGGCCTCCGCTGAGCTGCTGAAATGTGAATCATAATAGGTACAGCTGATATATAAGGTCAAGAAAAGAAAATGTCTTTGAAGGACAAGGATTGATGCTGTCCCTGTACAGGGAATAAATCACACATCAAAATTTTGTCCTTGGCAGCCCAGTAACTCACATTCGCTTATGTTTCTCCTCCTTAAACAAGTAACCCCAAAAACTCCTGGAAACACTGTGAATGTAATATAGATAATGTTGTGTATATTTAGTATTTAATATCTTTGAGATCCAGTACCGAGACCTGGCCCTTTTTTAATGACTCTTTTCATAAGGCCAGATTTGAAAAGACTGTGATTTAGAAAACTTTTAGTAAGCAAATTATTAAGCTTTCCAATGAAAAAGTAAAGACTTCTAAAGATCTTTACCAGATCCTCTTTGTGAAAGCTAACACTCTGCTTTTTTTATCATTGTCTTTAAAGGCACAGCAACTCTACCACAATTAATTTTTCATGTGTTAGGTAGGCAGGGATAATTAGAGTGTGCTTCATACTGATTGTCTGCAACAGCCTTCTAATTAACTAATTCACTGCAGCGCTAATTATATTAAAAATTAATTTTTATGTTTTAATTTGGCCAGACCTATTTTAAGAACCGTGAAGACAAATTGGTCAGAAGCTTTCACTTGATGTCAATCAAATCGGTGTTTTGGAAACATATATTATCGCCTGGGTAGCTATTTTACAATGGCTTTTGCCTCTACCTGGTGGCTGGAAGATGAATTGCATGATTCCCAGTTTTTGTTTGGTGGGAGGCTGGCAGTCTTTTTGGATAAGAATATATATAGAAACATGAAAAACACTGAGTTATCACCATCTAGGGACTCTCTTATTTCTTTCCTATTCCATAGTTGGATAAAAAAATTATTGGAAAGGATTGGTGGTGTAGATATATGAATAGATATGATATATTCATCACATCAGCAGCAGTCATGATTCACATATCAGAAAGAGCTCTTTGAAAACACTGACAACTGAATGTCAACAGACAAGAGAAACCCAAGAGATGATACATTCAGCTCAATTCTCAAAAGGCATTGAGGAAATCCTTCAGCAGCAGCTTGTAAAGTAGCTGTCATGGATTAAGAGAGAGTGTCTTCATGTGAGCAAGCATCTGGCAAAAAAATAGGAATACACCAACAATATTCACAGGGAAGGGGAGCCCCAGGTGGATTCCTATTCTGACTTGTGCTGCAGCTGCTTGAGAAACCTATTTCTGAAAAACCTGCAAAAGAATGTCAATAATAGACCTTCAAGGATAACGGATGTAATCAGATAACTGTACACAGCTGTCCAAAACAGTGAGTATGAAAGTTACTTCAGCAGCTTCAAAAGGTTTTCAGATTACCCTGAAAATGGACAATAAAATAGGAGATTAAATTTTCAGATGAAAGTTTACATCAAACCCATTAGCAAACGCAATTCAAGCTTCCAATATGCAGACATACAACCTGAACTAGCTATCACAAATCAAAACACAATGAGCAGTTCTGGGCCACCATTTCAATCAAATATAATGGAAAAAACAGTCTAGAAAAACATTAGAGCCATTAAACCTGAAAACTACATAACTGAGGGGTTTTACGATGGCTGTCCATGAAGTCCTCAGCAGACTGAAGAAAAGGAGCAGAGGGCACTCTCTGAGGGTGTTTGAGACCTCAAGCAGGTGGCAGATGCTACAGGGATGGAAGGAGAGGGTTTCATACAACACACATCAAAGCTGCGCAGCAGCTTGTGGGAATATGCCAAAGTTTATATGGTTCAGAAAGCAATCAATCAGATGAATTGGAGGAAGAAAAACCCATTTGGCGCTATTAAAAAAAATGAAGCCTTCATTTCTGTTTAGGAAGATTTTGGACCAAAAATTGATACAATCTGAAAGCATTTTTGGGAAGCACCAGTACCTGCTTGTCCTCCCCTTACACTCTGCCTGCAAAGCCTGCTACTGGCCACCATCAGAGACAGAGTAATGAACAAGGCAGCCCTTTGATCTGCTTGTTCTTGATTTTTATGCATCACTTGCATCCAGTTCCTTCCACATTTGAGAAAGACCCCAAAGGCTAATAAGCTTTTCCTGAAGCATGTCATCTCCCAGTGGATTACGTTTAGAACCTCAGCAGGAGCTGTTTATCTGTAGGGTCCATGGTAGGAATATAGCCAGAAAAGCCTCAACTAAATGGAAAAGAGGGCTAAAAATCTATTGTGTTAATAAGGTCATGCAAGTGCTGCACTAAGAAACTGCAAAATACTCCCATAATATGTGTACTTGAGGAGGCTGTATAGCATGCACTGGTCACCTTAATTGAGAGTTTAACCTTGCAAAGGCAGTAATGTTCACTTAATTTGTTCTGTCCATGTGGTTTTGAGTGTATAATTGCTATGAATAATTTATAAAAGCAGCAATGCTTTACATTTGTACTCATTTTGAAACTACTTTCCTTTAATGGACCCCGTGTGGCTCAAGCTACCTGCTCTGTTCCTGTAAATGCAGGCAAGGGCTGTGCCAGGCACAGACACTGACCTGTTGGAGGGTCCTGTTTGCCTGCATGCTTCATTCAGACTGTATCTCAGGGCGGTCAGTGCTGCTGCAGTGCTGAACCCTCAACATGGTCTAAGGTGACCACTGGTTCTTGATGGACCTAAGGGAAGTTGAGCACCTGCTGCTGTGGCCACCCCACCTGCAGGCATGGCCCTCTCTGCATGGCTAGCCTCTGAAAGCACCAAGAGCAAAAAGACAGGTCTGTGTTGCTTTCTGATACCCTGATGGGTGCCAGATAAACTCTTGGAATGACAGTACTAACAACAGTGGCAATCCAGCCCTAGCAAGGAAGCTGGGCTCAGACCTGCCAGCAGATAACATGTCAGCTATGATTATCACATCCAGGCATATTTCACTTGGCAAAACTGTCAGGAGATAGTTCAACAATCTAAATGAACATCAGCGATGAGGCCTGCCAGGGAGGTCCAAGCAGCACAGCGTGTGTCTGATGTGCCTGCTGCCTCTGTTTGAGCACTGTAGCACTGCAAGTTCATGTGCCAAAGAAGCTCCAGGTGCTGGGATTCAGACACCAAGGAAGATGGAAAAGCACAGAAAAATGCTTGATTAGGAGCCACATCTCTTGGGTCATCCTGCCATCACCTCTGCACATCCACAGGAAACTTCTGTGTCTGTACCCAGATGATGAATCATCGAATCATAGAATCACTCGGCTGGAAAAGACCTCTGAGGTCATCAAGTCCAACTGTACCCATCCACTGCTAAACCATATCCCTGAGCACTTTGTCTACCTGTCTCTTAAATACCTCCAGGGATGGTGACTCAACCACCTGGGCAACCTGTTATAAATGACTACACTGCCAGGCACAGGCTGACTACAAACCACTGAAAACCATCCCAAGAAGCTCAGTATCAGGGTAGGAAGCCTGCCAAGCTGTGAGATGGTTACCATTTTTCAGTTTGCAGCCACTTTCTACTCGTACGTTGTATCTCAGTAAGTCCCAAGAGATACTGGTCTCAGAAGGTGCCAGAAGAAGGGAAACCCTAACCAGTGATCCAGGCAGTCTTGTCCTCCTCTTCTGCTCTGCCTCAGTAACTTGCCTAACTCCATCTCTCTTGCCCTGTTTTATCCTGCCCCTTCTCCACTGTTCATTGTCCTGTTTTGAATCACAGAATTTAAGAATGGTTGATCCTGGAAGGAAATTCTGGAGATCATCTGGTCCAAACCCCCCTGCACAAGCAGGGCCACCTGCCACCAGGTACAAAGTCAGATGTCTTTTAAACATCTCCAAGGATGGAGACCCCACAACCTCCTCGGGCAACCTGTGCCAGTGTTTGGTCACCCTCACAGTGAAGAAGCATTTCCTGATGTTCAAAGCGAATATCATGTGTTTCACTTTGTGCCCATTCTCTCTGGTTCTGTCACTGGGCACCACTGGAACAAGCCTGGCTCTGTCTCCTTTATAGCCTCCCTTCAGATACTGATATATGTTGAGATCCCTCTGAGCCTTTTCTTTTCCAGGCTGAACAGTCCCAGCTCTCTCAACCTTTCCTTAAAAGTCCCTTCATTATCTCAGTGGCCTTTTGTTGAACACTCCAGCATATCCGTGTCCCTCCTGTACTGAGGAGACCAGAACTGGACCCAGCACTCCAGCTGTGGCCTCACCAGTGCTAAGCAGAGGGGAAGGATTGCTTCACTCAACCTGCTGGGAATCCTTTGCCTAATGCAGCCCAGGATCCTGCTAGCTTGCTTTGCAGTGAGGGCACATCACTGGCTCAGGAGTCCTGGCCCTAACCCAGGCCATGTGCACAGTAGGCCAAATTCTGCTTTCAGCTATTCCCATGATTTAAGAGGATTTCCTGGATGAGGCTGAGTTTGGCTCTATTAGCTTAGTCACTATAACAGGGTAGGCAGAGAAGCAGAGATTTTCCTCTGAGTTCATTCATGGTTGACGCATTCAGTACTGTGTTTCAGCTGAAAATTTAATCAAACCCAAAATATTCCTCATGAGAAGCAGCAAGAAAAATAAAATAAAGAAACACTCCGCAAGGTCACAAGCAGAAAACCTGAAAAACAGCACATTTCTCACTGCATGGGATCAGAAAAGTGCTGCAGAGCTCCCCTGAGAAGAGAGGTTACACTGGATATGCTCCAATAGACACCAAGTTCCTACCTAACTCTTTAGCAAGGCTGGTTCCTTTTTGTATTTTAGAAAAATGCTGTCTTACAGGTGACCAAACCATCTGATTCAAAGTTCTAGTACATGAGAAAAGCAAAGACTTTTCAAGAGAGCCATATGTCAGTGCAATGGCTAGGGGTCATGGATCAAGATGGGGAGCAAACTTGGCTTTATTAGAATAAGACACAGTTACAGGACAATATGTACTCACCAGCCCAGATGCTCTGGCATATGCAGGTGTACATACAACGTGCAGTTGGGTGAGAAAGCAAAGGGAAAACAGGAAAATTCCCTCTCTCAAACAAAAAAATCAAAGGCTTCCATCCACCCTTTTCCCAACAAGCAACTCAATAATGCCCAGTGATTTCTGCCCTTAAGATATTCAGCATCACAGTGCTATGCCCCATGAACATCCCCTCAAGCTCCGTCAGGTGAGGTTCAGGCTCGACATGAGGAAAAATTATACGGAAAGGGTCATTGGGCACTGGAACAGGCTGCCCAGGGAGGTGGTTGAGTCACCTTCCCTAGAGGTGTTTAAAAGACAGGTGGATGAGGTGCTGAGGGGCATGGTTTAGTGATTGATAGGAATGGTCGATGATCCAGTGGGTCTTTTCCAACCTAGTGATTCTATGATTCTATGAATAACCCAGGAACTTTCTTTGTTCCTGACTGAGCTGACAGCATGGTTTGCTGGTTAATTTTTTAGGAAAAGCCAATTTTGACAACCTTTTTCATCAGTGACATTAGCAAATGCAGGAATATTTTTAGTTCTGAGTCTCTCAGCCTCCTCAGAGTTCAGAAAATATTTCAACTTTTGCTCTGTGTGTAAAAATGGAAACCAGTGCTTCCTAACATTACAGCAATGTGCTGGTGGTGGTGGGAGTCTTAATGCTTTGTCCATGGCCAGCAAAACCCAAAGGTACCTTTGCATTTTCCCAATATGACACGGCAAAAGGTGAAAGTAATTGTAGAGACTGCGGGTGATGCTGCACACCCCAGTAGGAAGATATAGAGATATTCCCAGAGGATTTTTTGCACCTGAAAATGTATTTTGTGCCCCTGAGGACAAAGAAATCATCAAGACAGCTTTTATAGCTGTAGGTCAGTTCTGGAGAAGCAGGCAGGGTGCGCATAGTGCCATTTTGGTTCTGCAGAGCCCTGTGTTGCTTATCTAGGAACTGCTGCTGAGCAAGAGCAATGGTGGGATTTGAAACCAAAGCCATCCCATAAGAAACCATCTTATGTGACACTTGTTACCCCAAGATCTGTGGGACCTATGTTTGTAGGTATATAGAAAAATGTCTTGGCAGTAGCAGTAGGAATGGAGTACAAGCCTGACAGCCTAATGACTTTCCCACCACCCCAGACACTGTATCTGGTGATTATTTTTGTCCTCTTTCCTGACTACAGATTCCAGACTACAATATCTGAATATAAGGGTGTTTCAGAGAATGCCAGGTAGAATGAGAAATTACCCCTGGCTGTACCTGAACAAGAAAGCAGCTCTGCCTTGTTTTCACGTGGCACATCCTCCCCTAGCTGCTGCAGTGCTGCCAGTGAGACTGCTGAGTGCAGAGGGGCTCCAGTCACTGCAAACAGGCTTGGCCAATTTTACTTAAAAGCAGAATTTGGACCATTTCCCAGATTATAATTACCTATATATAAATATAAAGATAATTATGCTACCTAACCAAGACCTCAGAGCACAAAGCTGACAAGTGATGACAACTAAATTCATTAAGAGTGCAAATGTTCTTCCTCTCTTTTATGAAACAATATTGAGTGATCCCTGAAGAAATACAGCAACCAGAGGCATGATCTGCTAATAAGTGCTGAGCTCAGTGAAGGCTGCTGGAGGAGCAGAACAACTGATAACCCCCAGGAAAAAGCATTGGTGTTATATAGCTAATAGAGAGGCAGAAAGGTGGACAGTGGATTCTAAAAATGAAGTATGTTTCATGTTCTTGGAGTGAAAATTATCTTTTCACTTCGTTTAAATTGGGAAACAAATCGTGGCAGGGGCTGTTATTTGGCACAGGGGCCAACGGGTACAGCATGGCTTACACACAGAGGAAAGCTCTTTTTCTTTTCCCAAAATACAGAGGGTAACTGTGTCCAAATTGCCCACAGGGCACAGTCCCAGAGCTGTGCTAAGCCCAGCCTGGTACAGAGTAGCTGGGTGAGTGAGGTAGCATAGGGCAAAGCTCAGCCTGAGAGTGCAGGAGCCATGCAAGGTCCTGCAGCAGCACGCAGGCCTGGCCCATCTGGGTATCTGCAAGAAGATGTTTGCAAATCCATCCCAGAGGCAGAGAGCCCCTCACAATCATACTAATGATTTTTAAAGTGATTTGGTGTACTGTTTCTTAAAATGTTTTTTATTTTTGCACATTCAGAAGTGCCAGGCCCCAGGGATGATGACAAATCCTCAGAAATATGTGATGGAATGCATCTACAAGAAAAAAATTACTTTTCTAGACCTTGCGGGAAAAGATGAAAAGTGATTTTGGTTCATGGTGTGCTTCCAGACCAGAAGTAGAAACCAAAACTTTATCTTCGCATTAAAATCTAGGTATGAAATAACTCTAAGAAATGGGAGAAAACAGTGATGGCCATAATAACTCGTATGCAAAAATACAGTGATTAAAAAAGGTGCTGAACACCTACACCATCTTCTCAGTCTTTCTAAAGTGACAGCCACAAGCCCTCAAACCCCACTGTTACCTGAGCAACTTGTTATGCTGACTTCATATTCCCACATTAAGCTGATGCCCCTGTTTTTCCAACAGATCAACTAATCTGCTGCCTGCAAGTGTTTCATTACAGCTGTGTGTTTCTTCCTCTAGTCTGAAATTTCTTGTCTTTGAATGTATTGGAACTTCTGTAAAAGGAACAATTTAGACCAAAGTCACAGTGTCCTTGCTTTCACTTCACCTTCATACCCATCCACCAGAAGCTCTTTGAATACTCTTTTATAAACAGTTGAAATAATTTCCCTCAAAGGTTTTCCTGTGCAAAGGTTGCTGTGTCCAAAGAGCCCATGGCAAGCTCATGGAAAACAGGCTACAAAGCCCTACTGCTGGGAAAGAGCTGAACAGAAAGCTGACTGAGTGTGTATATGTTACAAAAATAGCCAGAATTGTTGGATCTAACAACGTTAAATCTAACTGGCTTCTGGAGGGGTGAGGAAGAATCTCGTGGTGCTGTGTGAGTAGGCAGTATAATGGCAGGTAAAGCTTGGTGCTGATAAGCACAAAGTAGTGGAGATTGGAGGAAAAAACCTAATCCTGCCTCTATGCAAACCATTAAAAGTTCAGAAAATATTAGTCCACTCCGAAAAAAAAATATTTTAGAGGCATTAAAAAAATCTGGAAAACAAAATTTCAGTACTAAATGGGTGTCAAAATTGGAGAAAGAGCTTAAGAAACTACTAGGAGAAAAACTGGAGTAGACTGAAGTCTAACAACATGTGAGATATATCCAGGTGTAGTCACCGATGAGCAGTTACTGATGGTGGTACAAGAACATTATGACCATACTCCCATGTGAGTGCAGAGCATGTCTGCCCCGTGAGCATGCTGCGCAGTCCTGCAGAAGGCCGCTTCAGAGCCAAAACCATCTCTTTTGGTGCCCAAACCCTACTACTCAATCTGTTTATCTTCCATGTTATCTCATTGCTCCTCAGGTTCTTCTACCACCATCAGTAACTACTTGTTGATGACTGCACCGGATGTTTGTAACGTTGTTAGACTCGAGCATGCTCCAGTCCATAACCTCTCTCTTAGCCAAGCTTGACGTTTCTATCTTTTGCACTCCTTTCTTATTAGTTAGACCCCCTAACCCCCTGTTTAAATAACAGAAGTTGGTAAACCAAGACAAAGAGTCCTGCTGCACCTTTATTTTGATGGGCTGGCAGCAAACTTTCAGCAAACTCACCTGTACCTCTTGGGCAATGCCATGAGAGCTGATTTCTTAATCTGTTTGTACAACTTAGGGTAAGACTCTGAGAGAGAGAAAGGGCGAGTCCCACAAAACAAACGGTAAAAGGTAACTTCCAAGGGTTTGTCTTTCACGCAGTACCTCTGTTGATGTATAGGAGATATCTGAAATGAAAAGAAAATCACATGAATCTACAGACTTGGGCTTTCTGCTCTGCTTACTTGAACTGGAGCATTACTTTTTATATACTAGTTTGTTCCAGAATTTGTTACAAAGCTCGTTAGTTGGTAAGACTGCCTTTCTGGTGCATTAGCTTCTGCATAACTTTTCTCATAAATAAAAGTTGAGCCATATTCATCTCATAATTGCTCTTAGCCACTGTGCAATTTTTGGGCATGAGTTTTGCTCTTCTATTGGTTTATTTGTCTATTTGCATGTTGCAACTAGTGGAGCCTTTAGCTAACCTCAGTGAGGAGGGAAAAAAATACCCAAACCAATTTAGAGTGAGGAAATTCACAGGCAGTGTTTGAGAAGGGTGGAGTTGAGCTCCTTAGGGTAAATTATAAGTGGATGGTATTAAGTCTAAGGATATAAACAAGTTCCAACACCAAATCACTGCTGTCTGCACAGATGATTTTAAACAAAGCAACAGTATGATTGGCTACAACAAACTCTCTAAGAGCTCTAAATTGTTTCTCCTCTTATTAAAAGAAAAAGAAAGTAAAAAAAAAAAAAAAGCTGCATATGGCCAAGAAACCTTGAACATCATTCCTGCAATAAGTATCCCAGCATTTTGGAATCTCTTCTTGGCTTTAAGAATAATGAATGTTAGCAACAAAAGTATTTCTGAAACGTTTCCAAACCCATGTGGTTCCTGCAATAGGTGAAGGTTCAAGTTTCACCTTATGGAGTTCAGACTAATTCTTCTGTTCTTCAAATAAACTCAGATGAAACATGAAAAAAAAGTAACAATTTATGCTCATTTAGGCTTTCGTACATTGAAAATGGAACAGATTCACATGGGGTTTAGAAGTCCAAATGCCTGTTCACAGAGTAACTCATTATTATGTTTCTTTCTGTGGCTGGAGAAATTGTCTAAAATCCTAGTTTTATCTCATTCTAATTCACTGGAGTGACAGTGGGACTCAGCTGTGGTCCTCAGACCAGTTTGACACACTGCACAGGGTCCAGGTCTCCTGTGGATGCTTTAGGGAGACGAAGACCCTCACAGTATTGCCCAGCCCCAAAACACCAGGGACGAGTCAGAGGGTGGCAGGCAGTCCTGGGCTCCCACCTGCTTCCTGCCACAGGCCAGGGGAACAGCATCAGGCAAGGCTCCCCTTCCAAAGTGAGAAATTCCTCTTTGCTTACCCCTCTTGTTCTTCATTAGTCTCTGTCAGGGATCACAGAAAACTGATCTCTGCTGATGTGCAGTCCCAGATGACGAAGACACCAAGCCGCAAGATCGGAATGTAGCAGCAGCCAGAACAAGTAGCCTAAAAGCTAGCAAGTTATTAGTTATCTGAGATGCTTTTTTCATGTCTAATTTGTTGTTACATTGTTTGGAATCATGGATAATAAATAACATTCCCCTCTAGATTCTAGTTTGTTCACTTCTAAAATATGGCACAAAACTCCTAGTTTCTTTCCAGGTGCTGGAAAATTGGATGGTTGAAGCGTAAAGTGTGGTTAAAGACTGCTTTATTGCTGCCTGTTGTGGTTTCTCAGATTATTTTCTTGGTGTTACTTCAGCAGAAACAGATCACTGATGCATTGTGAAGAAAATAAATGCAGTTATGAATATGCCTTACATGTACCAAATTCTGTTTAACGCTATGTATACAGAGATCCCTTACAAGATACTATTTGTGTTACATGGATGGCTACATTTGAGGATAATTTTTCTTCTCATGCATAACATCCCCCCCAGCAAGAGTTTAAGAAGATACAACCACTGGTTGATGGGCTGGGGGAGAGACTGCCTGTCATCATCCACAGGCATGGGTATTACACTGAATCATTCCCAACCTTAAAAATTGTTATCAGATCTAGAAGCAGGCAACCCCAGCTCTGTGTTCCTCTTCCTCTGGGCTACAGATCTCACAGCAGAGTGTCAATTAGAAATGATTCTTCGCCTTTTCTCTGGTCTTGTAAATTTCACATTTTAAGAAAATCCCATTAAGTTCAATTACATATTTTAAAGCTTAGCACTGAAGGGAGCTGAGTAACACTGCTATCCTTTTCTGGGCTTTTTTAGCCTCCCAGTTTTGTTTTAAATTCACTATGGAAAGAAACTTGAAATACTTCACTCCTAGACAAGTTGAAGCAGAGTGTTTTTTGAACTGTGCAATGAATATGTCATCGATTGGTACCAAGGAAACAAAGGGTCAGGCAAAACCTCACCCATTTGCATATTTTTTATGGATGTCGCCCATCGTGGTGATGTCAGTGCTATTTCTTCTATAGAAAAAAGATGGCTTATACCATAAAGTCTGCAAAACCAGACTCAAAGGAAGTATTTCAGAGGGATGAAGAATCAGCATTCATTGAAAACTTGCCAGTTAAAACATGAGACAGACGCAATTATGATTTCTCCCCCCACCCACCCCTCGAGTTGCCTTTACTATCCATTCAGTTTCACTGTTGCCTTCTTCAACTCTTCTGGACCCACAGAAGCAGCAACAGAAATGGATCAGGCCAGCCTGGACCTCTGAGCAGCAATCCCCACTTGGAGCAATATGGGGACAGGTGGGAGACGTGTCACCATGCCTGTGTCTGAAAAGGGATTTGAGTTGCCAATGTATTAAATAATCCACTCCTTTCACTAGGACAACGGGTTGACCTTGCATTTCAATACTATATTCAACTTTTTGCATTTGAAATCTATTTTTTACAGTAAAATTATGTGATAAGTGGTGTAAGATGTAAAAGGAATAATAGGGATTACACAGCTAATGAGAGAACGGTGAAACACATCATACAAACAAAACAAATCTAACAGAAAATAGAGGACAAGTCATACTAACAGGAATACAATGGAGGATTTTGTGTAATTCTGCATATAACTAGTTTCATACAAGTGCTTTTACAATATCCTTCCTTTCCAGACTTAGGCACGTTGCCTTTTGTTGTTATAAAATGGAAAAAGAAAAGTTCAGACAGTCCTTTCTTGCAGATCTATTTTATCTAGTAAAAGCTCCTGAAACATGCACTTGGACCTCACTTTTAAAAAGCCATAAAAAAGGATTATTTTGTAATAAGATATTAATTTTCAAGACACGGGCATTAAGTATCACAGCAATAAAAATGTAGAGAGAAGTAAGAAAAATGCAGACTTAAAGTAGGGTTTCTTACGCAGATCCCAAGCTGATATTGACAGGATTTAAAGGAGTTACAGAGTGACTTTCTTGATTTGTGGAGTACAAAACAGATCACTACATCCACTCAAACTTGTTTAATTTTTTTAACCTATTTCTTTCCACTTCCTTTTCTGGAACTATACTTTTCATTGGAGGATCTGGAAAGCCAACTAAGCTTCTAAATTACTTTAAAAAAAAAAAAATCTAATTGAGTAAAGCTGAATCAGCTCAACACCTTCCAAAACGGCGATTTATAAAGCTTTTTATCCCCTGACAGACATTTTGGCAATAATCCAGGTGGGGGTTTTTTGTATCCTTGCAATAATATAGTTCCGGGAATGAAAGAAAAGTTGAAAGAATCTGTGTCTTTTCACGGTCGTCTCATAAGCGCTGAAGAACCTGACCCGACAGTAAGACTGCTCTAAAAGTTGCCTTCCTGCTCCTCCCAGGGAAAGCGTTTTGCAAAATCCCAGTCAAGCGACCTTTGGTGGTTTATTGCTCGCCACCCCTGGTCTTCAGGGGTTGGAACTGATGATCTTTAAGGTCCCTTTCAACAGAAACGAGCGAGTTCAGAGAAGAGCAACGAAGCTGGTGAAGGGGCTGGAGAACAGGCCTTATGAGAAGCGGCTGAGAGAGCTGGGGTTGTTTAGCCTGGAGAAGAGGAGGCTGAGGGGAGACCTCATTGCTCTCTACAACTACCTGAAAGGAGGTTGTAAAGAGGAGGGTGCTGGCCTCTTCTCCCAAGTGACAGGGGACAGGACAAGAGGGAATGGCCTCAAGCTCCACCAGGGGAGGTTTAGCCTGGACATCAGGAAAAAATTTTTCACAGAAAGGGTCATTGGGCAGTGGAACAGGCTGCCCAGGGAGGTGGTTGAGTCACCTTCCCTGGAGGTGTTTAAGGGACGGGTGGACGAGGTGCTGAGGGGCATGGTTTAGTGTTTGATAGGAATGGTTGGACTCGATGATCCGGTGGGTCCCTTCCAACCTGGTGATTCTATGATTCTTAAAGCTCTCGCACGCAGGTGCTGAGCTGACGATTGGACTTGATGATCTCTGAGGTGTTTTCCAAACTCAGTGCTTCCCTGACCCCTGCAGATCAGCCCCCGCGTTCGCGAGGGGAACCGGAGGGAGTTTTTCCTCCCCCCCCACCCCGGCCCCTCCCGCCGCCCCCAGCAGAGGCCGCTGCAGCCGCGGCGATGAGCGGGGAACGGCCGGGAGGGAAGCGCTGTATAAATTCAAAGATGGGACTTTATAATCACCAGGGCAACATTTTACACGCGGAGTTTGGCTTCGCTTCTTCCCATCAACCACCCGAGTTTGCAGCTTGCACGCGATTATTTGTCATTGCCCCGAAGAAACGGTTCGCTGGGGGCCGCGCACCCTCCGCACCTGCCGCTCCGCGCAGCGCCCAGCAAAGCGCGGCCGCGCCAGCCGGAGCCGGCCCCGAGCCGGGCACGGGATGCCGGCGTTGCCCTGAGAAGTAATTTTACTTTTTCTCCACGCCTCCCCCTCCAAAAATCAGTTTAACTTTGTTCGGGACGACGGACCCGAGCCGACAGGTGGCGAGGCCGGGGCCAGGGCAAGCGGCCGCGTCTCCGCGCCCTCCCGCAGCCCCTCGGAGCGCCGCCGCAGCCCCCGCGCAGCCCCCGCCGGCGCGGCAGCCCCGCTGGGACGGAGCCGGCCCGGCCCCCGCTGCCGCCGCCCGGGAGGGGCCGGGCGGGGCCGCCGGGAAACCCCGCCCCGGGCAGCGCCCGCCGGCTGCGCGGAACCGAGCGGAGCGGAGCGGGGCGGCAGCGACGGGACGGGACGGCTCCGCCGTGTCGCGCAGTCACGCGGGACCCGTGGGGCGGCCCCGGTATTTCATTTTCTTTTTTTTATTTATTTTTTTTTCTTTTTTAGTCCTTTTTTTTTTTTCTTTTTCTTTTTTGGCGAAGGAGAGGAGCAGCAGGTTTATGATAATCACCTCGGGAGCGGCGGCGGGAGGAGGAGGAGGAGAGAAGCCATTTTGAACTCATTTCAAAGTTTAAGGTGGAAAAGTTGGAGCTGTGCAGCCCGCCGCCTGCGGACGAGGTCGGGGCGCGGGGGCGGGGGGGGTGGGGAGGGCGAGCCGGCGGCCGATGGATGAGGGCGGGCGGGCAGCCCGGCGGGTGGATGGATTGTGCGGCAGCGCTGTGCCCGGCCCCGCCGCCCGCTGAGCCCCGGAGATGCCGCGGCTGCCCGCCGCCGCCTGCCTGTCCTGCGCCGCGCTGCTCTGCGCCCTGGCCGCGGCGGGCGGCGGGGACCCGCGGCCGCCCCGCGCCGCCCCGCTCCTCCACCTGCCCCCGGGGGCCGCGCCGCGCCGAGGCGCCGCCGAACCGACGGCGCTGCCGCCCGCCGGGCGCTTGAGGGCGGCGGGGACCACGCCGCGCCCCGCTCCGCCCGCTGAGCCCCGCGGCAGCCCCTGCCCGCGCCGCGCCCGGCACCGGGCGGACCCCGAGCCCCGCGGAGCGACCCCCGAGCCCCGCGGAGCAGCCCCCGAGCCCCGCGGAGCCTCCGCCGGGTGCGCCCCGCGGGAGGGCGGCGGGCGGCGCGGGGCGCGGCGGGCGCGCAGCCTCAACACGGCGCCGCAGTTCCAGCTGCCCAGCTACCAGGTGTCCATCCCCGAGAACGAGCCGGCCGGCACGGCGGTCATCCTGCTGCGGGCCCAGGACCCCGACGAGGGGGAGGCCGGGCGGCTGACCTACTCCATGGAAGCGCTCTTCGACGAGCGCTCCAACGACTACTTCTCCATCGATGCCGAGACGGGCGGCGTGGTCACCGCTCGCAGCCTCGACCGCGAGACGAAGGACACCCACGTGCTGAAGGTGACGGCCTCCGACCACGGCTCCCCGCGCCGCCGCTCGGCCACCACCTATCTGACGGTGACCGTGAGTGACACCAACGACCACGAGCCCGTGTTTGAGCAGCCCGAGTACAGGGAGAGCATCCGGGAGAACCTGGAGGTGGGTTACGAGGTGCTGACCATCCGCGCCACTGACGGTGACGCCCCGGCCAACGCCAACATGCTTTACCGCCTGCTGGAGCCGGGAGCTGCCGATGGGGTCTTTGAGATTGACCCCCGCTCTGGGGTTGTGAGGACCCGAGCCCCGGTGGACCGCGAGGAGGTCTCCGAGTATCACCTGGTGGTGGAAGCCAATGACCAGGGCAAGGATCCGGGGCCACGCAGCGCTACAGCCATGGTGCACATCACTGTAGAGGATGAGAATGACAACTACCCTCAGTTCAGTGAGAAGCGCTACCTGGTCCAGGTGCCAGAGGATGCCCCAGTGAACAGCCAGATACTGCAGGTGCAGGCCACAGATCGGGACCGGGGCAGTAACGCCCAGGTGCACTACAGCATTGTGAGTGGCAACCTGAAAGGCCAGTTCTACATCCACTCTTTCTCCGGTGCCATTGATCTAATCAACCCTCTGGATTATGAGACTATTCGGGAGTACACACTCCGGATCAAAGCCCAGGATGGGGGTCGACCTCCCTTGATCAACTCCAGTGGCATGGTGTCGGTGCAAGTTGTGGACGTCAATGACAATGCCCCCATCTTTGTGAGCACTCCCTTCCAGGCCACAGTACTGGAGAATGTTCCTCTGGGCTACTCGGTGCTGCACATCCAGGCTGTGGATGCTGACTCTGGGGAGAACGCCCGCCTGGAGTACAAACTTGTAGAGATGGCACCGTCCACTGGAGGTACTCCTGTAGCGAGTGAATCTGGGTTCCCTTTTCAGATCAACAACAGCACAGGGTGGATCACGGTGGCTGCAGAGCTGGACCGAGAGTCTGTGGAGAACTACCACTTTGGGGTGGAGGCCAGGGACCATGGTGTGCCAGTCATGACCTCCTCAGCCAGTGTGTCCATCACTGTCCTGGACGTGAACGACAACAACCCCACCTTCACAGAGAAAGTGTATCACCTCAGACTGAACGAGGATGCAGCTGTGGGCAGTAGTGTCCTAACCCTTACGGCAGTGGACAGGGACGTTAACAGTGTTGTGACTTACCAAATCACCAGTGGCAACACCAGGAACCGTTTTGCCATCACCAGTCAGAGCGGAGGGGGGCTGATCACACTGGCCTTGCCCCTGGATTACAAACAGGAAAGGCAATATGTGCTGACAGTTACGGCCTCTGATGGCACTCGCTTTGACACCGTCCAGGTGTTCATCAACGTCACGGATGCCAACACACACCGCCCAGTCTTCCAGAGTTCCCACTACACAGTGAGTGTCAGCGAGGACAAGCCCATCGGCACGTCTATTGTTACTATCAGTGCCACCGATGAAGACACGGGAGAGAATGCAAGGATCACTTACATTTTGGATGATAACATCCCCCAGTTCCGTATCGACCCTGATACAGGCACCATCACCACCCTGATGGAGCTTGACTATGAGGACCAGGCATCTTACACATTGGCCATTACAGCCCACGACAATGGGATCCCTCAGAAGTCAGACACCACCTATGTTGAGATTCTCATCCTGGATGCCAATGACAATGCACCTCGCTTCCTACGCGACCGCTACCAGGGCTCAGTTTTTGAGGATGTGCCCCTCTCCACCAGTGTCCTGCAGCTGTCTGCCACGGACCGTGACTCAGGCCTCAATGGCCGCCTCCTGTACACCTTCCAGGGTGGTGATGATGGAGATGGAGACTTTTACATTGAACCCACTTCTGGAGTGATACGCACACTGCGCAAGCTGGATCGCGAGAATGTGGGTGTCTACAGCCTGCGGGCTTTTGCCGTGGACAGGGGCACTCCACCACTGAAAGCCTCTGTGGATATCCAAGTGACTGTGCTGGACATCAACGACAACCCTCCTGTGTTTGAGAAGGATGAATTTGATATCTTTGTGGAGGAAAATAGTCCCATAGGCTCTATTGTGGCACGGATCAGTGCAGCTGACCCCGATGAGGGGACCAACGCACAGATCATGTACCAGATCGTAGAGGGAAACATTCCTGAGGTCTTCCAGCTAGACTTGCTCAATGGAGACCTCACAGCCCTGATGGACCTGGATTATGAGAGCCGGACAGAGTACGTGATTGTGGTGCAGGCTACTTCTGCTCCTCTTGTGAGCCGTGCAACAGTGCATATCCGCCTCCTGGATCAGAACGATAACCCACCTGTGCTGCAGGACTTCCAGATCCTCTTCAACAACTATGTGACCAACAAATCTAACAGCTTCCCCTCTGGCGTGATTGGCAAGATCCCAGCTCATGATCCTGATGTGTCTGACAGCCTGGCCTACACCTTTGTGCAAGGCAATGAATTAAACTTGCTCCTTTTAGACTCTGCCTCTGGGGAACTCAAACTCAGTCGTGATCTGGACAACAACAGACCTTTGGAAGCCCTTATGAAAGTGTCAGTCTCAGGTAAGCAAGCGTTTGAAGCTCGTAAAGTGTGTAATTCTGCTTTTTTAGGCCAGTATAGGGACATGGGCAGAAATAACCCACTTGCAGTTTATTGCAGAGCTTTCGGTTTCCTGAGGCAGCAATTTATCTGTGAAATTTTTGGAGAGGAACCACAAAAATGTATCAAGCCCACGTGCTGTGGGTTGAAGTGGTCCATTGAAGTTGTTTAATAAATGTGTATCACAAGAGTAAATAAATACAAGTGTGCGTGGAAGGGTATATACTCCCTCAGTTGAGGTGGTACCTTGGCTGAAGCTTTTCTGATGTGGTTGCATAAAGGTAGTAAATGATGTAATTTGCAAAGATGTAGGGAATGCGCACATGGGTCTAATGCCATCCCCTCTCCCTCTCTCCCCCCCTCCCTTGAAAAAAACAAAACAAAAGAAGACTTGAGATTTGTTATCTCTGCTTTTTTTTAGCAACAAAACATGTTTATTCCTCCTGCACGCCTGGAGTTCTGCTGATAGATCCTTAGACCCCAGGCTAGTTCTCTGCTGGAGTGGCCTGGGTGGGTGTGTAGAGCTGCACTGGTTTGCATTGCTGACGTGTGTTCCTGTGGGAAATGGTGAAGCTGAAAGCCATGAGTTAGGGCTGTGTAATAGCTGTGAAACGCTGCTGATTGCACTGGAGTTGCTCTAGTAGAGCTAGAGGCCAAATACAGCCCCCAAATCAGCCCTGTTAGGGGAGGGAGAGGAAGGGAGAGGGAGGAGTACTGTACCATTAACTTCCTCAGAGGATTTGTGTCTCTGCGTGTGTGAAGACTGTTCGCTATCGTCCAGTTTATACTGTTATATGAGCACTTGTGCTCTTAAGATATTATTCTTTTTCTGCTCGGCTTGTTTATCATGGAATTACTTTTTATGCCTCTAATTGTGGCATCAATCGTGCAATGAGTAATTTCCTCTGCAGGTGCCACTTTATAAAGTTTACTGTGGACCTGATCCCATACTTCTGTTGACTTTCAGAGGTTTAACCAGATGCATTCCTCACCTCCTCTCCCTGCAACCTAAAGCTAATATTTGTATTCTTTCTACGAAAAAAAAAAAAAGAAAGAAAAGCTGAAAGTACTAGGTACATAAAATGACACTTTGGGAGATGCTTAATTTTGGATGATTGTATTAAAAAAATTACAATCAAACTGTGGCATAATCCTGGCAGTGTTTGTTTTACAGTAAATAGTCCTGGTTTGCAGCGGGGCCTCAGGGGAGCTGGCCCTGCTCTCTCTTGTGTTTGCAGGCTTGAGGGGTTTTTTTGCTTCAGGAAAATGAAAGTGATATTAACTGAACTGATTGAATTTACTGCCGTTTATCACCTGACAAGCCACTCCTGTTTCTTCCAAGATGCTGGGGGGCAACTAATGTGGTAAGGTAGCTCATAAATGCCGTTTCCATGTCCTGTGAGGACTTGCAGAAAAAACAGACAGTTGGCTTGTGACCTTAAAGAAAAACATTTGGATTAAGGCGCAGGTGATTACGTGGTCATTGTCTGAACCAGTAGCTCTTTATCTAGTAGCAGGAGATAAGAACTCAACTTGGAGCAAGAGGCTTGGAAAAGACCTTTTGTTAGACTAGATGAGGAGAGTGTTCAGAACAGAAAAATATATGACATGAACTGGTCCTTTCTCAGTCTAATGACTTACAGAGTTTAAGTGGTGAAATCTCAGGCAGGAAAGAAGACCTCTGTTTTCAGAAGTTACAAGAGCTTCATCATTCCTGGATCGTTTTCGTATTTGGTGAAGGTGTGAACTTTGAAACTCTTGTTGTGATGTTGATCAAAACTGACTGTCTTGCTGCGTGTCTTGAGAGATTAAAACTGTTTATGGGTAGGATTTTGAAAGAACTATGATAAGCACTGAATTCCATTTGATGTTAATTTATAGAAGTTTGTTGTTTGGAAATTGAAAAGGCAGAGTTTTTGTGTGATTGTGTCTGGGAAAGTCTCACTTGCCTGCTTTCTCTGGTTTATCTGATTCAGTCTTTTAAAAAAAGAAGGAGAAGAAGCTCAGACAGAAGTACTCCACAGGGTTATCTTTCAGTGTTGCAAAATATCTGCAAATCATCTGCTAAAATGACCTGCTAGCTAGCTGTAAAATGTGTCTGTGGAGTAGCCATTAACCTCTCAACCCAGACAAAGACGGAGTCCTACCCCAGTTGAAGCTGGTCTTCAGGTCAGGGAAGCTTTGGAGCTCTTTATCGACTTGGGGAATTTGATCTGTATACAAGTCGGAAGTCACACTGCTGCTATAAAAATCTTATTTCCACCTTGTGACGTGTTGTGCTATGGAGGCATGTGAGTGTGTGTGATGCTAGCGAGAAGCCGTGCTACTCAAGTTTAATTAGTTTGAGACATCGATGCTTGGCTAAAACCAGCATTTTTTTCATTTGTTTTTGGGATTATTCAAATAAGCATGTTAATTTTGGCCCTCTGGATACAACCAAAGCCGTAAGAATCATGAAAACCAAGCAAATGAAGATAACGGAGTTCATAAAACTTGAGAACAGTACACTCGGTGCTTAAAACTTACACTAACAGTCGAAGCTTTGTTGGACCCTACGTGGTTCAGCGGGCAGCCCTGGGCAGGCTCGGCACGTGTGCGGCTCTGCCTTTGCCCATTGCTGTGGTACCTGCTAGGCTGTGCCTCTGCGGCTGATCAGGAACCGACCCGAGGGGAGGAGGGAGGAATGTGGGTGTTGTGGATATTATCATTTTGCTTTGGATTGGGAGGGAGCTTTTGAAGTCGGTCTCTTTTGAAGTGAATGTTTCTGAGTGCCCCTCTGCCCGTGCTTGTGGAGCCATCTGAGGGAACAAACCAGACCCCTTTTGGAAGAAACTAGTGTAGATGTGTCCCAGGGGTGCTCATGGGGTCCCTTAAAAGACACATTCTCCTTTTTTGTTGTACCTGCAAGGCTCTCCTAACAGAAAGACAGAGTGCATCGTGTTGTTAAGTTTCTGTTAACAACTTGGGTGAAATCTGGACCTTGCTGAAACCCTGCCTTTGCTTTCCAGGGGGGCAGAATTTTACTCTGGGCTTCTGAAACAGGTGGTCAAGAGTTGGATCAGTCTGTGATTTCTTAGTGTCACTAGTAAATATATGGCTTAAATTGACAGGATCGTTAAAAATGATTACCTTTTGTTCACAGTGATGTTCATAATAATAATATTAACTTGGGATTTATTTGGTCAAAAAATGGGTTAAACATTGCTCAAGTCACGTTGCACTTGCCCATGTTAAACATTACACCACGGTCCCTGCTCGTGCTGGGGAGGAAAGCTGGTGCTATCCTCAACTTTGCACAAATGTTGCACAAGTTTGTCTGGGTATCACATTGCAAACACTGCTGGCACCTGCTTGGCTGTGCTGCCACAAGTAGTCCCACTTTATCATCAGCGACAGCTTGCTGGGATACAATAGCTGTGTGTGCAGACTCCTCTGGGAACCCAGCCCAACTCACCAGTGCAGATGAAACTCAACCTGGCTGCGTGCTACAGTTCTCCAGTAGTCCAGATAAATGTAGAATATCTTGGTACAACGTACAATTTTGGGAAGGCAGTGCTCCTCAGGAGAGCTGGTTTCTTCACCGAGGGATAGACACTCAAGCTTTTTTTGAGGGCATGCAAGTTAAAGTATCAATTTTTACATTTCTTTGGCTTTTAATCTCCAGTGGCATTCAGTGAGGTTACTACCAGCAAATACAAATTAAGGTGGAGCTCATTTGTGCTGCAATGAGCTTGGGATTTTTAGTTAAGGCTTGTAAAAGGATCTTCATTATTGTTGTAATTTAAAAGTCATTATGCTAATGAACCTGAATCTCCAGCTCTGTGCCTTCCATATCAAATGTAATAGAAAATACAGTACTTCGGTTTAGCCCTTCTGATAAAAGTGAGGCCGTAACTGTGTCTGAAATGTATGGTATTGGGGCATTTTCTGGGTATTTGAAGAAGATTTGAGCTCAAAGGGAAAAAAGAAACTCGAGGGAAAAGGAATCTCTCTAAGCACAGGGCACGTTTCAGTGCAGAGGGCAAGTGCAGGGCAACTGCTGGGGAAGCATTCCAGATGCCTTCGCCACATCGGGATGTACCCCGGCCTCATGCCCCTGCCTTTGGAGAGCACGGGGCTGCTGAGGCCTTGTGAGTTTTGGGGGTGGATTTGCAGAGCAACTGGTTCTTTCAGGAGTGATGTTTCTGGCTGCCTGCAAGAACTTGCTTTCAAGGTCAGCAAGGGGCGGTGAGCACCCAGGCTGCTCTCCATGGCTCCCCTCCCAGGGAGGCACGTTCCCGCGGGCGGCTGTGGTGGGATCCCTGTGGATTATACTATTAGGAGATGGTGGGAACAAATGGATGGGTGGAGGCTACTCCGCTCTCCCTCCCTCTGGATGGGAGGAGGTGTGTCAGTGTGTCGTGTGGCAGCAGGTCTTCTGCACGCTGACATTCCAGGGGCCTTGGGTGCTTGCCCTTTGCAGTGTGTCCCACACTAAGGTGAGGCAAGAGAAAGCAGCATCTCAAAGGCCACTGAGATCAGGAAGGCGACAGCGAGGGTCCTCCTTTAGAAAGCTGGTGTGATACTGTGAGCTGTGGGATTGCAGCCCGGATTGTTGATGTAGTAAATGGAACTGAAGGATGACCCATAATGTTTAGTAGTGGTGGTTTAAACACTTAACATTTGTTTTCATAAAATCAAGAGTAGTGCTGATCATTTTAAAGTTAGAGTAGCTACTGGATCTACTTTGGCTACCTAAATCCTTAATTGCATTCACACAGGTTTTATATTCTGTTATGTAGGTGAGATGCTTTTTAGATGTGCGTCCCTCCAGCCTGCAGGAATGTGACTTTCCCTCTTCAGCTATATGATCTGTTCCAGCTGATAAAAAGCACTGGTTGCCGTGTTGCTTTTGTGTGTGCTTCCTTCCACTTCGTCCCTGGATTTCATAGGAGTGGTGTATTTTTGTTTCAAAAGACAGGAAAACATCTATGGCTATGAGAGGAAAATATTTAGTGGAAGGATGACTGACAAAATAACTTTTTGCTGAGATAAAAGCTATCTATCTTCTGCATGGAAATAAATAAAATAGGGAGTTATCTGCAGCTCAAACTACTAAAATGCTTATCCCCGGTAATAAAAACAGAAATGTTTACCACAGCACACTTTAGAAAGTAAATGAGATGTTTTATCTCAGATAAAAGCTATTTTGTCAGTCAACTTCTTCCAGAAAATACTATTGTGCAATGCAGCTATCACTAAAAATGTTTATTTCTCCTTTTTTTTCCTGTCTGTGTGCATTGCAGGCTGTATATTCCCATTTTTCATTACACAGTTTTTAACAGGATATTTCTGCCTTAGTATGTCTTGATGGTTGAAGCATATGCAGATGGCACTTCTTAACTTCAGCCCACAAAGTGAAACTTCAAACCATGAATACTAGAATACTAGAAGTCACAATCGGTTCCTGGAGAAAAAAAAAAGAAATAGTGTATATCAAAGCCCTACAAAAACCCAAATTCAGCGTTGTTGTTTACAAACCCATGTTTGTATTTGCAGCATCTTCTTGTTAAGATTTCTCTATAAGCTGTTGGGTTGCCTTGATTGAGAGGATATGACAAATGGCTTATTAAGGTTGTGGAGGAGGATGGCTGGCTTTGTACACACCTTGCTCAGTGTACTGATTTTTTTTTTTTGTAAGTGTTGATGCTTTCCTTGGTGATTTCTGGGAAAGAAGGAGGCTTTGGGATAACACGGAGACGGTATAAGAATGAGACTGAAGATGTGAGAGGGAGGAAGATCTATTAGGCTTTACTTGATAATCAAGTCCCAAGGGATAGAAATTAAATTTATGGAAGTACGATGGTGGGATTGTCTGGAAACCCTTTTTCTGCTATTTTCAAATTATTTGCAAATGGGTTGGTAGTTGTAATAACTTTTTTTTTAAATTGGATTAGTAATTGTTTTATATTTTTGATTACTTTTTAAGCTTCAGGGTGTATTAATTAATGATTTTCCTTGGTGTATTCCCATGTTGTGATTTACTTCCCTCTTAGCAGTCGCTGAAGTGCTCTTCTGACTTGCACTTGTGAGTTGGAAAGAATCCTTTTTTATTCTGTTGTTCTGGTCACGTTTCCTTGCAGCTCAGAATTAGGCTAGGGTTGCAAACTGCCACATTCAGAATAAACATAGGGTTGTTGTCAGGGGTAATGACAAAAGAATCCTTTATTTCGAATACAGGAGCAGTTTTCTAGGTTTGGATGTTAGGATGATAGTAAACCTGCAGTAGAATTAGCGGTGGGGGCAGCAGATGATGCAAAGCAGTGGGATTTTATACTTCATTATCTCCAGCATCCCAAGCAGTACCTGAGGAAGTGGCTGGCCGCTGATAAAGTGTATACATTTACATTTTCTCATTGAGTGGTCTGTTTTCCTTCAGTGTGTATACGTAGTATCTTGAAACTCCATTTCATTGTTGGCTCCCATCTTTGAGCTGGATGGTTTTGCTCAGATGTCCCATGACTGAGGAAAATAATGCTGGATTTTAAAATGATATTAGGTAAAGGTAGGTAGTGTGCTCACCACTCTTGTGGTAAGGGCTCTTGCTGCTGGGACCTTTAGCAGATGCTTGGATGGGAACCCAGGCATCTGTGCATTTCCACCATTCTGGTCAGAGCATGGCCCTGATGTCTCCAGGCGTCTTCGAGGAAGGGTTGGGAAGACTCATCCGTGGTCTCCTGCCTCCTCCTCAGGGTATGCTGCAGGTCTGCCAGACACCCCTGTAGCTGATGGGTTGTCTTTGGCATTTTGGTTGTCTGGGTGCTCAGGGTTCCTGGGTTCAGGGGCATGTGATAGCACGCAACGCCTATGACGGTATTTAGAGTTCAGCTGAATGTGTAGCTACTGCATATGTTGGCATGTCTAAGCTCACTTTCATCTGCTTATTTTAGATACAGAAAGCAATGACTGCGTCATAGCGCAGCTTCTGCTTGTGATTTCACTGGGCCCCTCGGTTCCTTCATGGGTCAGGTGAAACCTGATTGTGGTAAATTGTGGAGATTCTGGGAATGTGACTGCTCTAAAAGTTGGGAGCAGAATTACTCTATGGGCAGGAAACAAGTGACCGTGAAATAGAAACCTCTTCTGAACCTACATGCTACAAATACCTTTTCAATATTTAGCAGCATAGGCAACTCTACCTGTAATGCTCATGCATGGAAGATGAGTAGGGGGAAGATTAAATGTCAGACACAAGTTCTACACTCTCCATCCCTTCTGCTTCTCTTTTATAAGCCCTCAGGATTTTGAGAGCCCTTGATGGGGACAGAGTTCTCACAACTCAGTGCTGGAGATAATAGCACAACTTACCTGCTTACCTCAGTAATGCCTGACATACAGGATTTGGGCAACTCTTGGCTTCCTTTGGCATACTGACTTGTGCTTCCAAAAATTTCTATGGGAAGTCTAGGAAATGTAGGAGGATTAGTAGAGCTGAAGATAGTAAGATCAGATCTAATGACCCTTTTTGGCAGTCTTACATATTATAGTCTTTCTGTCCTGGTTTCTGTGCGAATGATGGTGTTTTTAGGCAGAATAGTGCTCCAACTACTCTAATAGTGACTTTGCTATAGGAATAAGAATGACAGTGATGTCTTTTATGCATGATAGTTTTTGTTGGTTTTTGCTTCTTTTTTAAAGATATTTGGCCACAGATTGCATAAATCGGAGTACAGTAGAGGTTGACAAGGGGCTCAGTTCTTCAAGGCCCTATTCACTGTGGTTGTTCACTTTAAAGAAAGAATACGAGACTTGATTAAATTCCCTTTTGCCACTTTGTGTGTCTGTGACAAGTGACAGTTTTATTATTTTTTCCCCCCAGTGCAGCTCTTTTTTCAGCGTTGAAAAACATTAAGCTATTTATAGATGTAACACAAGTTTCCAAAAGGATGTAATCTTCATGGAAAATTTTGAAATCTGCCATTGTGCGATCTCTTGTTTGTTTGGTGAGGATATACCCAACACCTTTCTTCGTAAGACCTGGTGCATACGATTCAGTTGAGATTTCATTACAATGTGTTAATTGTGTTAATTCTGTTGGATTGAAACATAATCAAAAAGCACGGCTTGGCTCCTATGGACAGATCTATATCACCTACCGTGATCTGCCCTAGAAATCTCTTCAAAGCTGG
This sequence comes from Phaenicophaeus curvirostris, assembly GCF_032191515.1. NCBI lineage: Eukaryota > Metazoa > Chordata > Aves > Cuculiformes > Cuculidae > Phaenicophaeus > Phaenicophaeus curvirostris. Next base: position 16,457,923 of record NC_091392.1, on the reverse strand, counting down.
TCATATAGGCTGCAGCTGTGACTGGCTGATAGGCAGGAGGGTGCCCATCTCACCCTACTGATTACAGAGGGAACATAAGTGACTGCTTTGTTGTTAGGTAGCTAGAGTTCAGTGGGATGAACCCACCCTGAATGTATGTGCCAGGATGGAAGGGTTTGTTTTCTTTGGTAGCAGTGATTGTGCTGATTTCTGTTAAAGCAAGCTACCTGTGCTAACAAGCTTAGCAGGCTAGATGGAAAGGATGGTGGAGGCTGTAGTTTGCAAACAGGGTAATGTTTTTCCATTAATAATGTTAGGAGAGACTTTAAATATTTGTCAAGAGTTTGAATGAAGGGGGAAAGTATGCTTTTATGGGGATTTGGCATTCAACAAAGAAATAAAAATTTAAAATACTTCAGAAAGATGACTGCACTCAGGGAAAAAAGCGATTGGACAGAAAAATAGGATTTGCCGGAGAGAAAGGAAGACTTTTGGACTTTGTTTCAACAAGTCGTTAATACTGCTAAGCTGTAACTGCCTTCGTATTTATTCCAGTATTTACACTTGACAAGCACAAAAAAAGCAAATAAATGAAACAGTAAACCTGTAATAAATCCTTAGGGGACCACATAATAAACATAGACATGTTACGCTTATCACATACAAAGGAAAGTAATCTGTTTTCAACACCATTTGCTGAATGTGTGATAGATGCAACATTCCGTCAGCTCTCCAGCACTTCTGGAAATGATGGAGGAGGGAGAGGCCATTGTTAACAGCCACTGTCAACACAGCATCTCCTGACTGCTGAGGAGTCTGTGGGCTAAATGTAGTTTCAGGGAGAAGCAAAAGCATCTGGACTCCACCAAAAGGGGCAAAGCAGGGACTTTATTGTTAGACTTGAGTTTCACAGACATGTGGCCAGCCTGCCTTTGCTGTGAAATTCCAAGGGCCTTTAAGGTTTAGAACCAGACATACTCAAGGTGATTCTCTGTAGCTGCTTTGCCACTGGATCATGCATCATAGATACGAAGAGTTGCTGGATCGGTTGGGTTTGCTCTTTCACTAGATCTAGATCAGACTCCTTGGCCCTATTAAAAACTGATGTTAGTGAGTCTTTGAGTTTATTGAATTGCTGTCATAGCACTTCTAGACTTTCTAGGGACTAGCCCAGTCTGACCTCTCTGGGTACATTGTTTTGTGTGCTTGCAGCAATGTTCATGCTGGGTCTAGTTCTAAAGGAGATCTTTTAATGTCCGTGCTGTGATTTTTATGTTTTATTGTCTTTATTTAGCTCTCAGAATTTTTTTAAATCGCGTAAAAACTGTCCCACACTAGTGCATTGCTTGTTTTAGCAGTGTAGGGTTGCCAGTCTCCAGATGCTGTAGGCACAGCTCAGCATGGCTAGGAAGAGGCGTTTGAAACCTTTCACAGCTTAGGTCCAGTAGAGAACTTGTATCTAAACATCAAATACCTCAGTCCCTCACTTGTAGGTGCCTGTTCCCTGCAGCGGTATCCTGTTTTAGGCAATTAAGTGTCCTATAAAGTGGGAGTACTTGAAATACCATCCCGCTACATCTTGGGCACTTCACTCAGCACAGCAATCAGGACACTTGGCAAGGGCAGAGATGGGCTGGGCTCCAGCCCTTGATCTCAAAGCTCTTACTGTGCTATACATTAAAGAAGAGCCGAATAAGGTACAGAAACACTTGTGGGACTCACGTTTCCCATCTCTTAGGTAAGTGCCATAAGCTACAGAGTCAAGCTCACACTTGCAGGGTGCCAGAGAGGAGGCTCTCTGGCTCATGTTTGTGTATGTGGACACCTACGCTTCAGCTGTGCAGCAGTGTGGGCAGCCTGGCTTTGACCCTCAGCTGCTGGATTTTGTTTAGGGTGTAATTAAAGCTGGATCACAAACCATTCAGGTCATGTCGGGACTAGGTCAGTTGTGGTAGTAGCCAGGGACTCAGCTCTTCCCATCTTGGAACTCAAAGGTGAAATAAACAAGAAACCCAGGGCTTTTCTGTGAGTAGTTTCCTGTTGATCAGTGCTGATTTGTTTGTCTTCTGGCTTTACCTATTTATAAATGTATTTTGCTTTTATGTGGAGAGGCCCCCAGATGAGCAGAAGGGTCAGTTATGGAAGGATTCACAGGCTCAGACTTAAATTACGCTGCTAAATATCCAGAGTTCAGCCCATCTTCACCTACTGTTTAATCCTCTTTCTCACTGCAGTTAGCCATGATGATAGACTTGCTTGTAATTATCAACATGTTGCTGCTCGTCACTTGGATCCTGTGCCTTTTCCCGCAATGTGCTCGTTGATGCTACAGCTAGGCAACATTGTCCTGACACATACGGTAAAGGTCTTTTGGCTGCAGTGGTAGAGCTGTCCTGTTGGTTGACTCAATTTCCCTTCTCACGGGGTGTATTTCTGATGTTAGACTCCTTTTATTGACACGGTGTAATTTAGAAATGTGTGATCTGCATGATGAGCTCTCCATCTGGCAGGTAATCCCATCTTAACTACAGTTTCTTGAGATCATGAAACCTGCTGGTGCCTTCTGGTTGGTTTCGCAGGCTGTCTGCAGAAGGATTCGTTATTAGCAAAAGCAGCGTGGGCACATTTCTGTGAGTTTTTCAGAATGTTAGGTAGGACAGGTTGACTTACCAGTCTTGCTTACGAAGCTCCCCAGCATTATTTTGCATTGAGTTGGCGATTTCAGTGCTTGAGTTTGTTGACCAATCTCTGGCAGCACATTGTGTGCACTGCTGCTTTGCTCTGTTTATGTAAAGTGGGAAACTTATGTACATTTTAGGACCTGGTGGATGCTGAAAGCTTGTTACACAAAACACACTGGTGTTCCTGTTTCCTTCTTGCTTATCTGCTTCTCCCTGTTCCCTTTGCATTCATTGGATGTGTTTGCCACGGGCTGTTCTGCAAGCAAGGCGCCACGGCTGCGGAGTTTGCCTGCTGCAAGTTTATACCAGGCCATGCTCAGTGGAGACCTTGCAGGGGCTGCTTTTGTAATACCTGCTGTAAATAATTAGGATAATCACCAGACACCAACTAACAGCGCTGTGAGATGGCCAGATACAGTGCTGGGGATTTCCCTGAGCCCAGCCAATGGTGTGTCTGGCAGGCACTGGGAGCCGGCTGGCAGTTGCCCACCAGTGCGAGGTGTTGCAGCATCGCTCTCTTTTGCTTTTGGGGAGGTGGGGCTGGTTTCTCATCCACCCCTTACCCTCTTCAGACCACTGTGCTATTACTTGCTATAGGTGGGTGCATTGGCCCAAGATGAGGGTCAAGGTCTGTCCCTTCCAGGAATGCCCTGTGAGATGGTTCCAGTGAACCAGTGGCAGCCATTGCACTGCCCATACAGCCCTCATACTTCCAGTGGCCATTTTGGAGAACTGAACACAGTATTCGAGGAGCGGTCTCACCAGTGCCGAGTACAGGGGCAGAATAACCTCCCTGGACCTGCTGGTCACGCTGTTTCTGATACAAGCCAAGATGCCACTGGCCTTCTTGGCCACCTGGGCACACTGTTGGCTCATATTCAGTCAGTCAACCAACACCCCCAGGTCCCTCTCCTCCAGGCAGCTTCCTAGACAGACTTCTCCTAGTCTGTAGCACTGCACAGGGTTGTTGTGCCCCAAGTGCAGGACCCGGCATTTGGCCTTGTTAACCCTCATGCCATTGGACTCTGCCCAGCAGTCCAGCCTGTTCAGATCCCTTTGCAGAGCCTCCCTGCCCTCCAGCAGATCAACACTTCCTCCACTTAGTGTCATCCGCAAACTTGCTAAGGGTGCACTCGATGCCTTCATCCAGGTCATTGATAAAGACATTGAACAGGGCTGGACCCAGTGTTCCTTGTCGCTCAGCAGTGTCTGGGACTTTATTCAGTTTTAAGAGGCTTTAAACTAATAAATTCCTATTTACTATCAACAGCATTGATAGACATGACCAGTTAATGGCAATAAACTTGGGTGGGAACCGAGAGACAAGGACGTTTATTCTGTTGTTTGCGGTGAACATGTTTATTTTGTATGAATGAGTTTTACAAACTTGTGTGCAATGTGCTTTTAAAATACGTCCCTTGCCAAGTGGTTGGGGATTTCTTAAGCAGAGCTGACTGACTGACTCCTTGGCACAGCCACCAGGCATCAGGCTGCACTGAAGCCAAGATACTGAGATGATCAGATAAATTACCTGAATTCTTCATGCCACCCGTGACAGCTCTGCATCTATCCCTTCTTTTCCTGGGTGAAAGTTTTCCATTTCTCCTGCTCTGAGGTGATGTCAGTAATTCCCTGGGTTTTTGCTCTGCCTGTCCTTGATCAGACTTTAGCTGTCAAAAGATCCTATTGCTCTGCTCAAGGCCTAAAGGGAAGGTAAAGTGAAAACTTTCATGGCTGATTTGAAAGCTTTCTCAGACTATAAACTGTCCCATGGGGTAAACAGCTCTGCTCTTACTCTACACATGCCATACTGATCATATAGGATGTCATTTTACTGGCTTAGTTCTGTGTAAAGTTGGGATATTGTGCATTTCAGGTATTTAAATAAACTTATATAAATGACTTATGATAAGAAATTACAAATTTTATTCCTGTGCTGAAACTGAATTTTAAAGAAAACACTCTGAGATTTCAGCAGTTGTGAAACTCACGGTGTTGTTCTTTGCACTGTGGAGCCTTTGTGCTTGCTGCTGCAGTCATATTAGATGACATTGCCTAATACTCGGCAAGGCGTATTCTTGGCTCATTCAGCAGGTAATACTCCCTCAGGGTCACTGAATCCCTCCAAGTACTTAGCAGAGAGCTCAGCCTGATGATTTTACAGCCACATGTCTGTGTTGGTGTTTCCAGTGCTCTTTCCTTTTTTTTCCAGTAGTTTTCGTTAAAAGAAGGGCTCTGACTAATTTTGTGACCAGTGTCATCTGTTCCTACTTCCCACTTCAGCCAGTCAGTGGCTAATTTGCTGGTGGCCTGTCCTCGCGGTGGGTTTTTTGCTATTGAACTCCCGCTCCATCCTCATGGTGTAGTGGGAGAGGCTGATTGGTGTAGGCACCTTCTGGGGATGCTCAGATCCTGGGGCAAGGGCTTGAGCTTGCAGCTGAGAACTGGTCCTCTAGCAAATGAGATGCTGATCCATTAAAGCTGTAGGGTAATTTAATCACTTTTGGAAAGCACAATAGTTAATAATCCCACACTAAGAAACTGCTACTGCTTCTGTTCCTTATTGGATATCTTAATTAATTTCTTTTCCATTTCTGTTCTTAGGCATTGTGTAGCATTTAATTTTCTCTACTATAACTTATGAGTCACAAAATTTCTTGAAATGGGTTAGCCTCTGTGTGATGGTGTTTCAGCACCTCTTGTATTTCCTTTGCCTGGATTGTGTGTTGCTGCTTGTTTAGAGGCAACACTGCTGCTTCCCCAAGGAAAGCAATATAGTTGCCTTTCTATGAGATGCTGAGACCACGCTGCCCTCTCTTTGGGGATGGGGCCTCCACTTACTTATGTAGTATTTGAAGTGCTTATCAAATACCACATGGAAAATTATTCCATTTTCTGAAATGACACTGTTTGGATGATTTTTCTTGTCCACCTGCTCACTGTCTATGTGTTTGAGTTGGTTCAAAAAGATGGAAGCAATGGATCAGCTGAAAAATGTGTTAACGCACGTGGTTTCCACCACACAGGTTTATTAAGTGTGATCAGTCTATTAAAGAAACAAGGTATTACATACTGCTATACAAGGCACTGCAAATATCTCATGTCTGTACTATTCTGATAGCTCCTAGTTAAGATAAGTTAATTTATACTGTAAAGAGGACAAGTTCTGGAACAGAGAATTTATTTCACTGGAGGTATCATTCATGGTAGAAGGCTGCAGCTTTTGTATTACAAAATGAAAACTGAAGAGAACGATGGCTGCTACCTACCACTCTGAAGTACTTATGGAAAACAAAGTGAAGAGAAGGGCAGTGTAAAGGAAAAAATGAATCCACTGAGGATCAACTCTCAGTAAATTTAGGTGGGATGTTGGAAGACAGTTTGAAACCTGTAGGGAAGTAAATTTTTGGAACAACCTTTCTGTGAAGGGATCCAAAGAAGAGTAGCTGGGTTTAAGATGAAGCTTGGTAAATTGATGAACACTTGGTAGATTATAAGTAGCATTATGTATATACCACATACTTCCTTGAAAAGCTTCTTTGAGCAGAAAATGGGACTTGGTGGGAAAATTATTTCCCATTCTATTTTTGCTGCAGGAAATTAAACACACGTATTAACAAATTGTAAATGTGTTGGCCCTTTGAACTGCCTCAGCTTGTGTAAGTTGTTTTGTGGTGATAACAGCATTGCTATCGTCTCCTAAAATTGGTATCAAAAGAAGATAAAGATTCCACAAGGCAACGTGGTTCAGTGAATAAATGAATGGGGCTGGAAATTATTTACAAATGTCATAGCCTGCAAGTTGCAGCAAATCTGAGCCAATCTAGCTTCTGGCTGTTACAGTCCTTCCCTTTCCAGCACCTGTATGACTTTGTGCTGGGCTGTTTCCAATCACTAAATTGCTAAAAAGCCAACCTGGCATAAGGAAAAAAAAAAAAAGGCAAAGGGAGGATAAAAGCTGATAATAAGCCAAACTGCCAGTAAGAACCAACCAAATAGAAGCGTTCTGACTTAGTATTCGCTATGGGCTGCTGTGGATTTGCAACCAAAGCCTGAAGAAAAATACTCATTTTTGTTGGGTTTTTTCTGAGTAGGATTTTTATTACTTTGTGCTGGAACAGTTCAGCACATGGTTAGTCAGGTACCAAGGATGGTGTAAAAGAGAAGGCAGTAGTTAGCTGGGTTTAAGCTCTGCCCTTGGCTTGGTGGATTCTATGCTGTTGGTTCTTGGAGAGGATTATATATGTTTGCCCATGCTTGCATTTTGTCCCTTCAGAGAGGCATGTATCAACATATGAAAAGGTTCTTTAAGCCTGCGAGACCACATTGACTCAAACTAAGGGGAGAACTTGTTCCAGTGCTCTGTGCATGATCTCGGCACCTAACCCACGTAGGCAAGTATGTCAGCACTCGCCACTCTCCTCTGTGGGTGCAAAACTCCCAGTTTTCATTTGTATGAAGTTCTGCCACCTAGAAGTTATACAACTACCTGAGCCTATCACAGATAGTGTGATGCAAAATGCAGCTACATTATGCTAACATCAAAATCAAAGGAGATGCAATAAACATATAAAAGCACTTGTCTTGAAAACACACAGAGGACAAGAAAATATTGTAATAAATGAATGCAAAAATAAACTGAGTATTTTTTTAGTTCTTAATTCCCTGTAGATTGCTGCATTTCTAGGTTTATTAATTTAAAAAAATAACAAATTTTGATTAAAAAGATATGTAATTCTCTGATAGTAAGGATTTTGCATTAAGAAAATGCATGTATTTATGAGTTCTGGCTCAGTCCTTTGAATTATCTAGGCACTACTGTAACTGATAAGTGAATGCTGATAACCCTGTTAATATTTCAAGGACTCTTGCAACTGTAGGGGAGCAGTCGGTAACTATCACATTCCTTTGCATTGCAGGACAGGCTTTTTATTTGCTATGTTAATAGTGTTATATGAATACATTTTTTTTTAGCTCTGTTCACCTTGTCTCATAGCAGCTCCTTGGCAAGCAGCCTTATGAACTGTTTAAGATGCTTCTTACTCACAGAGGCTGGGCTCATTGCCTGCCCTGGTGGTGGCTGGGATTTGGATTGCAAATTCCTGATCTGAACAAAGAGGGGGAATAGAAAAGGCTGGTCTCTGGCCTCTCTCACACTTTAGGAAACCTCGCTGGCTTCAGAGGATTGTACTCCTAACTCTGGCTGCATTTCAAAAAAAAAAAATACTTCTATCGTTGCAAAAACGGGTATAACCCCATGAGTAGGCTCATTGCTAGAAGAGGGAAGAGAGGTGGCTCCAGGGAGGCTGCTGAGATTGCAGGCACCATCTTATTTAGAGTCACCTCAAACCTTATCCACACTTGTTCTCATTTTTATTTCCCCAACCCCCCCAACCCCTTGCCTTGCTTCCTCAGAACCATGGGGCTGGAGATCTTTTTTTAGAAAAGGAGGGTGGGACAAAAATTTGATGGAGACAAACCATGTATGCAGTATGCATCCACATGGTGTTCCTTCACTGTGTTCATCAGCTGCACCCAAAGGCCTTATAGTCCAAGAAACAGCTTGCTGTAATTGCTTTCACGAGACAGTATCAACTGGGTAGGATTTGGCCTGTACTGGCTTGTGTTTGCTGAGCAGCAGAGGAGATGAATCAAACTAAATAGGTTGACTCATTAGAACTGGGCACATGCTATGGTTTGTATGTATAAAAATGCTCAGAGTTGGGAAATGAGCTGTCACGGTCATGAAACCATTATCTACCTTTGATTTGCTGCTCTTCAAAGCCTTTGAAGAGAACCTGTAAAGTCCACGTTGACCATACTCAGAGCAGAGGGTGACCAAGCTTGTCTATTATTTAATTCCCCAAGGGTTGGGGGCAGGGACACTCCAGTTACTGCAAGGCAGCCACTGAGACTGCAATTGTGTCCTTGCACCTCTGGTTCCCTTTCTGCCATCTCTGGCATCAAAGGTGCCAGAAAAGCTCAAATCATTCATTTTTGTGGAAACCTGTATTGAGGACTTTGCACAATAGGTAGTGCTGGCCTAAACAGTCTGTAATTATTCATTGGTTTGGTTTAGGAAGGTTGGCAATTGCTTCCCTGAAGCCAGGCTTGTGTAGTGTGATGAGGAAAGCTGCTTTCATGTCTCCTAAGCTGCGTTTTGATTTGAAACCAACCTCCCTCTGACTCTTCTCTTGGGCAACCTTGTCTTAAAGTTATTCACCGCACACTGAGATCTCTACCTGTCACGTGGCATAAAGTCACAGGTCTTCATCTTAAAGGACTAGGAGGAGTGAGGTAGAGGCAGGGAGAGCATGACCAGATGGACACCAAGATTACCCTACTCTCCACCCTGTGATTTATCAGAAGAAAGCCAGTCAGGGATGCTTCTCTTCTACATGAGAAACCCTCCAGGTGAACTGAAAGGTAGACCCAGCTGCGATCCCTTGAGACAAGAACCTGGTTTGATCTGCAGATGAGAACTCTTGCAGATGAGAACTCTTGCAGATGCAGAGCCAGTGTGTCGGCCAGGAGCTGCCACAGAGGCCTGGGGGCTGTGCTCCATGGGAAGGAGCTGTGGGGCTCCCTCACACTGATCTCTGCAGTCAGGAACAGTGTCTCATAAATTTTGTCTTGAATATAATATGCACGAAACCAGCCTCTGGGAAAACCTGGTGTTCCCTGAAGAAGGTTTTTGGGTGTATCCTGCTCTGTGAGTGAGTTATGATTTCTGTGAGGTGCAACACACCCTGTCTTGGATGCGTTTGTTAGTCAAAAAGTACACTTAACTTTCTTTTGTTGCAGGAGAAGTGAGTGAGTCTGAGGGAGAGGCAGGTAAACAGTGAAAGAAGATCTCCTGGCACAGCTAGTTTTAGAGCTAGCTGCACAGGGACTGGGATGTAGCTGGGCTGCCCGATTGAGCACCATGTGTAGGTAATTAAGGAATACCCTCCAATTAGCCTGAGTGGCCCTTTAACTGGTGTGAGATCAATAAGCCCAACTGCCATACAGATAGCAGAAAATAGTCTGGATGATTTTAACCACTGGTTTGCATATTTAAGTAATCTAAAGTTAGAAAAGACCTGCCCTGCTAATGTATACAGAAACTCATTAAGCAAGGCAGGGATGCCTGTCTGCCCTGGGGGCTGAATGTCAGAGTCTGGCTGGGCCAGCATGCGTCCCTCAGCTTGATCCCCTCCCGGCATGGCCAGAATCCATCCCTGCAAGCGAGCCAGCTTGGCAAGGTGCTACTGCACCAGTCAAAAACTGCATCAGGTCCAGTGCTGGCACTGTTGCAGGTGATCTTACACAGTGCCTTGTTTATTTTACTATCGTAAGCATCACCTCTCAGACCTGCTAAATTGTTTGAGGCCAAAAGGGTGTCTAAACTAATATCCCCACTCTAGCTCTGCCTAGTAACAAATATTAAAGAAAGAGTATGAGAAACAGGACGAGTACAGACTGGTTCTTCCCCTCTTGCACTGACCCAGCTCCCAGCAGCTACGTGTTCAAGGGCTTTTGGGGCTACAGGCTTTTCCTGGCTCCTTGTGTTTACTTGTCATGGGACAATGAGGATGTTTAATCCCTCTCTGAGACTTCAGCTTTCACCAGCGCCTGATCACAGTCCCCACTGTACAGATGGACATGCTCACAGAGAGTGTTTTCTTTGCTTCTGTTAAAAGATGTTGTCTGATGAATGTCACTGGGTGATCTCTAGGTTTTTAAATTGTCAGGAACAGGGATTATTCATTCTTTGTTCTGCGTCTCCTTGTTGTGATTATATGTTTCTTCGTCATGCCTCCTGTGAGCTGTCTATCTTCACATACTAGAAGGAGCACTCCTAGTCTTGTAATATACTGTGGAGATGACTTCTCCAGATGTCCCTGACTTATCCAGGAGGGTGTAAATTAAAGCACCCTGCTGTAAATGGGTGTATTTATTCCCAAACCATTTCCAGGGAAGGGGCAAATTACACAGAGTAATTTTCTGCTGTGTTCTCAGATGCTTTGAGCTTCGTGTTTTTCTGCAAAAAAATTACTGAGTTTACATCATTCTTTAAAACTCCTTTGCAAAACTTGCAGAGCTTTGACCAGAGAAACACTCATCCCTGGGTGGCTGCTGCTGGCTACTATCTGAAAAGCAGCGGGGTGCCCCATCTAGTTTTTTGTTATTCTTTTTGCTCATCTCTCTAACTGGGGTGTTTTGGATACAGCTAATACCCATTTCAGTACACAAATAGTAGCTATATTGCCTCCTCATTCAGGTTAGAGCAAAACTTCTTAGAGAAGAATAAAGAACCAGGTGCAGTGAATGTATTTTTACATTTTTATTTGTATTTGTTGGCACTCTTAGCCTGCAGATTGCCAACAGAAACAAGCCATGCCAAGCAGGGTTTGCTCTACTCCCTATGCTACAGGTGATAAAGGATAACCAGAACCAGAGCTGAATTTCTTGTCAAAATCAGTGTTTGTCCCCATTTGACTTTTGATTCCATTTGGGCCCCATCTCTGGGTAATTGCTGGTTGTGAAAACAAGCACGAGAAAGGGGAGTGTGCGAGATAACCCATGACTTCAGAGTCTCTGCTTACCTTAAGCCAGCATATGCATATCACATCTTCTGAGCTGACCCCTGCACTGGCGGCTGTGCAGAGACAAGGGACCATCGACCCTGGAGGAGGAGCATGACTCAAGCTAAACATTTCACCTTGTTTGCCTTTTTTTTTAATATATGTATCTATTGTGATACTTCTGCTATTATAACCACATTAACTGGGAGTACATCTGAACCTGATACTTTAATTGTTATATGAATTGCTTTTGAATCTCTAAGGAAAAACCTTCCTTTAGCAATCCTGCCTTCCTGATCATGGTTTTGCCTTGGGGTGGGATGGATATGGCTGCCTGGTTTCTTAGACTCCTTGCTGATCACTTTGTCATAGAAAGACACTCACACACTCACCTACAAAGTGAGTGTATGTGGCCAGCTTTTATTACATGGGGTCCGTCCACTAAAATCAGAACACATTGGATGCATATTCTTTTTAGGCATTAGGTTTAAATTTGTCTCTATTTACTGGTTTAAAAAAAGGCAAAAGCAAAAAACCCCAAAAATCTTGAGCAACATTGTTCAAAGGACATAAAATGGAAAGCATTTGCTGTTTTTCTTGTGTTTACTATTGTAGAGCATAGGTTCTTGGTCCCATTTTGGATTATAAATCACTACAATAAAATGAAAAAAGCCAGCTACTCTGCTTTGCCTTGCACACAAATATGATGGAGCTTTATGTAACTTTTTAAAGTTTTCTGCATATGTTTTTGACTCCACTTGTAGTAGATGAGACTTAACTTGAATCTTACTGGTGATGTCTCAGTCACAGATGATTGAGCAGGGAATTATTACCCAGCCTAAGAGTTAACATGAGGATTACTGGCAAGTTCCTGTCTGCATCAGCTTTAAGTGAACTATGTTACTGCAAAAGCTGTAGAAGGTTCAAATTGCTTGAGATCGTGCCAAAGGACTGTCAGTGGTCTTTTGTTAGATGCTGACCACCTCAGGCAGGGCTCACAAAGAGAGCCTATTTTGTTTAAACTGAGCAGTGCTAGCTCTGTGTTTGAGACTTATAGCCTAGCTACTTTCCCTATAACGTCTGGCATATTAAAACCAATTATCAGTGTCTCTCCAAAAGCCTCCAGGAGGGAATCTAGCAGCAGTGTGACTCAGGTTTTCCCAGTTTTAATGGGAACTTACTGCAAAGGCCTCTTGTGGCCTACCTTCATCTTTACCTGAATCATAAAACTTGATTTTAACCCGGTACTGCTGACTGACCCCTCCATATGGCTGGTACCTGGGTCATTGGTCCTAAACTGGACATGTCTGCTGATGTTAAGCGCTGCCAGATTGATACACCATTGAAATAAAGCAATAGTTTGTATTCTGGACAGTCAAGGTGAGGCTTCATGTCTTTTCTTAAGCAATGCAAAGCTGTGATGGAGACATCTGCAATGCCCCTTGTGTGGTTGTGATCTTAGGAACAGTTCTCCATAGCTACAAGTTCCCGCCTCACTGTTGCTGAGAGATGCCCTCTCCATTACACCATTACACATTCTTCCTCTGTACGGCCCGTGTTGCTCTGGGAGATCTCAGACATTGCACCACCATAGTTCTTGTGGAGGAGAAGAGCCTGAAATGTCATCACTTGCATTGAGGAACAGGGTCTCCAGTGCATGATGGCCAAAACTTTCTTATCAAGTTAACTGGAGTTGGGAGGCTGGACAACCGCCCTTTCTCATACTGTCATTTAAAGGATCCACCACTGTAGAAATTGTCCTTGCAACATCTGGATTTTAGATCATTTCAAGAGGAACTTGTCTAGGTTGACAAACCCTGGGAGACAGGGGAATTGGTGATATCAGCAGAATCAGGAACTGTTCTTCACTGTCAGCTCCTGGAGAGGTCAAGGTCACCCTCCAGGAAAGTGGAGGATGGTGAAACTTGTTGTACCTTGTTATGGGAAACATCTAAGTGGTGCCTACAAGAGGCCAGTTACAGGGCAGAGCAGTGGGGACTGGTGGGGATTCCATTAGTTTCCCAACTGCTCACATCTATCAAGCTGTACATTGCTAGTGGCCACCCTGAGTATGTGACCACAGCATTCCCATGTATTCCTGGAGGATGCTGTGAACACCAGCTGGAAGTCTGCACACCCTTGTTTCCAGTGGAACTTGGTGCTCTGTGGGTAGAGTATCCTGACACAAGTCTCCAAGCATGAACACGTTTTGTTGAAATAACCTGCTTGTGGCATTGTGTCAGCAAAATTTGTGAATTTCAGATTCTCTTGTCTTTCCACATCTTTTCTAGATTGATTGACCTATGTCTTCATCTTTAACTTGGGAGGTGTTGCCTTCTGGCTGATTTCTTTTTTTCATCAGTTTCAGCATGTCAGTGGGGCTGTGCCTGACTTTCTGCACCTGTCTCTGTTGACTTTGATGGATGCACAAGTTTGTCACTGTTCAAGCCACTCCCAGCTTGGCCAGCATCCGTCTTGGAGGATGAGACAAGGAACAGCCTTTGTCTTAGCTGAGAGACAATGTGATCTATGTCCAGAAGCTATAGATAGCTTGCAGCTAAATGCACGCTCACGTAGCTCTGTTGCACTCAGAGCAAGAGGCTGCATTTCACAAAAGGAATTTGTCTCGCTTTCATAATTACATAGAGAACAGCATCACCAGTCCTGCCCTGTTGGCATGTCCTGCCCACTGCCAGAGATCCTCATTAAAGGGCCTTTTTCTCTGTTTGAGGGGCTGTGGATACACAGCCTTAACCGAGTGTCATGCCTTGAAGTGGGAACTGGCTGCCAGTCCTTTTACTGACGTAATTTTTCTGTCAAAGCTTATTTTCATTAGCCAGATGTATGGGCATTCATTAGTGTTTTGTAGAGAAATTCCTCCGATCCGTTTGCTGAACCCTTCAGAGCTTAGGTTTTGTGTTTTTTTCTGATGATAACATGGCAGAATCACAAGTATTAGCAGTTACTTGGTGGTTTATATATTCTAAGAGATCTGTAAATATCCTTATATTGAAACATTTTTCATGTTTACAGTGTGTTTGTATGTTACCGTGTCCCAGTATATGACTGTAACTATTTTTGAGGTCAAAATATTGAGAAATTGACTATTCTTCCTATATTTTAACCCATAAATAGTGGCAGTAGCATGAGACAAGATCTTGTATTAGTTTATTCCCATTACTTTCTGAAGCAACAGATCCTGGTGAGAGTCACAGGCAAAGATACGCAGTTTTGTATGGATTCTTCTAGAAACAGAGGTGTTTCCCCCACTCCTTTATTTGTTGTGGGTTTATTGTAACATCTCTTTTTCTTATGGCATACCTGCTGCTTCTAGATGAGAAGTAGTTGTACTCTTATCAAGTTAAAGGCTACCTTGCAGGAGCATAGTCTTCTCAGGCACATCTTGCATAAAACTGCCTCCTTTCTTTTAACTCTTATATATTGTATAACACTGTATTGTTATTGTATAACACTGAAACCATCTTTTTTGTGTGCATACCTACATGTGTGAAGAACACCGAGGTGGTAAAAGCAAACAATTCTTGCCACATGTTACGGCTGTCAGCCGCTGGTGCAGGTGGTTGACTGAGTGTGTGTATAGCCTTTCCATCCCACAGATTCAATAGCAACAGCTGCTAGGACTTCTGTGCCAGCTACGATTGCAAAACTGTTCTCTGCGTTTTTCTTCCCATGCTGATCAACCACCCCTGCAGCAGGCTACATGCAAGCTCTCGGTAGTGAGACCATTTGTACAGGATGAGGCTCCAGAATCCTCCTTTTGCACTTCAGCATCTGCTGCTGATTTACTGCAAGCTGTTTTAGTTGTGCCACACACATAACCTGTGTAAATTTATTTCCCTGTGAAAGTAGTAACAGGTCAGAAATCAGAGAAGAAAATGAGCTCGCTGGAACCTGGGTGGATGCAAATCCTCCCTGAAAGGGAAAACGGGACAGCCACATGGCTGTAGACCATCCCCTGGGAATGCAAAAGCCCTCAAAATTGACACCGGGTTGGAACTGCGATGTGAATATTGAAGAGTCTCTTTTATCGCATTCCCCATGAGGTAATTCTTAAGGAATAACATGAAATTGCTGATGAAAGGGAAACCCTTTATTTGCTTATTCTAGAGAGAGATGGTAATATAGTACAAGAAAACCTCTGTATATATGAGTTGTGAGAAATTATTGCATTTGATTTTGTTGTTGGAGACATAGCAGAGATTTAGCGAATAAAGACTGACAAATGTTAAAGGATCCATATTGTGGATTGAAATAAAATGCAGGTATGGAGAGGATATCTCATGATCTCATTATCTGTCCCTATATAATGCATCTTCATAGGCTTGCAAGCTCCCAAGGCACCAAACCGTTAGATATCAGAACACCCATGTTTTACACAAATTATGCTGATGGCAAATGGTTTTTATTTCTCTTATTCTATTGTTTTTCCCTTTACAGCGCGAATCTTTTGGCCAGCAATAATGCAAAATTCCCAGTTCTTTTCAAAAGCTGATGTTTGCCAAAACAGTAACCTCATAGATTATTTTCTTGTCAGTAGAGGTTTTAACCACAGTTTTGGCAGAGCCCTGAAACATGCCCTTTCTGAGGAAAGAGTTGTCTGGGATAGAAAAGCATTGGCATTAAAAAGAGGTTGTCATAGTGATTGAAACCTCCTTATAGACATTCCTCAGGAAAAGTAGCCTGCAAGATGCACCTTTGTAGTCCCTTTTTTAAGTAAGGGACCCTTTAAATTGAAGAGCCTATTTCATTGTCTAAATGCAGATTTCTGTCACTTGTAAAACAATAGGACTCTGGAGTGCTGTTTGTGTATCAATGCTTACTTTAATTACTTTCTACAAGAAATGACTCAATGAGAATTAAGTTCCAATTTCTTGCTATTGCAAGGCTCCAGGTTTTTTAGTTCTAAACCAGGATCACAGCTTGGTTCCCTGGATTAATAGGAAAAGATTTGAGGAAGACACTCAAACTGAGCCCTCAATGACCAGCTCTGAGCAGGCTTGAAAAGCACAGCCTGGGAAATCTCCTCATCGATGCTCGGTCTTTTGCTTGAAAAGACCTAAATAAGGTCAGGATTTCACTGTTGTCTCTTGAGCAGGCAGGTCCACATGTATGACCAGTGTGTTTGGGACTGGACATTAAAAATGTGTGGATGAAAAAAGAGAATTAAGAATAGGCATAAATTACTTCTATACTAAATCTAGAGTGTAGCAGTTAATCAGTATGTTTTTATATAAATATAATTTCAGTCACTGTTATATCTGTGTTTTACTTCTGTTTACCACAATAAGATGAGGAAGCACTTTTCTAGGATTGGACCTTCACTATAAAGGAAAATTAAATGCATGCTGGATAGTTTGGAAGAAGATCAAAGACAATTAAGCTAGGAACTAAATATGTGCAGGGGTAGGGTGAAGTTGTACAAGTGTCCTGGCAATTGCATTTTTTGATGCTTGGAGTCTCTGGATGTACCTTATTCCATACAATTACTTTCGATTCTTTCATAACACATGTACACGCAAGGAATATTAATTAGATGAAAGCTAAACTCATGGCTAGCCCACAGCCATCTGTTAGAAACCCTTTTTTTTTTTTTTTTTTTTTTTTTTAACCTGGCTGCCCAAGAAGAAAGGTCTAATCCTGAGACATTCGGAGATAGTGGCAGAATGAGAGGTGTTGATGTGAGCTGCACTGAATTTCAATGCCTACTTCTGCAACAAAATTAACGCCAAATTCCAGTCCTGTTGTGATTAAAGGAAGAGGCTAAGAAAGAGACCTTTGGGAAGATCTTGTTATTTCTGGAAGTACCCAAAGCCCCCTGGGAATGGGGCCTAATGAGAACCTATTATTGTTCGTATTGTTCTCTCTGAAAGTCAAAGGGACTTCTGCAATCGACTTGAAAGGAGCAGGACCTAGGAGCCATTTATTTTACTTTCATCCCCTGTGTGAGAGTTCCTCAGTTCCAAAATAGTGACTTTGTGGTTTATGGGTATGGGAAAATGCACATAAGCGAGAAACAGGGGCTGTTTTTTTATATTGCATCAGGGTGTCCAGGGAGGTGGGCAAAGCTGCAGTGTAGTTTAAATCTGTATCACAGTGGAAGCATCTATGGTACCATTTTAGTTCAGATCACAAATGTGCTTATGAAGCAGGTCTGCTGGTCACTCCCAGTTACTCCACTTTGATGTGCATCATGCAGTGGCCTGGGAGGACATGAGCTGGACTCCTCCCAAATGAAACTAGTCCAGAGGATACCTCCAACATCTGTCAGCCAGTCCTCAGGACTGAGCCAGGACAGGTGAGACCAAGAACCACTGAAATTTCAGTGTATGGGCAGGTTGTCAGACGTGCTCTTTCCCCCTGCAGTTCCTATTGCACTGGCATGTCTGCATCGTGTGCCTGTGCTGCCACAGCAGCCTGGAGGGGAATACATGCTTGACCCTGGCTTTCACAGTTCATTGTCCTTGTCTGGGTGTCAGGTTATAGCCTGGAACAAGTTTGCAGGGTCTCACTGGATGAGGAAAATCCACAAGAGGATCACTGAGCTTGCAAGACCCTCAATAGCAGGAGATGGATTTTGTCATTTCAGCACACAGATGTGCTTCCCCAGCATCTTTGTTTTCTTGCTTTCAGGATTCTGCAGTGGGTGCTGAGTTACTCTTTTCGTAGAAAAATTTTTCATTTCACATAAGCAGCTGATTTAAAATACTTATGAAATATTTCTGGCCTAATTGAAATATGTCAAATAATAGATTTTTAAAGCAGCACAACATGGTTGGACTTGGAGTTACGCTTGTCAAAGTAGTTGCTACAGGTGATCTGTGGTTGAAACAATGTTATGAACAATTTCTTGTCTACTCTTTCTTCTTGAAAGCCCAAAAGTCAAGAAGGACCAAAATCTGGATCCAGTTCAGAGTTCTGTGGCTGAAGGTCCTCTTAGACGTTATTCTCCACATAAGAAATTAATGGAAATGCTCATTCAAATATCCTTTAGGAAGAATAATAAAGGCGTTTAGGAAAATTTGCTTTAATATTCCCTTTACAGTGACACCCACCAGCTACAGGTGCCTCTCCAGCTGCGGTTTCAGCTTGGCAACTTTCCTGCTCTGCCTTCACTGGGGTTTGTTATGTACTGTAGCCTTTCATCCCTCATTGCTGGCCGGGCTGGCATTAGGGACCTGGTGGGAGTGCTGGATGTGTGCCTTTGTCCCCAAGTTACTCATCAACTGGAGGGGCTCAGGGGGTGCCTCGTTACTGTGGTTACTGGCAGCATCGCGCTCTGCTTGTAAATGTGATCTTTGACCCTAGCCACTGCTCCAGAGGAATTTTCACAGCTCCCGGAGAAGACAAAACTCCGGGAGCCAGGAGGTAAAAGGTTATCTGATACAAGACGAATGAAGCGCAGGCTTGTTCTGTGGGAAAGCGAATCCCTCTGCCTCGCAACAAGGGAAACATTGGAAGATTTTTAAGTTTCAGGCATGTTCCCTTGCAACTATGGACTTGTTAAATTTGTTTTCTTTCACTCTGGTACAGGGGTCATGCATGACAGTGGGGGTTTGGTTGCTGGCTGTTTGCAGAGGTATAAGGTCACTCAAAATTGTTCTTGCACTTACGTGTTCACAGCAAGAATATTTTAATGAGTCTTTCATCGGTAGTAGCCAGATCGTATCAGCTCCAGAGTATCACTCATCTGGCCCCAGCAGAATTAACACATTGAATGTTCTGAGCTACAGGCTGAATTTGCAGAAATGGAACTCAAGACTTTGTCTTGCGTAGTCACAGCAACAAAACTGCAGCTGAACCTTAATTGTCCAGGATCTCACAATAAATGTGTTTGAGTCTGAAAGGTTGGGGTCACCTACCTGTGGGAGGATGTTCTCAGTCAAGACTTTTTTTATTTTGTTCCTTTCTGGTGCAAAAAAGATATGCCACTGGATAACAGAAATTGGGGCCAGAGCACGGGGGACACAATAATATTGCTTCATTTACCATTTTACCTTGTCTTACATTCACTGTTACATTACTTTAATGACTTTATTTTTCAGAGGAGTTTGCGTCTGTAGATCATATGTCTCTTTTCCATATTGCATCATTATTTACTTGAATTACTTAAAACGTTTAGTTCCAGGCGTGGGTGTGATGGGGGAAGGGGCTGGTGTTCCCCAGCACTGCCCTGGCTGAAGGGGAAGCACAAGGGGTGGGATTTTGGGAGCAGTCTTTGGTTCTTATCACTCCTAGTACGTGCCTGGAGTTCAGCTCTTCACTGCTTTTATCCTTTCACTGTTTACATGGAAAATACACCTACATCTGTGCAGTTAATGAAAACACCGAAGAAGTTATTGCCTGCCTAAGTATAAAATTTGGTTGGTGGCTCTGAGCAGACCCTCAGCCTTTACAGTGAGAAGATGACAGCAGCTTGCTGCTGACAGTAGAGGGTGAACAACTGGTCAGTTTTGGATCATGTCGGGAACAAAACCAAAGGAATTAATGCAGTTACAGTTGTATCCAGTTTTTTCTCAGTTCCCTCTTTGCTTCTGTGGAAAGTTCCCAAACATATGATTCAATGGGCACCAGCAATTTGTTTTTTTGAAGATGCTTGCATCACACCATGTCCAGAACTGCAGATGCAGAACTGCAGGGATGCTGTGAGGAGAGACGTCCCAAGACAAATGTGCAGGTAAAGGCAGTCAGGGCAGTGTAGCAGGCAGGGGCTGTGTGCTGCTGCGGGATTACGGAGATGATAGGCCAGATAGAGTTTCACTGGGCCTTGTTCCGTGGCATAAAGGATTCTTTTTTAGTGCAGCCAAGAATCCCATTAGCCTTTTCTTTTCCTGAACAACCTGTCTTCTATCCATTGGCAGTACATTTTGGTTACCTAGCATCATATGCATATAGCGCGTCTTATGTGGTTTAGCTATAAAATGCACCTCTTTACATTTACTCACATCACAGTGAAGTCTGTCGCTTCCCTACAGCCAGCTCCCACGAACCTTAGTCACGCAGGCTACGCTGCCTGACTCCATGGTCTGTTCCCAGCAAGGAAGTGAGCGGGATTTGGCGGCTTGTGTGACCAAAGCCTTCCCGGCAGAATCTACATTACTCAGGGCATTAAACATATTGAAGAGATTCAAGTGGTCTGTGATATGAAGCCTTAAAGTCTGCAAAACTGCAGTGCTATGATGATGTGAGATACTTGACTTTATAGGAAATATTTTGCTTCTTCCTTGTAGTTTTGAACATCTAGACCATTGATAAAGACAGAAATCTCCCACTTCTTCCCCTTGAGAAAGAAACTTTTCCTGTGTCATAAATGTTATACCATCTATGTGTACCCTCTAGTTCCTGTGATTTCACTTCACACTGGACTAGGAGTTTGAGAAAAATTATTTATTACTTTACTGGAAAGAGAACTCAAAATGTTCAGGTTTTATATCATCAAAATTGTAATAGTGGATATTAAACAATACCACTCTTATGTTAGTAGCTTCGTTTGCATTAGAGGAAATCTGTCCTATGAAAAACTTTTTATCTGTATGTAAGAGTATCTTAAAACTGTTTGTAATCTTGATGAATTACATTTGAGTGGTCTTTCTGCTATGACGGGTAAATTCTAATTTAGTTTCACTTTTTGACGAAGCTCTTTTAGTTCTCATGTAGATACCGGTGACTTATAACTAGTCCTGCCATGACACATCATCGCAGAAAATGGACTCTCTGGTGCTGACTTTCAGGATGAATTGACTTGAGAAGTTGTCGCCAAATAGACTATTGCAATTAGACAATTAAGAGCAGTGCTAATGAGGATAAATCTGCAGGGATACTCAGCGTGATTCAGCGTGGCCAGCAGCAATGGCCTCTGCTGTTCCTGCCCAAAGTACTAGAATACATGTAATTTGGTTGCAAGTGGTAGAACAGTTTCCAGGTATAAACAGGTCAGTTCACTGTAGAGCACAGAGACACAGAAGCTTATTATAAAAATTTTGTAGTTGAAAAATTCTGTCCATCACTCATAAACATCTCTCCAGGCACAGACACTACAAATTCTTCCCTGAGTGACCTGTCCTCTCTTCTTTGAGCAATTTCATTAACTTCACTCATAACTGCCTGGGTAGGAAGAGGTTTGCAAGACCAGATCAACAGATTGACTTCCTTTCCCACAGTGTGCTGAGGTTTATTATGGCAAATCAATTTGGCCATTTTTAATTACTTTTTAAGAGATTTTTATTTAGTAAGCTTTCTAGTCCCTGGTTTTTGTCCTCTTTCCGTAATGGATTTTGCCTTCCTGGGGATCTTCTAACATTTTTCCTCTGTTGTATTCTGTTCTTATTAGAATCTTTATTTTGGTAAAAGCCCTATGCTTGCAGTGATTTGCATACCTAAAATGCTGAGGTCGCTTGTACAGTGATACCATTAGGTTTCTGTGTCTCGTGTATTTGTCTCCCTGTCGGATTAACCATTCTTGCTTCACTGAACACTGGGAACATCTGTCAATCTTTTCCGCAATGTCTGGCAGCTTCATTAAGGATCTCAAATGCATGTAAACACCTTGGGGCTGGGGCTGTCTCTGACTTTTCTCTTGACCAATGCAGTGCATTTTGCCAGTGCTTAACCAGCCACAGTTCTGAGTTATAATGACACAGACACTGTGTGAGTACTCATAAAAAGGAGAAAATTCATCCTCTCATTTTGAAGAGTTTGGGAACCAGCCAGCCACTCCCACAAAGATCTTTGAGGTAGTGGGAACTCAGACTTTACTATGTTGAGCTTTTAATCTCCAGAACATGCTTTTTACTTAAAAAAGACCAAATTATCCTGCTGGCTGTTGTTATTGCATGATGTTCCCAGGTTCTGCCCTGCATTGTGGTTTACTGGTGGAAAGGTATCTGAGGTCCCAGTAATTTTATTTGTTTATTTAGGTGGGGTTTGTTTACATGCTCACTTGAGGGGCTAATTGAGTTCTTTTGTTTTTCTTAATTTTATTTTATACCTGCATCACAGGTTGTTGGACAGATCAGAGGCACTGTTTGCTCTGGTACCTGCAAGTGACATTTCCAATGGCATCATATGAAAAAGAAAGTAAACAAACACGGTAGACTAAATCCTTCTGTGATTATGGTACAGTTGCTCTTTATAAAGTGCATTGATGGAATATGCGTTCTGATCAGGAGATACGTCAAGGAGAGGATGAGCCCTTCACTGCGCTGGAGGTTTCTGGGGCTTTGGCTGTAGAGTAGATAATGTAGCTGGATGCCCAGAGCTGTGCATCAGGCAGAGCTGTCCTGAAATACGAGGTCTCTTTTCCCTCTTAGGGTGGTCTTCGTCATTTTTTGGAGTGCAGCTTCCTTGGCCTAAGCATAATTCAAATAATCTGTGATTGATAGTTGTTATTAGAGCTTCTTTTCTCAGATACAGTGCAGGGAGGATGTGAAGAGAGGGCAACCAGGAGCCAGATCTGCCACATCTGGGGTGGATCTCTTCTATCTGTACATAGCACCTGTGCTTCAGAAATTATTCAAAGAGTTTTTTAGTGGATAAATTCTCTATTTTTGCCTCCAAACCACGTGCAATGTCAAGTGTAGTTTCTCTGCCTAAAATGCCTGCCTCTTGGCATTGTTTTTGCTGTGGAAAGTTTTTGTGTTTTCTGACTTGGATCAAACAGTTCATTTGGGTTACCCAAGGCGCAGTATCAAGAGGACTGCTATAATCCTCTTGCAGATTTGCTGAAGTCAGTAGAGTTTACCTGCCTGAGCCCTATGAACTGACGTTACACAAAATATGTGTGCTTTATCTTGGCTATGATTTTTTCAGGGTAGGTGACATGGAAGAGTTAACAGCAGTTAAAATAAAACAAGAACCTCCCTCCCATGAATTCAAATCCCAAATACTCTCCTAAACTTCCTTCCTGTGTAACTGCTGATAATGTCAGTGCTAGCTTAGGTCTTCGCTGATGAGTCCCCTCATGGGACCTTTCTTTTTCCCATTGGATGTGGATGGTGATCAAGGAGAAGAACTCAGATGTAGCTCACAGGAAAGTTTGTTTTGTTTTTTCACTGTAGGTCAGTTTTTCCAGCTTTAGGTCAATTTGTTTTCTATGTCATGCGCTTGCCCCAGTTCTGAATAGTGTACAGGCTTGCATTTCCTCTGTGTGTTTTCCTGTATATATTGTAACTGTATCAATAGCTGTACAGATTTCTCTATAAAAAAGTTCTCTTATAAAAAGCTCCATGGAGTTTTTTAAAGCAATGACAAACTACGGTGTTACTAAAAGACATAAATATGGTGTCTTGTTCTTATATTTAGCCCAATTTATAATGAGTGACGAATGATTTAGTAGGGCTTTGAGGATGTAATGAGTACATTAGCAGTCTTAAAAAAATCTGTTTGTGAATCAAATCCTGACTCATGCACAAGAACTTTTGACTTGTTGAATTGGTCTGTTGGATTTCGCAGAGCCAACAAATCCATGAAGCGCATGAATTATTGTCTTCTCAGCAGCTCTTTTGTTCCTTTTTTCTTAAAATATGTAAAAATTGCTAATAGTTCAGAAGTTTCTTTCATTCTAAGTATGGACATTTCATATTATAAAATAATTCTGGTAACTGTAGACTCCTAGTTGGCATTTTAGTTTCCTTTCTTGGTAAGATAATGCTTGGGTTTCCAGGAGATTTGCCTTGACAGAAAGAACCGTCCAGCCTCAAAGGGCCACAGGTGCCTCCTGCACACAGACTGTGCATCTCCTCCTCCCTCCAAGCTGCTCTTTGCGCCTTGAGCAGTTGTGGCATGGTGAGGATGGCCAAACAGGTTCCTTAGCCAGAGGAGAGTGCTGGAGACAACATTACTGTTTTGGTTTTTTTTCTGGCGTGGAGCTCATGCAAGCAAGCACATTTACTGGTTTTCTTAACGCCCTGACATCTGGGGCTCTGCTATTTCACAGCAACCTGCTTCCTATTTTAAGAAACATGATTTTTTTCTAGAGAAGCTTTAGGAGCCCCCAGTCTCATTTAATGGCCTAATTTAACAATCCAAGTAGTAAGATACCAACATTCATTTTTATTTAGATAAGCCTCCTTTTTCGTTTTGAAGCTTAGCCTCTGATCTTTGAATACGTGGCATTGGAAAAAATAGAGTGAACAATCGAATACTTCTGTAAATTAATTCTCTTGGGCTGCAAGCAGGGAGAGCTAATATTTTTACATTAGTATGGAAGTGCCTTAGGCCTTTCTTCTTTCTCCTTTATTGATACCATCTGAAGCATCTTTGGAGTCAGGTTCTAGATTCATTAAGTCTGGGTTTGTATGGATGAGACATTGCTAATGGGCCATCTCACTCAGTTTACACCAGTCCAGCTGACACTGCTCTCCATGGGAATGCATTACGTGATTTATGTGTGTATTGCTACAAGCATGTGTTAGCAAGGTTACAGGGGTTTACCAGGTTCGAGCACGGAAAGCTGGGTGGCAGGTAGCAACTTCGATCATTGCTGGAAATGACCGTGCTTTGCTGCGGCACCTCTTCTCAATGTGTAGTGTGAGTTTGATTAACCCTGGTTGTAAAGCTCCTCTGACCATTTGAAGTACTGCTGTTGCAGCTAATGGGACTCACACATCCTAATCCTTTAGATCACTTTGAGCATCTTAGACTAAATTTAAAAAAGAAGAATAAAGAAAGGGGAGAGAACAAACAGTGTTAAGCTAATGTTACGGGTCTAACTTAAGCTCTCAAACAACAAGGGGATTTGGCATTGTGATCTCTGCCTGTTGTTCCTATGAATTACTGCTGTTATGATCCCTTGCAAGAAGGACTCTGACCTCAATGAGATTGAAAGCACAGGTGAAAAAAATAAACCACTTCAATGAGCAAACGTTTAATAGCTTTAATACAAGATTTCCCAACCTACTGCAATTTCATTTTAAAATCACGTGTTATTATGAAAAAGCCATACTCTGACAGTTGTGCTGCATTTTAATAGAGTCCTAGGGCCTAATTCTGCCATTTTTGCATTAAGCAACACTTTTTTTTTCCAGGAGCAGTCATATGGCAATTACCAGGAATAGATTACTGCACACCATGAGTAAGCGTGTGATTTAATTACCTGGTGGAAGATTCTCATTAGTGTAAAAAGAAATATTGACCTTTCCAAAGTGTAATACCTGAAGTTTAGCAAAAATAAAGCTACTTTCTATCTAAAAGCCAAGAGGATTCATTGAGCATTGGGAGCTCCTTGTAAAAATGTGATGGGAAAAGTTGGCTTCTGCTTTGGAAGAAGTGCGGTACGGGCTGGAGCCTGCACCATTCCTGGGGATGGGAATTTTCCCTTTGACTTGGCAGAGAGCAAGATAAAGATCTGTTTGCTGAGCTCTGAGGGACCTGTTAAACAACTCTGGTGTTGGTCACATTCTCATGGTAAGCCTATGGACTAAACGTGTAACTCCTTTGACAGGTAAATGCCTCTGAATTAACACTGATAAATTAACTAACCTAATCCTTTACTGTAAATAATGTCTGTCGTGTGCCCTATTTTAACATGTTGGGATCTGAAGAGTTTTACAACAGAAGAGCAGAATATGCACTCCAGTGAGGGAGAGCAACAGTCTGTAAGCACACCTTACTTTTGGGGATCTTACCTGGGCATTCATCAGTATATGCTTTATTAGCGCAATTCTCCTCTCAAGCCTATTTACATAAAATACTAATCGCCTTTCATCAATTTCTCCTTCTGGGGAGCAGCAAGTGTCTCTGACAACAAAACTCATCTTGGTGCATTGTGTTTGCAGGTAGCTCGAAGGAGGGAGTTGCATACTGCGGAGTTTGTTCTCATCAGGCAGACGTAAAGATAAATGTACTTGTTGCTCGCATGGGTTTTTTTGTTCTTCATTTAAAGTCTTGATGGTTTTGTTTGAAAGATGTTTTGCTGGCCTATTGATATCTCTGTGGTTTCTTGCTGTAGAACTGTTGAGTTCAGTTCTCAGCTAAGATTTCTTCTGACTCTGGAGGGGCATCTTCTCAGATGATGATTTTGAAGTTGGAAGCCAAGGGAGCAGAAGGTGTATGCTCACACACACCTAGACTGGTTCTGACCAGGACAGGTGCTGGCTGTAGCTGTGGTGTGACAGTTATATTGGCCTGGGAGGGAAGAGTGCCCTCTCCTAAGAAACCCCAAATTATGTGTGGTTTGCTTTTGTTGATGGAACTCATTTGGTGCACTGAAAAGATTTAGAGCCGCAACATTAGCTAACAGCATTTCGTAATTTATCTTTTAATAGTTAGAGAGGTGTTTTAATGGCATGAGGAATCAGGATCTGCCTCCTTTCCTCACTGAGTCCTTTCTTGATCAGAGACAAGCCGGGCTGCCTGTCTTAGTTTCTGCACTTAACTGTAGTGCAGCCACCACTGTGGTCTGCCTGTGCCGTGGTGAAGAAATGGCATCAGGAAATGCTGTGGCATGAAGAGCAGGGACAGCCACTAGCTGTCCAGAGTTTCCATTGCTTCCCAGATCACCTTAGGATTACGCAGTGTATCATTTTTTTTATTGTCTGAAAACTTCGTGGGTCTAGGGAGGTTCATAAGCTATATTTATAGTTTGATTTATAATCTATATTTGTTCATAAATATCAGCCTATTAATTTTATTTAACTTTCCTGACTTTATCTTGGCGAATAGTGTAGTAGTAGACCAGAGATGCCTATAGATGCTATATGTCTTTTTGGATAGTATTTTTGTCAGGGTCTTACCGTGGCCTTTTAGAAAATTGTACTCATAATTATCCATATAACATCTGCTTAGATAACTTACTGCCTGACTTGCAGATGTGGTTGCATTCATACACAATGTTGGTATGTTTGCTTTGCAATATATACGACCAAATTTGTCTGTAAAGTTGCTGGAATACAGTAGACATCAAGTCTACCATACATTCTGTATAGTGCTGCTGTCATGCTGAAGGTTCATTTCTTGTGCCACAGAAATACTCACGTAGTTCTCATTCCAGCACAAGGGAAATAGGGTTTTTAATTCATTACTTCTGCACTTTCCAAAGTATTGAGGGAAGACCATGTGTCAAGCAGGCATTGAAATGCTGAAAAGTAGAAGGTAATAGAAGGGAAAAACATGTTCCACTTCACAGCAGGAATCCCTCTCTAGTCAAGCAAACAGGGAAAGAATTAATCCATAAATTCCCTTTTAAAACTTCCATCTATTAAAAAAGGATTATTTGAACAGTATAGTGCTGGAAGTTGTGTAAAGTTTTTTTAACGATACACCACACACCACTTCAGTTTTCAATAGAGATCTCTTTCGTTAATTGTATTTTGCTGGTTTGATGAGTAAGTGTTTTCATCTGAAGACGATGAGTGAAAACTATGAAAGTTTTGGCGAAGCGCGTCGCTGTGGCAGAGGGGATGGCCCCGGGCCTGCTCAGGGCAGCATTTCAAGTAGGTGCCCGTTCTCCTGAGGTGTATGTTGGAGCTGCTTGCAGGGAAAATAGCTTGACTTCTTACCCTGGTAGCAGTCATGCTGCTTTGATGAATACTGCAGTAAAAGAGCTCAGTTTATGCTGTTTTCAGTAAGATCTTGATCATTACAAACCTTACTTGATCGAATTTGTCTACTTATACCAAGACCAGAGTGTTTCTCTGAGAAGTAACTCTTACAAAGGTGGATCTGAGTTGACTCCTCTGGTGTGGTCTGTAGCGCCTCATGGTTTAGGCGTTGCAGTGAGATTCCTCATATGTGTGAAGGTTTCCAGAATCAAAAGATTAGATTAACAGAAAAATATTTAATATGTGGATTTATTAACTTCCTAGCTTGTGGAGATAGATCACTGAAGTGACCATAAACAGCACATGTTATACAGTTAGAATCATGTATCAATCTCCCAGCTATGGCACATGGAACAATATAACTGTTCCCTTTGGTCACTGCTCATTGTCTTCAATTCAAAATGTTACCCCTCTTATTTTTTGGTTTTGTACTGCTTTTATGAACCTTTGGGCAGGAGCACATTCTTGGCATTGTTAGCTGGTTTTAGGGAAAGCAATTCCACACATTCTTAGCTTTGGGAAGTGGTCAGGCAGAAAGGCGTGAACTAACGGATGATTTATCATTGTTCCACCAGAATAGGGACACAAGATCTTAAACAAGTACTGGTTGTGTAAGCCCAGAAGGTTCTTTTACACAGGGTTGTTTAAGCCCAAAGCAGGAATAGGGACATCCTTGCATACTGGAAAGGCACTCTCCAGTTTGTTTAAAACTAATGGTGTTATATATACTTAAATGTTAAGTTTGATAATGCAATATTGGGAAAAAGTCTAAAAAGGAGAGATTTCATTTTGGGAAAAATATTAAGACTGTAAGGGTTAATATGTCAAAAATGTTGGATACTTTGTTCACACTGGGAGGTCTTTATCTTTGTGTTTGTAACAATGGTCATCTCTAACCTAAGATTTAAGTTCATTGATGTGCTGTCTTGGTGAATGAAGAATTCTATTTCTGTGATGCCAAGAGAAAGAAATCAGCCTGCTCTACTGAGGTTCTTTTTTTATTAGATCCAAAATCAGTTACTGGACATCTGATCTTATGTTCTTCAGTGATTCCTAGCAGAGACCTTGCATTTGAGCTCTTTTTTTTTATTCAGCTGTGTATATTATGTATGAGAAATTGGCTAATTTATGTACAGTAGTTGTAAAAGGAATATGTAAAGTGCTGTCTCAACTTCACTATCTCTCAGAAAGCACTAACAGATAGGCAGTAAATTGTTATAATTTGCTTATGAATTCAGTAAGAATTATCTACATCACACTTCCAGGTTTTCTCAGACAAGTTTCCTTTCTCTTCTCAGCAATTTTGTTCAGGCAGAAAATCAGGACTTTGCCTGTTTGAAAGCGCATGTGTTAGGCCCTTAGATATGTACTTGAACTGTGTGAAAAATTTGTCTAAGAAGCTATTTGATAATTAGTCTAATTAAAAGCAAGCACTAATGCAGATTGGCTAAAGATATTTATAGAAGTTGTTTCTCTGTATAAACAGAAAGAAAGAAATAGGAGTAAGAAAAAATACAGAAGTAATTTACAGACGTAAAGGGTGAACCTCATTATAATGTACAGCTCCTAGGTTTGCTTAGGTTTTTCCTCTTCCTTTACACAGTTGCTGGACGTTTCCATACAACAGTGATGCAAAATGACCCACCCTCGCATTTGTCTGTCTATCATGTCAGAACTCTTGCTTAAAAGGATGAAAGCTTTATTTTTGCATCCTTCAGGCCTGAACCAGAACAGTAACTAGCGGGGCTGATACTTTGGCTTTAAAGATAACACTACTGTGAAGACTTGTCTGGTTTTAGGTACATAGTTTTCTGGGTGATAGTCTTTTGAAGTTTGTGATGGACTACTTTGTACAAACACACGCATGAAGTGTTTCCAGCCCTGGGTCATTATAAAGCCTCTTTAAAAGAAACCAAGCAGAGTATTTTGTTCTGGTTCACGAAAGTGGTATTGAATAACATAGTGAAAACCTTTGCTGCTTAACGAATCTGGAAAGAAACAGCAGCCTGGCCCTGGTGGGAAGAGAGTCACAATGTGCAAAGCCTTGAGAAGGTGAGGTCCTGGGGCCTTTTGGTTTTCCAAAAGAAATAAAGTACATTTTCTTTCAGAGACAAGACAGTCTAATTCTGACTTCTTTCAAACAGGAACCACGAGCAGAGTCAGGGAGTGGCAATGAAGCAAAGCAGCCCCCAGGGTGGGAAAGTGAGATCTGAGGGAAGAGCTAGGGGGAGGAGAAGGCTGTCTGTTTTGGGAAGCTGCTGGTGTTGGACACGCTTACTTAATCCTAAAGTTTTCCCTTTCCTGACTACTCCAGAGCTCCCTCCCAGCGCTCCTGGTTCAGAAATACCTGGTACCCTGGATCTGGCAAAAATGTCTGTCTCTGCAGGCACAGAGATTCCTGTTTCCAGCTTTATAAAGAGGGGGAATATGTGGAAGGCGAGAGTGGGAGGAGAGGAATATGTGTTGGGTCTTGGGAAACTTCTTGTGTTACCCAGCATGTGGGGGACATGGGAGTTAAACTCACCGCTTGGAAGACATACCTGTCATTATATATGTTTGTCCTCAGTCCATCCATATACATGTGTATATCTCTGTGTGTATGTCTGTCTGTGTCATATATTGGAATTGTATATGGCAATGCAACTCCCAGTTCTGTAAAGAGAGTGTTGAGTGAGAAATTGCCTGTATTGTTATATAACTACTTAGTAGCATTTGGACAAGACGGAAAATAGTGAACAAAAATACTTGTTTGAGTTTAAGAAAAGCACAAACAACACGACAAAGAAACCCACACCAAAAAAACCCTCAATTCTTACAAATTAAAAGTAACATATTCAGCATCTGCAGCTGGAAGTGGTTCAGCTTCAAACCTGAGTGAAAACTCCTTTAAACGAGGAGTTGGGGAAAAAGAAAAAATCATAAACCCAGAAATGTGTGTTTAATTTTAGAAATTTGGGCTTTAATACTCTAAGAAAGGTGAAGGCATTTGTCTTTTAGCTGTATACATGTATATGTGTCTGTTTTCAGTTGCAATAGTATAACCTCATCAGAACCACTGGAATTACTTCATGTTGGCATCTGTGAACATGAGAATATTATTTGGCTTGTGCTCCTAATGTTTTGTCTGATCAGCAGAACTCAAATCCACAGGTAAAATACACTCATATTTTCTTGTGAAAGTGTGAACTCACAAGGGAAAACAAATGAGTGCATGGAATGATATTGTTAAAGCTGAACGCCGAAGAGAAATTGTGCAAAGTCCTAGAAGACAGATAGTTAGTCTCGGATTTACTTCTATTAAAACTAATGCCAAAACTCCTATTGTTTTCACCGGGAGCTAAATTAAGACTTTTATTGGTATCATGCCAATTTGAATTCCTTCTCTCATTCTTGATCTTGATCTTGACAATCAGTTTTTCCATTACAGTTCCATTAGAATTTTAAAACACAGTATAATAAAACTCAGTGAAAAAAAACTTAATGCACCTAAATTATTATGCAAATGGGTACAAATTTAAACTCATTCACATCATTCCCGTTCTCACTGAACAATAGAATCTAAACTTTATTCTTTTCTCTTGCTAATCAATTTCTAGTTCACTTTTCTTTTTTTCCCAAGGGGTTTCTGGAGTATCAAAATAATTGAAAATTACCCTTGTTTCACAGTTAGGACTTGGATAATTAAAAATGAAACAGATTACAGACGTATTTTAATAAAACAATTAATTGTTATTCAGGGGCCTTTATAGAGTGTGCCTGGCAGCACTTAGCCCCAAACTGATGGATACCAGATCAGATCACAGAACTGACCTCTGTATTTTGGCAGCAACTGAAATTTCTATTATCAAGGCTCCACAAGGAAGCACAAATAAAAAGACTGAACTGCCCGACTTTTCCACAGGAGAAGTTGCTGCAGCAGAGATTTGGGCACCAGGGCAGTACAGAGGCTGCAGGTGTCAGGGGAAGCCAAATCAGGCACGTCTCTTCTTCATTCACTTCGGCATTTTTTCTAAGGTTGAGGTGTCTATTTTAGGACTGTATGTAGACATAACTATATCAATACAGTAAATTCAGTCACAGGTGACCTCAATATAGGGACTTTCCATCTTATGTATTTATATAATTCTGAAAAATCATAAACTTGATTTTAAAGACTGTTGGCTCAGAATTTGCCTGTAGAAATAAATGGGTATTGATTGGAGCTGCTGTTGGCTTTCAGGTAACAGCTGCTGTTAATTTGCTGTCATTCAGACCGATCATGATTTATTTTTATTTGTTGACATGAATTTGAAGATACGATACAAAGATATGGTTTGAAGAAAATTGATAGACTGTGTCTAAAATGTTTGTGATGGAGAACCAAAGCATTTTCTCCCATTTTGGTTGTGAGTCTCCATGATGCGGGTTCATTTCCCTCCGGCTTTTGCACAGGATGGCTGTACTGTTTTACCACTTCATTTGGCAAATATTGCAAACAATTAAAGACAGTTTGAAAAATGACTGTATTTTTCAGATGTGAAAGAGCTTTTGTGAATAGACTAGCCACTCGCCCACAGCCAATATGCAATACAGCTTTCATATTACACCAAGTGGTAGGGCCTGATGCAGGCAAGGGAAGTTCTGCAAGTGCCGACTCCCTGTGAGTTGCCAGGAGCTGAATCCATTCTGGGATATTCCTGCCACTTATCTAAATTCATAGGGTCTTCAGGTATTGCATACAGACCCTGAGAAAATCGTGTAACAGTAAGAGGCATTGTTCCCTCTTCTATATGTAAGGGCATATGAGCATTGGATTTGGAGACTTAAGTCAGTTGTGGCAGCCTGTTGCTCTCTATGAAGCTCAGACCAGTACATATGCTGGTTAATGAATTAGACATATATGGCCTCCAGAAGTTTTGGCTGGTTTTGTGACAGCACAGTTCTTTAATAGGGGTAGCATGGGGCTAGGGAGCCTGTCCTGTTTACCCAGTGCTGGCTCTACAGTGGCTATTAAGGAGTAAGAGCATGTTCATGCATTTTCCCTGTGTGGTTGGACCAGGAAAAGAAGAGTAGATTAGATAAACCAAATTAATGGAAATATTAGAGACACCTTATACCCAGGTTTTCCCCCTTCTTTTCATATATTTTATTCTGCATGCATTTCAAGCAGAATGAGAATTGCCAGAAGGAACGAGCACTGTGCAGGAACAATGAAACCTAAGCTCAGTAGCCCACAGCCTGCTGAGGGCTGGGAGCTGGGGACTGCAGCATTCACGGGCCGCCAGACAGGGTAGGCTAGCCTACATGCAAATCTTTATTTGAACTGTAGAAGCACTTTGGGGATGGGTCTTGCTGGGACAGGTTTTCCAGATCATTCTCATATTCCCAAGGAGACCAGACATTTTAGCAGGGCCTGTAGCAATAGGATGAGGGGTAATGGTTTTAAACTAAAAGAGGAGAGATTCAGACTAGGTAGAAGGAAGGTATTTTTTTTTACGATGAGGGTGGTGAGACACTGGAATAGTTTGCGCACAGAGGTGGTAGAAGCCCCATCCCTGGGAAACATTCAAGGTCAGGTTGGACAGGGCTCTGAGCAACCTGATGTAGCCAAAGATGTCCCTGCTTACTACAGTAGGCTCGGACTAGATGACCTTTTAAGGTCCCTTCCAACCCTAACTATTCTATGATTCTGTAATTACTGCATTTGAATGACAGTCAAAGAGCTAAGTGAGCTTTACTCTTGAAATCAGGGATCCCAAGTTCTCTCTTCAGTAACAGTCTGTTAACTTCATTAAAATTGGTGGCAGTCACTTTGTATTGGCATCTTTGGCAGTGAGGATATTGAGGATATTGGCAGCAAGAATGGCAGCAAGTTCCTGCCAGAGGAAGGAAACCTACTCCCCTCACCCATACAGCAAAGCCCCAGATCCCCCTGGCGAACAAGTACCAGGTGCTGCAGGTGGAATCCAGCCCTGAGGATGAGGATGGTGGCTCCCACAGCCTAGAATCCTTCCCTAGGCTGCACCATTCTCAGAGAAAGATAAAAACATCCTCCATCAAGAAGAAGAGGAGGGTGATTGTTGTAGGGGACTCCCTCCTAAAAGGAACGGAGGGACCCATTTGCAGACCGGACCCGCTCCACAGAGAGGTCTGCTGCTTACCGGGTGCATCAGGGAAGGAGGTAGCTAGAAAACTTCCTTCCCTGGTTCACGAAACAGACTACTATCCTTTGATAGTGGTCCAAACTGGTAATGATGACCTAACAAACAAAAAGGCCAAAGCCATCAAGAATGGCTTCAGGGCAATTGGGAAAGTGATGGAGGGCTCTGGGTCACAAGTAGTATTCTGCTCCATCCCAATGCTAAATAGAGAGGAGGGGGAAGCCAGGATGAAGAATTCGATTAATACCTGGCTCCGAGCCTGGTGCGAGGAGAGGGGCTTTGGCTTTTTTGATCATGGGGGGGCTCACACACCCCCAGGCTTTCTCGCTAAGGGCGGGACACATGGGTCTCCTAGGGGGGCTAAAGCCCTTGCCAGAAACCTAGCCAAGCTCATAAATCGAGCTTTAAACTATATGTGAAGGGGGAGGGGGTTGAGCCCAGGCTAGACAGGAATGAGCCTGGATGTGGGGAATTGGTGATTGGGAGAGGGTGCGCGGGCGAGGACCACCAGTACCTCACCGCACAAAAAGTGGGGGAGAACACACCTCGGGGTGTTAAGGGAGATGCAGGCACTCTGGTGTCAACTGATCCAGTTACCAGGCAGTTGGGAACGAACCCTGTTCCCTCTAGGAGGGCTGAAGGCTCGGCAGCTCAGCTGAAGTGCATTTACACCAATGCACGCAGCATGGGAAATAAGAAGGAGGAGCTGGAAGCTGTCGTAGGGCAAGGGGCCTATGATGTCGTTGCCATCACGGAAACGTGGTGGGACGACTCATATAACTGGAGTGCGACTATGGTGGGGTATAAGCTTTTCAGACGGGACAGGAAGGGTAGGAGAGGAGGTGGGGTAGCCCTCTTTGTAAGGGAGGACTTGGACATCACTGAGATGGATTGTGGAGATGAGGAGGTTGAGTGCCTGTGGGTCAAAATCAGAGGAGCCCACCAGAAGGTAGATTTTGTGATGGGAGTCTGTTACAGACCACCCAACCAAGGAGAAGCAGCTGATGAGCTCTTCTATAAACAGCTGCGGTCAATCTCTAGATCGATGCCTCTGGTTCTGGTGGGAGACTTCAATCTGCCTGATATCTGCTGGGTGTACAACACAGCAGAAAGGAAGCAGTCTAGGAGGTTCCTGGAGTGCGTGGGAGATAACTTCCTTGCACAGTTGGTGAATGAACCAACCAGGGAAGGTGCCCTCCTGGACCTCCTGTTGGTGAACAGAGAAGGCCTTGTAGGGGATGTGGCGGTAGGTGGACGCCTAGGACTAAGCGACCATGAGATTATAAAATTTTCTGTTCTAGGTGAAGTGAAGAGGGTGGTTAGTAGGACAGTAACATTAAATTTCCAGAGGGCAGACTTTGATCTCTTCAGCAGGCTGGTTGGTGAAGTCTCATGGGAGACAGTACTCAAGGGCAAGGGAGCCCAGGAGGGCTGGGAGCTCTTCAAAAGGGTGGTCCTAGCAGCTCAGGAGAAAGCCATCCCCGTGGTCCGGAAAAAAAGCCAGCAGGGGAGAAAGCCAGCTTGGTTGAATAGAGAGATCTTGAGGGATATCAAGAAGAAAAGAAATGTTTATGGCCTCTGGAAGAAGGGACAGGCCTCTTGGGTGGACTACAGGAGGGAAGTTAGATTGTGTAGGGGAAAAATCAGAAGGGCTAAGGCTCAGCTAGAAATTGGATTGGCCAAGTCAGTGAAAGATAACAAAAAATCTTTCTACAAATATATAAATAATAAAAGGCGGACTAGGGAGACCATACAGTCCCTATTGGACACAGAAGGGACAACAGTAACAGGGGATGAGGAAAAGGCTGAGGTACTTAATGCCTTCTTTGCCTCAGTCTTTAGTCGTAAGGAGGGTCGTTCCGTCTGTGTACAAACCCAGGAGCTAGAGGAGCATAATGAGGCTCCCGTGATCCAAGAGGAGGTGGTCAGAGCCTTGCTAGCCCGACTGGACAGTCACAAGTCTATGGGGCCGGACGGGATTCACCCTAGGGTACTGAAGGAGCTGGCGGATGTGCTGGCCAAACCCCTTTCCATCATCTTCCAACCGTCCTGGAAGACTGGGGAAGTCCCACTGGACTGGAGGCTGGCTGATGTTGTGCCCATCTACAAAAAGGGCCACAGGGAGGACCCAGGAAACTACAGGCCTGTCAGTCTGACCTCAGTGCCAGGGAAAGTCATGGAACAGGTGATCTTGAGTGCTATCATGAAGCACATGCAAGAGAACCGGGTGATCAGGCCCAGTCAACATGGGTTCACAAAAGGCAGGTCTTGCCAGACTAACCTGATCGCCTTCTATGACAAAGTGACCCGGCTACTGGATGAGGGAAAGGCTGTGGATGTGGTCTTCCTGGACTTCAGCAAAGCCTTTGACACAGTTTCTCACAGCGTTCTGCTTGAGAAACTGTCAGCCTCTGGCCTGGACAGGCGCACACTCTCCTGGGTGGAAAACTGGTTGGATGGCCGGGCCCAGAGAGTGGTGGGAAATGGTGTGAAATCCAGCTGGAGGCCAGTGACAAGTGGTGTTCCCCAGGGCTCGGTGCTGGGTCCAGCCCTGTTCAATGTCTTCATCAATGATCTGGATGAAGGCATCGAGTGCACCCTTAGCAAGTTTGCGGACGACACTAAGCTGGGTGGAAGTGTGGATCTGCTGGAGGGTCGGGAGGCTCTGCAAAGGGATCTGAACAGGCTGGACCGCTGGGCAGAGTCCAATGGCATGAGGTTTAACAAGGCCAAATGCCAGGTCCTGCACTTGGGGCACAACAACCCTATGCAGTGCTACAGACTGGGAGAAGTCTGTCTAGAAAGCTGCCTGGAGGAGAGGGACCTGGGGGTGTTGGTTGACAGCCGACTGAATATGAGCCAGCAGTGTGCCCAGGTGGCCAAGAAGGCCAATGGCATCTTGGCTTGTATCAGAAACGGCGTGACCAGCAGGTCCAGGGAGGTTATCCTCCCTCTGTACTCGGCACTGGTGAGATCGCTCCTCGAATCCTGTGTTCAGTTCTGGGCCCCTCACCACAAGAAGGATGTTGAGGCTCTGGAGAGAGTCCAGAGAAGAGCAACAAAGCTGGTGAAGGGGCTGGAGAACAGGCCTTATGAGGAACGGCTGAGAGAGCTGGGGTTGTTTAGCCTGGAGAAGAGGAGGCTGAGGGGTGACCTCATTGCTCTCTACAACTACCTGAAAGGACGTTGTAGAGAGGAGGGTGCTGGCCTCTTCTCCCAAGTGACAGGGGACAGGACGAGAGGGAATGGCCTCAAGCTCCGCCAGGGGAGGTTTAGGCTAGACGTTAGGAAAAAATTCTTTACAGAAAGGGTCATTGGGCACTGGAACAGGCTGCCCAGGGAGGTGGTTGAGTCACCTTCCCTGGAGGTGTTTAAGGCACGGGTGGACGAGGTGCTGAGGGATATGGTTTAGTGTTTGGTAGGAACGGTTGGACTCGGTGATCCGGTGGGTCTCTTCCAACCTGGTTATTCTGTGATTCTGTGATTCTGTGATGTTTTAGCTTCCCTTCAAATACACAGATAAAAAGGGACTAGTTTCTTTTGCCTTGCTACAAACAAACCAGCTTTTCTCCAAACAGATTTGAGTGGTTTTAGTGGCACAAGTCTTTTATTCATCATGCAGAGAACTATGGTATGAAGCTTCTGTGTTCAAGCTCTCAAGCTCCTTTGCTTTGCAACAGCTCTGTTAGCACACTCACAGGTGAGATGGTTTGCTTGAAAACACATTTTCATTCTTAAAATGACTTCTAACCCTCCCGCTAAGAGTTGCTGATAAAATTGTCCTTTCCCTTCAGATATAGAAAAATATCTCAGCTCTAGTTTAAGTAAATTTACATTATTTAATGGCACGTGGTGACAAATATTAGGTGCTGCACAACACTGGAATGTCTTCTGCATGTGTGACTGGAGAGGTAGCTCCTGCCTGTTACCACTTCAGAGCAGCAAATAGTATTGCCTCAGTGCCACCCACCCAGTCCCAATAGTGTTACTGAATTTCTCTAGCAGACTTTTGGTATTTTTTACTGGTTTATACACACACATGTCGAAGAATCTATTTCTGTTAATGACAGTGGTAGTTTTATGGGCTATGCAAGGGATTTCTTGGGATATCTCCTCTGGAGATATTAAAAATCCACCTGGACACATTCCTATGCAACCTGCTGTAGGTGAACCTGGTTCAGCAGGGATTTGGACTAGATAATCTCCAGAGGTCCCTTCCAACCCCTGTCATTTTGTTATTTCACTAAGGAGGGATGCTGAGTGGGAAGGTGCTCATTCAGGCTGCTGGATATCAGCAGAGCCATTGCTGGTAGCTTTTTACTTTCTGACAGGGGACAGGACAAGAGGGAATGGCCTCAAGCTCCGCCAGGGGAGATTTAGGCTGGACATTAGGAAAACATTCTTCACAGAAAGGGTCATTGGGCACTGGAACAGGCTGCCCAGGGAGGTGGTTGATTCACCTTCCCTGGAGGTGTTTAAGGCACGGGTGGACGAGGTGCTGAGGGACATGGTTTAGTGTTTGATAGGAATGGTTGGACTCGATGATCCGGTGGGTCTCTTCCAACCTGGTTATTCTATGATTCTATGATTCTTTCAAAGGCAAGACAGATACTTTCTGTGGCCAGTGTGGAGTGTTGCCTGCCTTAAAAAATCCCCTGGTCCCTTATGCTTTCTTTGAGGCCTCACAGGTGGGTGAACATGAGCTTAGTAGAACAGGAAAGCTCGAATAGTAATCAGGTGGTTGTTTTCATAGTAATAATTTTTTATCCTTTTCTTCACAAAAGGCTTCATCAAGGTGTGGGTTACCTGTTAATAGCTGAAGTCAGGCAGTGAGAGGTGAATGTTTCTCTCTATTTACACAACACAACACAAGAAAGCTGTGTTTTTTAAATAGTCTGTAAGGACTGTAAAAACAAATATCTCCACCCTTCACAAACAAAGGCTTTACTGGAAAGGCCGCTTGTCATGTGTAGAGCAAGCAAAAGTAGAAAAAAAAACCGGTAAAAATACCCTCTTCAATGGAAATGAGAGTCCTGGCCATTTTTCCTGCAAACACATCTCTGCTGATTCTATGAGCTCTGCAGAGCTGGGTGTGAAGGAGAGAGAGAGAATAGCTTTGGGGGAACAAGTCTGCACATCAACCACCTCCCAAACCAATGCATTTCTGAAACAGGTTTGAGAAGAGGCTGATGCCATTTGGCTCATCTATGAACTTCTCAGCATAGATTGCTGATGGGGGACTTAGTTTCTGAAGGTCGATACGTGCTATTTCTAAAAGCTGATGCTTCACTACACCTCAGCTATATCATACCTGCTACTGTGCTTGTTAGTTACCACTCTTGCATTTTGTGTGTTAGCTGCTGCTTCCCAAGCAACCAGAGATGTACCACAAACAGGTGGCAACAAGACCTTTTAAAATGCTGAAAGGTTAGAATGCAGCATGTGGGATTTTCAGCACATTATAAAAAGTCTTGTAAACCTTTTATCCTCAAGTTTTTAATGGAGGTTTTCAAGTGCATGTGTATCTTTCTAGGGAAAAAAAAATTACTTGAGGAGATGTAGGAGTATAAATTTAACTGTGTATTGAGTTGGGAAAGAACATCTTGAGACTCCACCATTTTTTAATTCATGAGGTAGGATACAAGACCTGATATGGATTTTTCCAGTTGCTTACTTTTTTTCTTTTCAATATTTATAGCTTTCTGTCTGCCTCCTATTCTTAAAAATGAGGCTTGGTATGAACTGGGAGATATCTCAGAAAATAGGGTATCTGAGCTCTACAACAGCTGCAGTTGTTGGTCTTTCCGACATCAAAGATCCCAGATAGGAGCATTTTTCCTCTCTGTGTCCCTACAGAGAAAAGGAACACATGGTTGATTTCTTCCTTGCACTGAAAAAAGATCTGCAGTAGAGGTTTCATTTGCAGAACGCAAGGCTGTTTGATGTCTCAGGCTCCTGTTTCTCAAACAGTGGTCTGCAAAACAGCACAGAGACTCTTAGGTGCACTTTGGAAGCTATATAGTGTTCTCAATTTCATATTTGCTGTTAATGTTGCATTTTGGTGTTCTGAGAAGTCTGGTGGCCCAAAAAGCACAGGCATTACTTCTGCAAATCTTATCTAGAGGCAGCTTTATGAGGTGTTAGCTGAGGTGGTGCTCAGCACCCCGCAGTGTGCCAGAAGCAGTGCATGGGCAGTGTTCTCATGACTCAGCGTGGGGCAGCTGACACGGAGCAGAGTGGGAGCTGCCGTTGCGGTGACCCTGTGTCCTGCACAGGGATGCTTGTATGTGGGACATAGGATAGGATGTTTTAGGCAAGTTTAGTGCTGAAGTGCAAAGTTGCTGAGCAGCCCAAGCTGGGAGCATTAGGGGGAAGGAGTGAAGAGTACTTTAGGGATGGACTATGCCTCCTAATAATAATAAACTGTGAACTCCACACTAGGCAAAAAACCTGCAAGCTGTCTAGTTTTGGTTTTGTAATCATCATCATCTTTTTTTTTGTTTGCTGGTATAAACAGTAGAATTATAACGTTAAGCCAAATAAGCTGGGGAGGCAAATGAAATAACTATTATAAAGGAAAGGCTATACATTTGCATTCTTTTTTTCCAGTTGAAATATGTTTAGCTTGTCTTTTTCTTTTTGAAATTGCATAATTGTTGTGTTCTGTGAAGGTATTTGCTCTATTTATTATTCTTTAATTTGCAAGGTAAAGTTTCATTCGGTGCCAAAAGGCCAGCTCACTGATATTTTTAAATTTTTAGTTATTTAACTTTACTTTTAAGAAGCCTTTCAGCGACCAACGTCTGCAGCTTAGCTCTGCTAATTCTCTGAGTTCTGTAAAATAACTATTGAAATCAACTGAATACAATGAGGAATAAGAAACATAGAGTAACCATCAAAAAGATTTATCAGGTATGGGGTGCCACTGTCTTGACCAGACCTAAATGTTATCAGTCACAGGGCCTGCAGCATGTTTCCCCTTGCAGAAGCAACTTCTCCAAGAACCTGCTTAGTTTCTCTTGGCAAGGGTAGTGTAGTCTCTGAAGCAAGGGAGAAGAACATTCTCTAGGTGCCAACCTTGAACGGCTGCCGTCCTTTGAGCTAGCTTGCATTAGTCTAGTGGAGACAGATCGATATGTTTCTCCTAGCATGTTTTAAAAATGTTGCTAAAACCTTCCAGATGCTAGTCTGTACAAGTTAATTGGCTGAATTTTCTCCCTCTGAAGTGTTAGAGGAAGGCAGTGCTGCGTGTGTCTGAGCTTCACCTGAGTTTGACTGTTTGCTCTGATTTGGAACAATGTGAGAATAACAGATTATATACATTCTTTCTCACAAATGTAGTCTTTTTTCCATACTCCTCCTTGAATGAGCTTTTGCCAGAAGTTGCTGAGATGTTAGGAAGGCTCCGGAACTCAGTAATTTGCTCACTTAGAGCTCCACAAAAGATACCAATTCTTTGTATGGTTCTTACCATCTAAAGGCAAATTTAATTAAGAAATTGAGTCAGTTTACAAATAGGTCATGGATCATGTAGTAAACTGCTATTGTTGACATTTATGGAGGCTTTTTCGCCCAAACACTGTTTATGAAAGGCAACTGGCAAAGGCAACGAGACAAGAACTGCTGTAGGCTCCTTTTCTGGGCGGCTTTCAGCCTCCTCAGCTCCTCCTTTCTTCTTAGCGTAGCTTTTGAAGCTCCCTTTTAGTATTTTCATGTATGTACATGTGCAACTCTTCAAGTGGTGCAGTAGTTGATTTTCTTGTACTGAGAGCTGTGGGATGTTAATTGCTGGACTGATTTTAATGGGGCTGGGTTTCACCTGAATGCTGGCTTTCCCCTAGGAAGGCTGCGGTGTGGGTCTGTGATTTGAGCCATTGTCCAGGGCTTGGGAGAGCCACCCAGGATGGGTGTCCCAGGCCAGGCGCAGAGTGTCTTATTGAGCTGCCAGGTGTCCTGTGGGACCATCACCTTCACCTGTTCAGTATGGAGGTCTCCAGCTGTCTCCAGCAGCACAGATGTTTGTGCATCTCAGCCCCGAATCAAGCTCTGGAACAGCTGTAGGTGCATGTATGGTCTTGCTCTTCGCGGGAGAGCAGTAGTACGTCAAAGCACCACAGCCGCTGCAGGCAAGAAAGGGTCAGGGTAGAGCCCCTTCTTGAAGCAGCCAGTAAATTAGCCACTAGTTTTTTCTTATTTCATTTTTCTGTGAATTGCGTCCCATTCTTGTATCAGAATCATCTACTCCAGTCAGAGGTAGCTGATCTGAACTGAAAAAACTCTTGCTGGAGGCAAAATGCATATTCTGTCTTCATTACCCACACCAGACGGGTGAGAAAAAATGAAGGCGGGGAAGGCAAGGGAAAACCAGATAAGGAAAATAGTTGAAAGACCTGGGGCTGAGCTCAAGCCTCATCTGAGTTCAGTTTGTCTCCCGTGATCTTGTGTGCTCATAGTTATGGTTATTTGGATTCAGGAGAAGGAAAATAAGGGTTAGCCAAGGAACAACCCGGAGTGGAGCTTCTCTGAAGCTGGCAGTGTTGGGTTGCAAAGTTGTGGTTTAGCCCCGTTGGTCAGGAGGTAAGGACGGAGCCAAACAGGGTGGAACCTGCATCCTGTGGGGATCTTCAAGGAACAATTGCATCTTTCATACTTCGTGGGTATAAAATGAATGAATCAACTCACCTGAGGCAGGAGAATTCGGGAACAGCTGACATCAGCCACAGGAGCGAGTCGCCCATTCTTTTGGGTTTGGCGCATTTCCTGACCTATCCTGTGTGCGCTCCAGAGGCTGTCTCCCTCCCTGCCTGCTGGTACGAGCTGGGGATGGATGTTTCATATAGCTCTTTCATTGTGTTGGATGATGCACCACTCCTGCAGAGCCCAGCGTGCGGGAGCCCAGTGAGAGGCCAGGGTGAATGCTTCTGTTGCTGGACATAATGCTAGGCAAGAGGCGTTGTGTCATGCCCTTGGTGGCTTCCTCACCTGGGTCCAGTACCCTTCATCAACACTCCTAGGGTGTTGAGGAGAGTCCTACTTCTTGCAGCAGGGACGGCCCTCCTCTCCCTCCTGACAAGCAGCTAGGGGTCAGTGTGCAGGGCTTGGCTTCTCTTGGTGATCCCAGACAGTCCTGCAGTACTGCAGTACTGTCTGGGAGGCTGACTTTTTTTCCCCCAGAATTTCTATAGTTTGAATTTTAGTACAAAAGGTCCCAGAGTGACCAAGCTGGGATTGAGCCTATCCAGCAGAAAACCCCTTGGTGCAAAATCCACTCCCCCGACACACACCCTGCACAAGTCAGTGTTTGGGACACCAATAAATGCCTGAGAGAAGCCAAGTTAAATTCATTTAATCTTTGTCTTTTGCTACAGACTCAACCTGTTGTCAAGGACTCGTATAAATGGGGTTATTCTCTTGTCACATGGAAGCTGGAGGTAGCTGACCCAGATGCCTGATTACCTTGTTGGTGTCAGTTCTTGGTCTCTTGTCAAAGGGACTCTCATGCACATCATCTTTCAGCTCCTCACTCTCAGCTCTTCAAGGAGTTCACTTAAATATCTTAAAGCTAGTAAGCCTGTGTTTACCTTTTTTTGTTGTTGTTGGGGTCAGTAGTGTCAAAGAGAATAGGCTCCTGAGCTTTTCAGGTAAGAGGTAGGGTGGCAGAAGGTTTCTCATGGTTGAGGATGATGGGTGAGAACAGAGCTGCCGTGCTGCAGCAGGGACGTCACAGTGCAGTGTATTGCTGAGCACAAGGCACTTGTTGTAGCCTTTTGGGTGTTTGGGATTTGATTTAAGGTAAAAGATTATGTCTTCAGTCTACTCATTGTGGGGTGTATCTGCTTGAGAAACAGCAAAATGTTGTGTTGCTCTTGGTGGGCAATTTTAAAAGGCTGGGAAAA
Source organism: Phaenicophaeus curvirostris (assembly GCF_032191515.1). Lineage (NCBI taxonomy): Eukaryota > Metazoa > Chordata > Aves > Cuculiformes > Cuculidae > Phaenicophaeus > Phaenicophaeus curvirostris. Next base: position 16,414,104 of record NC_091392.1, on the reverse strand, counting down.
TGCAGCTTAAAATCTGAAAGTATTACCAAGTGGCTTGAGAGGTGACCTTAGGGAGGATTCAGAAGTAGAGTAAATACTCAGTTTTAAAAAAATTACCTATTATTTCACTTTCATCAATGTGTCAAATAAATTAACTAGGAAGTTTGGTGTTTCTGGATTCATTTACATGAACCACTTAGTATCCTTTTGTATTAAAAGTATCAAGAAGAGATCCCAGACATCATTTGGTGCCTGTCACTGTGTCACCAAGATAAATACAGACGTGTCTCCTTCTGAAACCAGCCAGAATATAATAAATACAGGAGCTTAAATCTCCATCCTACATTGGAAGGGAAAGCTTGTCCTTTCCCAGGGCACACTGACTGTTTAATTGAGCTGAAAAAAGGAGTACCTGAGGGGGGCTCTGCCCCAGGGGGGGAGCTTTTGGAGGAAGAGCAACACTGGTTTCTGGGGCAGCTGGACTGGCTGTGAAACATGCACTCAGCAAGGAGTCCTGACTTGAAATGTTGAATGTGCATTCTCCAGATGACTTTGTGAAGTGAAGAGAGCCAAGCCCACATGCTGCACTTCAACCAGCAGTGAGAGAGAGAAATTAAACTAGGTTAGGTGACAGTTAAAGTAAGTAGGTATGATGTTCCCACTTAGATGGGCACATCCAGCAGTTATGAACTCAACATGTTGTGGCCATCTCTTGGGTCTAGATGGACTGTAAGTTTCTTCTTTAATTCAAATAAACACATTCTAAAGACACTCAATTTTTATCATGTATCATTAAAATGAGTAATTAGTCTATGTAAGGGAAGTGCAACCAGCAAAGTTTGTATTGGTTTAAATTAGCTTGTGTCATGTTTGAATCTTGCAGATAGTAGCATCACTAGAATTAAAGATTCTTTTGTTGTCTTTGGCAAATCACTTTTAAATATGCTGGCTGGTGTGTTCATTACTAGCCCATGATTATTAAAACTACCATGTTGTTGCATCACTAGCTAGTTCTTGCTTTCATTTGTAAGACCTCTCAAGTCTTTTATCTTGTAATTAGATTCCACTAGTTCGGTGTCACAGAACTGTCCTATAGCTCTGCTAGCAGAAAGTAAGGATATTTTTGTTACTGTGAAAACACATACTGTGTTAAAATTCCTTGCTTCTTTGCATGATGTGAAAAGCCAAGCAAGTTTATATTGTACTGTGGTCTTTTCCTGATATCCGCCTTCAGTTGCCTCTTATAGTTTCTTTGATTTTCACCTCGTTTATTCACTCTCATGTTTCACCTCTTTCTTCTTCTGCATTATTATGGGGTTTTTTTTGATAGCAACATCTGGCATTGTATGACCCACCCTCTGCCTTTGTCTCTGTTCTCTCTCCCCATTGCAGGTCCAAGAACCATTGTTCTCTGTTTAGTGATGTTGCCTAGGTCACAAATTGCATCATTTATTAATGTTTTTACCATAGCTTGCTTGTTTCCCGTACACTTTACATTGTGTGTGGGTACTTTAATGTAGCTGTCACCGCGTGCTTATATTTCATTCTTTCAGCTAATATTTTGACTTTTGAGGGATTTTTAAGTCATAAAGACTGCCAACAGAGAGTTGGATTTGCAGAGCTGTGTATTACAGAGCCATTCCCTCTGGCTTGCAGGAAACCTGGATTACATAGACCTGAGAGATACACGTGTTAGGAAGATGTTTACATACTGTGGGGCTGACAGCAGCAGAGGCAGATCAGCATACGGTGTGTGGCTTAGCTTCTTGTAATATGTATTGCAGTGTACAGTTGCTAAGTGAGGTTATATATTTAGGAAGTAAAAAAATAATTTATCTTTTCCATTACATTGGAGCCAATGATGTGACCTCTGAGCCAAGTGTCTGCCCTGTTTTTTTCCACTTATCTTGAAGCTCTTGTGAATTGTCAGCTGTGAACATAGGGAGGTTAGCACCCTCTTTGCCTAAGACCACTTAATCTTAGTACTAAACATTCATTGCAGAAAGCACCTGTGAGCCCTGCCAATGCAGGTCGATTTCTGTGGCACTCCTGTATCCTTTGGCTGCTGTGTGGTGTCTGTGCTGACCTGCAGTGGGTACCAGAGCAGTATCAGAGAGGACGTCTCCTTAGCTTTCCTAGTCTTGTGTTTCTAGCATGGTAGCGTTAAGCATTGACTTGCCTGCTGCTTCTCATTAGTTTTCACTTAAAAATACTGACTTAGAAAATTCCCCTGTATTCCTGAAGTTATCTTCCCTCCATACGTTTATTGTATTAATCCCATCATAGCTCCCAGAAGGCAGTATCATACCCCATTCTCTTTGTTACAGACCATAGATCTGGCACTTGACCATGAAGCAACCAGTCAGAGTCTCATACTTCGTCTTATGGCTTTGTCTCATGTTTGCTTCTTGACTGTGAGTTTGGAGAATTCGGGGTACGTGTGTCCTTTTCCATGTATTGGTCTCTATGGGAGCTGCAGCTCAGTCAGTCTGAGCAGTCTATAAGCCCACACAGTAAATTCTCCACAAACATATGCACTGTGACCACAAATCCATCTGTGCAGAGATGCTTCTGCTCTGTTACTATTATATTCTTTTATGTGAGCAGCCCACTGAGACCCGGAGCGAGATGTACAAACACAGAGCAGATGTCCATCCCTTGGGGCTGACAAAAGTGATGGTAAAAGTTTTTAAGGCTTGCCCAGGGCGAGGGGTGGTTAAAGGGCAAGGCCAACAGTCAGACATGTACATTCCCATCTACATTTGTGGTTGAGACCCTTCCTTATCCAAATTAGCTTGTAAAAAGGTATCAGTGACTGAATCCCCTTGCGCCAGCTCTCACCTGCCATCACAGGTGCCTCAGAAGAGAGAAGTTTATATAGGAGGTAGGACTTTGTGGCCATTCTGGGAGGTGGAGGAAGAAGCAGACACAAGAGAGGAGATGAAATCCAGTATTGGGATGTGGAGCCTCACCAGGCTGGCAGAGCAGAGGTAAGTGGCAATGCATCATGAGTAGAGGCAGCAGAGTGACCGTAGTGGTACAGAAATGTCAATGCGCCGTGCCTGCAGTCCTCTTGCATGGAGGACTTCCTATAGTTCACAATTTTCTTCTGTGCAAGCTTAGCAGGTCTTTTAAGCATCTGCTCCAGACAAAGGTTGACAGGACCCGAGCCCACACTTGGTACTACTGAACAAAAAAGAATACGTAGTTACCCTTGTGTGATTAGTTTTCATATCTGCATTCATGGTTTTGCCCTGCATGTGCTTCTCTGCTTCACTTCTTTACTGACTGTTAACAATTTGCATTTGAAGTAGTTGGTGTCAGTATTAGTATATATTTTGTGACAGTTGGGGATGCCAAACTGGGCCTTGTTCACCTCCCAAAATGCGTGTCTGCCTCCTTTCCCTGCCTTGCAAATCCAGCAGCTAAGGAGAGAGGGATTAGCCTCTCTAGACAGGGCTTTCAGAAACAGACTTTAATTAAAGGTTCAGAATGGAGCTCAGTGATCACCTCTGATTACTGGTGCAAATGCTTTAAGAAGAGAAATTAGAACAATGGCATATTAGGAGGTGGGTTCTCAGGTCTTAATATCTCAAAAAGTTCAGTCTTTTTAAAGTGATTTGGACAGATTCTGCCTTCTGGTACCTGTGTGCAAATCTGGGAGTAACCCTAGTAAAACAGATGTTGCAGGGCAGTGTGGTTACTTTACTCTTTTGGATAGAGAATGCTTTGAGTTTTAGTGCTGCTGAGTGCATTGCTTGCTACACGGTGATAAGGGGTAACAGAACTATGCTGTGTTTCGTGCTTGTATAAGCTTGTTGTCGTGTTATTTCTTACTACATTACTCGGCTTCTGGTGGCAACTTGGGATTAGTGTTTGATATTTTCTAGGACAGTATAATCACTCAAATCTCACCACTTACACAGTACTGCACGACATGCACTGAGTGAGATCGGTACTGTTGAGGTAATTACAGAAACATCATGGCTTGATTGGCAAGTTAAAATAGTTGTGAAAGGGAGGTACTAGATGCACTCAGATACCTAAGGAGCCCCCCTGATTTCCATGGTCTCCAAAGCATCCTATGCTTCCCAGATGACTCAGTTAGTAAAATGCAGTGGATGTTAAATGATGCTGTATCTAAATGAATTGCAATTTCCTATCTGTTGGCCTTGAGTTTCTGGGTATGAATCATGAACCTGTACAAATAAAAACCAAATTCTGAATATAAGTGTGGCTGTGAGGGGAAAAAAATGTGTATTAGGTAGGTATTATTAAAATATTTCCACTTTTTGGGTGCTGACTTAACTTTAGCCACATGTTACAGCATTTTTTGCAGCCTCAGGTTACCACTGTAAAAACAACATGCAGGAGAAGTCTTGAGCCAACTGAGAAAGCGAGTCAAGAGAGGTCATTTCACAGAGCTTTAGCTGTTTTAAGAGCAAGTTGCCCAGCACGGGAACCTGGTGTCACCACACAGCTTCCTGTTGGCGAGAGCCTCTTTCAAAGACAAATGTGAAGGGATTTAGCTATTAAACATGCAGCTGGCAGCAGCCCTGCAGCAAGAACATGGAGTTGGATTTCCACAAGAGGAGGTGGAAAAGTCTTTGCCAAACAGGTCTTTGGAGAAGAGGCAAAGACAAACTGATAATTTTTCAGGACTAAAACATTTTGAGTTTAAACACTCTTTGAAATTTTACTGCTTATTTTTCCTTTTAATTATACATCCATCCTTAATTAGAAGGGTGTTCTCTTTTCTAAAGGAAACTGAAGTAGAAGATAAGTTTGGTAACTGGGGAAACACTTTTTAATTTTAATGTAACAAAATTAGAGTAAGTTAGAGGTCTTGAAGTCTTGAGTCTGGCTAAACAGACCCCAGCCCACAGACTTCATGCCTGTGAGCTGTCCTCCCCTGCCCAAAATGCACTGTCAGCGTTTGCTTCTGCTTCGCTGCTCAGCGTAGCTCACGCATGTGAACTGTCCTGCTCCACCTACACCTCCTTGTAGCTATAAATGCAGCAGATTGTTTTGGCTGAGAAGGCAGAAGAAAAAGGAAAAAAAAAAAAAAAAAAGAGGAGTAAAAGCTGGCTTCTCTGGGGCCATTCTTTGCTCTCATGGGGGTATTGAAGGAAGAGCTGCATCTGCCTCTTGTTAGCCACCATGGGAGCCAGTTGTAATGGGGACAGCCTGAGCTGGAGGGCAAGAACAGGGACTCTACGTTGTCATCCTTACCAGAACAGGATTTTGACTTTATATAGATATAAAAATATATATATGGAGTGGTGGAAATTATCTAAGTCATTCCCAGTGAAAGTCTCACTGGAATGGATATGCTTCTGTCAGTTTATATCAGTTTCAGTGTCATGATTTTGTGAGATTTTGGGTAGAAATGGGTTTTCTCCACTAGGTGCTCTCTGCAGACGTTGCAGCCAGCTGTCATGATACCTTTGTGTGCATCTTGCTCTGTGTTTATGTGACATGGGGGATGATGTCTGCATGACAAATTGTGGAGCTGGGTTGGGTGGTAGCCGAGCATCACTGCTGGCCACGGCACTGACCGCAGCCCTCCTGCTGTGCTGCCTCTGACCTGGAGTGTGCTAAAGCTCTCTCCCTTCCTGGCATATGTTTATTGGAATTCTGCTGTCCTTTCCACTAATGTTGCCCCATGCTGAGCTGCTGCTCAGGCACACCAGCAGCCCTATAAAGCTCTCCTGATCTGGCTTGCAGCTGCTTTGCCTTTCTCCCCATCACCAGCTGTCATGTCTAGAGAAAAATACTTCTTTTTTCCACACAAATACTGAACCTCTGTTTCCCTTTCCCAAGAGTGAGACATGCAAGGAACCTAGTGCTTCAAGCAGCCAGCACTGTGAGGTGCTGCAGCTGTGGCCCACCATGGGTAGGATTTGGCCACCTCAGACATCAGCAGGTTTACTGCAGGCTGGGAGGCAGAGATGTGTTTCTGGTGTGCCCTGTGGAGAGAGGAAGCATTTGCACAGGTTATTAACTGAATACAGTGACTGTGGGCGTTTTAACTGGGTGCCCTGTCAGCCTTTAGAAAGCTCAGCACCAACCAAATGCAGTAATATGAGAGTAAATCTAAACGGGACTAAAGAGGTTTTTGAAATCTGAGAAAATTTTAGAAAATACTTAAAATACATTTTTCTTCCAAGAATGGTGTCGCTGGGTTAAGGCCATGACTTAAGTGTAATTTTATCGGTGGAGAGAAGTGGCTGCACTCAAGGGCACAGTCCAGGGAGCCGATGTCCTGTCTGTACAGATGACCCCAGAGCTCAGGTGGTTAAAAAGTGTACTCTAGACTCTGTAATAGCAAATCCTTTCTACTAATTAAACTTCAGCAATTTTCTGAGCTCTTGGGAAATGGCTACGGTATAAAGCATCCTGTGGGAACTGAGATAAGCTCTTTGCAGAAAAAGTTCTGATTTACAGGCAACTGCTTTTAGTGTGTACTTAGTGTGTAGTACACTTAGTGTGTGCTTTAGTGTGTAGTACAAAATTTTAATAAAAAATTAATATTTTTACTCATTCATGGATAAAATTTGTCCCATATTGTGTGCATACAAATGGCTGATACGGAGACTGGTATGTTTTATGGAAAGGTGATAGGACCTCTACTAATGGATGGCAAAATCTTGCCCTTCTGACTCAGTGGTTTCTTGGGAATTCTTGATCTCTTGGTGTCATTCCAAAGTACAGTCTGGGAGCTCAGGCTGTAGCCTTCATGTCCAGCAGTTCTCTAGTGCTTAGTCTCTGCTGATAACAGTGGGACTATATGAGTAAGGATTCCTAGAATAAGGATTTTCATGTTTTTCCTGAATGATTTGCATTTTAAGGTTCATCATAAAGTGTGTTTTTAACAATATTTTGCATAGGCTCAGTATTTCTGTTTTTCCATAAAATACAACTAAAACAATGAAAAATAATGCATTTAAAGATATTAATAGCAATCTACTGTTACTATAATGAAGGAAAGTTACATATTCATTAGTATTTGTAGAAAATACAAACAGCCTTGAGAAAACTTGTGTACAATGAATTTTTTTCTCCCCCAGGTAGTTTATTTCGTGGGAGTCAAAAAGTGCTTTTTCCACGGTACTATTAAGGTCACCGTATGTCCAGATTTCACTGGATATGTCCTCTTTTCCACCTGGAAATTTTGCCTAGGTTGAAAAGGAGGGCTTTGCTACTAGATGCCAGAATGTCCAGTGATCTCTCAAGAGTGATACTGTCAATGGGATGGCTGGAAATGGTGGATAAATTGTCACAGCACTGGTTAAACCTTGTGCTGTGCATGATGCATGTGACATGGAGAATCATCCTGCCCTGCCAAGATGATGGTTCGGTGGCAGGCACATGCCTGCTGGGTGTTGACGCTTGCCCATAGTGAGCCCCTGCTTGCCTATTGGATGTTCTGGGCTCACCAAATAATGCTTGTCTGGGTCATCTGCAGCCTTGGCAGGGTAGGAAGGAAAGAACCATCATCCAGAGGAAAAAAACACAGTCATTCTGCCTTTGACCAGAAGCACAAGACTGCTGGGCAGAGTCTAGCGTGGTATGTTCCTGGTGGTGCCCTGTTAACGCTATGGTACAATCAAGGATATATCAAGAGCACCAATGTTTTCCTCTGATATCCAGTGTAGGAAATTCCTTTAAAGGTAATCTTTTGCATGTGGAAATTGTTGAGTAGCCTTATATTAGTTCTAGAATGCAAAATATATGTTTCCCCAGAGATTTGTATCTTACAACATGTCTGGCAGAATTTTTTTTTCTGATTCTTGAAGGAGTGAATCATGTCGTTTTGAATCCATTCCTACAGCTCAGCTGAATAGAAATCATTAGATAGGTATTTGAGATTATGGTATCATTTCTGAAGATCAGTGTAGTTCCTGCATTTCGCCAGTAGCTCCAAGTCACTGATGTTACCCACTTTAATCTGTCGTAACTTGACCTGCCCTTTCTCTGTATCAGCTTCCCAAGCAAGCGATAGGAGTCAAGCTGTTGCATTCCCTTGATTTTTGTCTGTGGGGCTGCTTCTCTCTTTGGAAAGGTTTGGGAGAGAAAAATAACCACTGCAGGTTCAGGACTATAGAAACAGGAAACAAGTGCTTTGTCTGTTTTGATTTGTGTCCAGCATACTAGTTTTAACGGCAGGGATCCAAGAATAATCTTCTCAGTTGACCATGCGGCCAAAACCAGTGATCTCATTGCCAACGGCTAATGACACATAGATGGTTACCTAATCAAAGCAGTTTTTTTGGGTTTGCTTTGCGTTTTTAAAGGATCATGTGGATTGCCTATCAACAGAGAGCCTGGACAAAATACGTAGGTTTTTTTCTGTAAATATCGCCAATGCCTGGCAAGTCTTTTCAAAACTACAAAAGTTTGGTAATGGTGGTTTTGCCTGTTTATTTTATCTTTCTCTTCTAATTTCTTAATTACATGATGCAAGCAAATATCTTTTATTTAAATTCCTTATGTGTTTAAGTTTATTTCCTCAAGTTTCTTATTTGCTTGCTTCCTTCTTATTCTGTTTCACTCAGCAGACCTCAGTTAGCAGAAGAGATCCGGAAAACCGGGCAGTTGAAAACCTAGCAAGAAAAAAGTAAACGTGTTCTCTTTGAAACCAAAAATGAGGGAAAACACGATATTTTGTTGAAGAATTTATTTTCATTCTGGGTATTACTAATAGAGCCTAGCTAATTGAAAATCTCAGTTCTTCAGGCTGTGGGAGGTGGGTTTATTTTGCATCATATCCCAGTGGATGAATCTTGATGCTCCCCATCGCTTCTCTTGATTTTGGTCTACTTCTTATTAAAACCTTTTAAACATTTGTTGAACTTGAAAGAGGAAGAGAGACAAGAGAGAATTACAAAGGTTCTGAAACCTCTCCTTTAGGACACTGCGTGTTACAGGTGGGACGTCTGTGCCCCAGTTATTGCTCCCATCAACAAATTTGATGTGAACTGAAGCAGCATGAGGGCGTTATCCTGCTTGTGTGGGTTCCTTGTGTTTGTGCATATTTGAAACTCCTGGGGCAGAAGGAGTAGCTGAACCAACCTTTCCTGTGCCTGGTGCATGTGAAAGCTGCCACATAGCCATCACTATTTGTCCTCCCCTGGCTGGCTAGCCCTCTGTTTTTGACCTTGTATTACTTTGCAAATGGTCTTACGATGACTGAAACTAGAGAGAACTGAAATAAATGCATGTATGCCTAAGAATCCTAAGAGGGTTTTTCAGACTGCCTCAGCAGAGCAGGAACACAGTCAGCAACTTGTTGAGCTACCACAGCTGAATTTTTCTGGTGTTTTTTTCTGTTTCAGGGAGCTGGGCAAGTTTCTGCATTGCCCGGTGTACCAATAACTCTTTCAAGTGATACATCACTTGGCTGTAAACAGAAATGATGTCAGAAGACTGTGACCATTGTATTTTTCATTGTTTCCTCCTTTGTTTTCCAGTCAAGATAGCAAACTTGAACTCTATCCAGTGGAAAGCGTCCCCATGATCTCACTGTGGGTCACTGCAAGGAGCAGAACGTATCTCTACGAAAAAGGAACATGGAAATATGGAGGCATTTAGAAAAATAAACCTGATGGATTTTGTTTCGCTGATGCTGTTTTGAAAGGATCCCTTTGAGATTACTAATACATAGTATGGGTGCAAACACTAAGGCAGAAAAGCTATTTCCTTATCGCTACTCCCAGTTTTGAAACTTCCAGGCCCCCACCCCAACTCTTCCCATCTCCGTTGCCATCTCTGAAATAGTTTTTATCCAGTTCTGCTTTGAAACTGCAGAGAGAGATTCAAGTGGAGCCCTGGCTTGCCCAGGGAAGTTCTTGCTTTAATCAGAGGGTAAAAACGTTTGCAGGGGTTGTGTGGCTAGGAGGAGAATGGAGGCTTTTGTAGGGACCCACCAGTTGCTCCCCTGGCAGCGTGGCCGGGCACCCTGAGTGGGGTCTCTCTTTCAAAGTTGGATTAGTGACTTAAATGTGTGTCTAAGAGTAAACATGCTGCTGTTATCTTACTCTGTACAAAATACATTGTTTACTTAAAGACCGTGTCCTGACTGGAGATTAACGCTAGGGCATCCCATGGCTGCAGTTTACTTTGTCTGGTGCTTTCATGGAGCTTTAAGAAACCTGTTTCAAGTCATATATAAAACTGATTTCAGCTGGGAAGGTAGAGGTGCCCATGAATAGCTGTTTGGCTGTGGGGTAAGTGGGTGGCTGGGCTGCTGGTGCCTGGGCTTGTGTTCCCTGACGCTTGCCAGCATCTGCCCCTGCCCAGCAGTGCCCTGTCCCTGCCGCTGTGACCACCCTTGTGGTGCTCTGCAAGGTGTGGCTGTGAGCAGTGTGAGACTGCTTGTCTTTAAGCCATGGACATTTAGCTATGCATTTAATTAGAATGAAAATGTAAATGATATTAAAACCCTCTCCCTTTGAAGTTCAGAGAGGCTTAAAAATTATCGTGGTAATTATGCAATAGGTTTGATTATATATGAAATGAGATCAAGCTTTATGGGAGGTGGCAGAGCCCCCAGGAAGTCAGTCTGTGAATCTATCTGGTGCAGGAATCTGAAGTGGAGTTTTTCATCTGAACTCGTCTGATGAGTGCTGTAAGACACACAGTCTCTGTAGACTTTAACATGAAATGGAAAGCTGGCTCTTCAACTGGAGCTTAAAAGCTGTGTTGCAGCTGGTGTACCAGCTGGAGCAAGAGCAGAGTGAGCTCCTGCGCTGTGCACCCTTCCAAGGGCCTCTGTACCTGGGAGCCAGTGATGCCAGGCAAGGGGTCTGCCTGAGCACTGACACTGGGGCAGGCACAGTCCTAGTGCCGAGGAGTCTTGCCAGTCCTTGCTAACAAAGAAAACCAGCTGAGGTACACGGATATGTGCAGAGCCCAGGAAGGAAAATGAGTTTGCATGGAAATCTCATCAGTAAAATGGTCTGGTTATTAGCATGCTCATGCTATCTTCTCACGTATGGTACTTCCTTCTAAGTATCCTTTGTCCCTGTGCTTTCTGCTCTGGACTGGGTCTTGTTTCCACCTGCCTGCCTTGTCACTGCTGCTTCCCTGCCAGCTTCCCCTGCCTGCATCTCTTCCCCCGCAGCAGTTATACCCTGTGTGCACCAGGTACCTGAAGAGCAAGAAGCGATGCTGCAGGGTCATGTTGGGGAAGTTAGAATTCAAGAGTGCTTTTTCCTGCCAGCAGATCTAACTTGCTTTACATCCCACCCTCCGTAAATATTCCCCCAGACTAGTGTCATCAAGCCAATTAGCATTTCAGAATTCTCAGCTTGCAGGTACTGGTTTCAGAAAAGCTAATGGCAGTCTTGTACAATGTTGAGCAATACAGTTGGCATCAATTTGTTCTTAATCCTCTGTTCAAGCTATAAACCAAAATGGGCTTTTTTTTCTTTTCGGTTTTGTGTACAGAGCAAATAATTCTGAACAGCACAGGCTATGTTAAAGATAATGATGCCAAAATTAGTCTTGTCTTTTTTCTCTCATACACGTCCGGAATTTGCAATTGCTTTATGTACAGTTTCTCCTCCCACAGCTCGGGTTTATTTTAGCTATCTGATTTAGCTGGTACTGCTGTGGCTGCTGCCAAAGGGACCATGGAGTGAGAGTCGCCATGAGTCGCAAGCCCACCTTCTCTGGCTGTCCCAGATATCCATCTCTGTCAGGGGGAAGAGATTACTCATCTTGAAAAATGAAATACATGAAAGTTTGATTAAAGATTGTCTACAGCCTGTGAGCATTAGAGGTGGCTTTGTCTGGAAGAGTTTGAACAGACTTGTCAGGGTCCTTTGCTTGCACCGACCGCAACATGATTTCACAAGTTTCCGATGTGGCTTATGCTGCCATGGGGCAGGGCGCAAGCTGGCGTGGCCACAGCCCTGGTACGTACCCCGGGGCAGATCCCTAGGGTGCTGTGAGCTGCTGTGGTGGCAGTGGGATGGTGTTGGAGGCAGTGGTTAACACAGATTTAGGGAGAGCTGGTCGCTGGTGCAGTCATACATAAGCACACACTCCGTGCCAGTGTGGACCGTTACCTGTCCTCTGCCAGCCTTCCAGCCTTGGACTATTTAACCCTAAATACCTTCTTTTTCCCATAAAGACATGTGCTCCCCTCCCTTGTGGCTGGGTCAGTACTGAACCCACATTGCTGGTGCACTTGCAGACACCACAGAGCTCAGCTGCTTTCTATTTTACCTCACCCTGTGATCTAAAATTCCCCCACACCGCCAGGTAACACATCTTTCTGTTCTTCCTTTCTGTGACCCTTCTAAACCCTCTTTTTTTACAAAGTAGGCTGGGCAACACTGGCTAGTGTTTTCAAAGCTGAGCATCTGTAGTAGGGAGCCTGCAGCTGCTCATCCTTCCTGGAGATTTAGAAATGTTGAGCTATGGATTCAGACACCTGATTTTGGGAAACCTGACAACCTGTACAACTTGTACTATGCAGTCCATGTTGCATGTTTTGACTGTCCACATGCTTGTGCTGCTCATCCCTCATCTTTTGCTTTCTGCTCTCACTGTCCTGATTTTCAACCCTCAGCCTTTTCCTGGCCAGACTGTTGCTCTTGTTTGGGGCTGCCGGGTCAGGGGTGAAACTCTGCATGAGTGCGCTGGCAAGGACTCAGGGAATTAGGCTCTAAGCCCAGTTTTGGCCAGGAGCAAAGCCCACTGAAGTCAATGGGACTCTTGGTGTTGACACAAAGGGCTTTGGAGCAGACCTGGGCTGTGACGTTCTTCACAGCAGTGGTTCCAATATGAATCTTTGACACTGCGTGAGTAGTAGATAATTTTTTTTATATATCCTTCCCAAAGCCCACAACTTGTGTTGGCAGTCGCTGCTCCTAAATGCATAGCACTGAGACTGGCAGCCTGAAACAAAGGTAGAAGAGGAATAACATAAGCTTCATGTGGCCAAGGGGAATTGTTTTCATGTCATTTCATCCAGTTTGTAGAAGGAGTTGTTCAGCAGCAGCGTTCCCAGTCCTAGGGAAAGGGAGGCTTTGACAGAATCCGTTAGTGCCTGTCTAAAAATCAAGTATGTTATACACCATATATTATGGTTTTCCAAAGGGGAGGGATGGAATGTATTTCTTATGGATGTTACTTTTCTGTTGTTGCATCATTTAATATGACTTTTCTCTAGCAAAAGAGAAATTTGTATTTTCTTCTGTCTTTACTACGAAACAGGGACTACTTAGGCATGTGGAGGAGACATTTACCACTGCTTATCACCCTTGTCTTTCAGAGACCTAAGGCCAACACCAGCCCCTGCATCCTTTGCAAGATGCCCTGGAGGCACTCAGTTTCTGTCCTGAAACACAGAATCACAGAATAACCAGGTTGGAAGAGACCCATTGGATCATTGAGTCCAACCATTCCTATCAAACACTAAACCATGCCCCTTAGCACCTCGTCCACCCATGCCTTAAACACCTCCAGGGAAGGTGACTCAACCACCTCCCTGGGCAGCCTGTTCCAGTGCCCAATGACCCTTTCTGTGAAGAATGTTTTCCTAATGTCCAGCCTAAATCTCCCCTGGCGGAGCTTGAGGCCATTCCCTCTTGTCCTGTCCCCTGTCACTTGGGAGAAGAGGCCAGCACCCTCCTCTCTACAACCTCCTTTCAGGTAGTTGTAGAGAGCAATGAGGTCTCCCCTCAGCCTCCTCTTCTCCAGGCTAAACAACCCCAGCTCTCTCAGCCGCTCCTCGTAAGACCTGCTCTCCATCCCCCTCACCAGCTTGGTTGCTCTTCTCTGGACACGTCTCCAGGGTGGCGGGTCACTCACGCTGTGGTAGGGTGTCTGTAAATTCACAGTTACACCTATTTTCATCTTCCTTTTTCGTAATGTTTTCTGCTGTTTTGGTAAAGCATCTTGCTTGGGTTCCCACACACCATTTTCTGTGCAGTTTACTTTCTTTCAGGATATATTCTTTGCTCTGTAAGCTCCTGAACTTTCCCATAATCTAGAAAGGAGTTTGTCTTAGGTATGCTTGTAGACTTCTACTTATATAAGTGAAGCTCTGTAGTGCCTACAGCAGTGGTTTGGAAGGGACAGAATTAATACTCTGATATTTTGTGCATTTTAAATCTGTTTGCATGGTGGTGGAAGCACACATGGAGGGAGGGGACATTGCACTGCAAGACTTGCAGACTTTCTAAGGCAAACTAAAGCTTAGCCCACAACTATACATCTTACTTTTATGGACATTGCTAATTTTTTACTGCTGTTTGCTCAGTGGGAAGTATGATTTGGGTTCCAGCTTTGCTCTGGCAGTCAAGTATTGCCTGTGGTGTCCATTGCTACAGGCTGTTGTATTTACATGTTACTGCCGTCCAAGTGCTGGAGAGGATGCTAAAAGCATGGCATCTTCATCATTAGTTCAAGACTTAGTACTAAACTAGGTGTATATTAAATCCCATATGTAAACACATGGCTGGAAGCAACAGGGGATGGAGGTTCAGTAATTAAAAGGCATGTTACTAAGTGATGGCTGCTACCCATGGGCATGCCTGCTTCTTATTAGCTGGGAAGAGCAAGCTGTGGAGTGTCCTTATTCTACATTTTGCTAGCCAATGAGTTTGTGTGGGTGTGGTGAACTCTGACATCTGCTATTTCCAGAGGCATTATGAAGTGGAATTAGAATAGATGTGTGTTGGGCTATCCATGAAAGAAAGTGCTGATGTTAAGGTATTATATAAAATATTCAGCTTTGATATGCACCACTAAGATCGTCATATAATAACCAAAAAAGTGTTAATTATTTTATTTCTGCCAACTTAAAGAACAAACAAAAAGATCCTTTCTGGCCAGGTACTGCCATTGCCAAATACACATTTCATTTAAACTTTGCTGTGTTTACATTTCTAGATAATAAAACTATTTGGTTTATGGACTGCCAGAAAATAGAAAGGTGAGATTAAAGTCCAGATTTGACTGGATTTGTTGTAAAGTAAAGGTAATCATGAAACAATAACTATTTAATAAATTCTTAGTTATTAGTGCACTTTAGAGGGGCTTGAGCTTTTGTCAGCTGTACTTACTCCTCTTCTCTTTGTCAGGGCATGTAATTTCTATTAAATCTTTTCATTAGGTTGATGGAGGATGAAGATGAGTACTTCTGTTTTTGAGGAGCCTGTTCAGTGCTGATGATGGTGCAAAAGACAACAGTCTGCTTTGATTTCTATCTTCTGGAGTTCTCCTTTGTAGCAAGCGTACATAAAATAATATTGCTAGGATATAAATTAAGTGTGCGAGGACTATGCTTTTAATACATACTCTTTGTCCTGTGTGCCTTCCCAGTTGTCCAGAATCCTCTTTGTCCATTCACTGATGCGTTAGTCATTAAGAGTCTTTTTTTTAAAAAAAAATCCTTCCACCTTGTTGTTGATTAAACTTGGCTGCAACAGCTTTTGAAAGAACCTTTTTTGATTTATCTAGGGTATTTATGTTGCCTTCATTACTGCACTATCTCAGCATTTCAACGTCTACACCCACTACTCCACAATATACATGTAAGTGCCATTATTCCCACTTTACAGAAAAGAAACCTGAGGAGAGAGTGACAAAAGCTGTTGGTACAGGGGTTTTAGGAGCCAGCCCCGCAACAGGACAGATCAATTCCTGTCTTCCTCCTCAGTCAGTCTTGTGTTTCCCTGCTTTCAAGCTATCCAGGTGGCAGTGGCTTGGGCTGTTAATGTCCAGGCTGTCTGCTCAAGCCATTCTTAGCAGTGTGCCTATGCATCCCATCTGCCAGTGTGACTCATGTTTTTAGAGCTCCTTTAGGAGACTCCTGCATCCATCACTTTGCCAAGGCCAATCAGGTGATGACTGTGAGAACTGGTGATAGCTAAGCCTTGCATATGTGTATGTATTCATCTGTGCGAAGGTCTGCTGCAAAGAGTAAAGTGTAGCCAGGGTTTCTCCTGTGTAGAATCACTTGAAGGGTGTTTCACACCCTATACTGAAGCCACCTTGCATCTGCCAAAACACAAACAGGGGCTTTTTATAGCTGTGTCATAAGACCTTTGAAAAAACAGATTGTTAGAGCAGAATAACAGATTGGTTGTGCATCTCTAGTAGATAGCTGCATATAATAGGCATGTCAGACAGTGAGAGGACATAAAGTATTACTGCTCCAGAAAATACTTCTTCCTAATATTATTTTCCTCTTATTTCTGGCAGTAAACATTTGAACGGTCTAGAGAATATTTCACCTGTGATTCACAAACACATATATAACATCTTGTATTCAGGGGTTAATTCAATTCCAAATAAAGATGAGGACAAAATTTCCACTTTCTTTATTCCACTTGTTCCAGACCCTCAAAGTAAATGTTGTCTGTTGAAAGCAGAATAGATACTAATTTGGGCCCATAAAACCACAGATTGTTTCCACTTTCCATGAATTTCTGAATGAATAGATGATTGGATCCCATGATGCTTCTCTCAGACTCGCTGGTGATATGAAAGAGGCGCTTGTCCAGCAGGCTGTATAGCCATGCCGCTCTTTTGTTGCCTATACTACACATGCCCAGCTCCTTTTTACTCTCTCTCTCTCTTTTTTTTTTTTTTTTCTAGTGCTCTGAAACAAGGCTGCACAAAGCTGGACTGGCTTTTAAAACTCAACTTCAGTTTGCATCTATATGGCCGTGCCCAGTTTTCTTTTGTGCTGCCTGCGGAACAAGGAGGCTGTGTGGTATCTGACACTGGGCTTTTTCCAGTGATTTATTAACTGTGTCAGAATAGCTGTTGTGAATGCTGGGAAGCTCTTGCATATTGTGACAGTTGATATTGATTATGACAGTTTGTAGACTCTAGTGCGTTGTCAGACAGTGGATTGTATTTTGTCTTTACTATACATACTATGGGCTATAGATCATAGTGTTTTCTTAAGAAAAGGACCCATTGTCCAGCATTTTCGCTGGTATGAGGGAACTTCTGTGGTGTATTGTGCAATAAATAGCAA
Organism: Phaenicophaeus curvirostris; assembly: GCF_032191515.1. Classification (NCBI taxonomy): domain Eukaryota; kingdom Metazoa; phylum Chordata; class Aves; order Cuculiformes; family Cuculidae; genus Phaenicophaeus; species Phaenicophaeus curvirostris. The sequence goes on along the minus strand of NC_091392.1, from coordinate 16,397,120 downwards.
AATAGTTCAGGCATCCTATGGAACAGACAGGAAAATGTCACTTGCTTTAGGGGGAAAAAAAAAAGTGAATAGTTTGTGCCGCTTCTGGCCTTCCAGGGGAACGAACCATGCGGTTGACAGAAGTGGGTAAACAGTCTGAGGGTGTCAGTTATGAACATATGGTTGGCCAGAAATCCACAGACTGCACAGGAGGAGAAGGTTGCAATGAGGATATTGGCTACCAGTCATTTTTAAAGGTTGATTTGAGTCTTGATGGAGGTCAAAACTACGCGTTTCTAGACTGAATCTGAGGAAAAGGAGATAAAGATTTCTTTAAACTTGGAAGAAAGTGAAAGTCGGCACATGAGCTGCTGTGAGGGGCTCATCAAACAGACCACCCCCATTATGACCTCTTTTGACTATTTGGTTTTAGCTAGGCAGTAGGAAAGTAGCACACAGGAGAAAAGATTTTTCTGTTTGCTTAGAAGCTTTTTCATTGTGGAAGAGTCAACAGCTGAGCTTTTACAGACAACCTGATCAGGAGAAGGGAATCAAAAGCCATTGGGTAAATTATGTCGTAATTTACTACACTCCTACTGTATTATTGGGGGGAAACTCTTCCAACAATATATTTTTCTTTAAAACAAATAGGCACTCGAGGTGTAGTGGTAAGAGTGAATAGGAAAGGAGCTATTCTGATTTTCTGTCCTTGAAAGACCTTTTATAAGTGACCATAGTGGGTCATAAACCTACACTTTGAGATAATAAGCCTTACGAAAATAACCTTTAGCAGTCCATGCTATTAGAATTTTGATCTCGTGCTGGGTTTATATTGATTTGAATGCAATTTCTGCTGCGATTTTACATTGATGTGATTCAAAATCCATTTCTGCATGTACCTTATGGTTTAATTGAAATAAATGGTATAGTGGGTCACTTGTGAAATGGTTATTTATGGATATTTTAGGCTAAGACTATGGCACTGAGCTAGGACCTAGAGGAACAGGATTGTGTTCTTCATCCCTCTGTGGGCCTGATATTGGCCATTCAAACTAGTTCATCTCACTCATGAACTCACCTGCATTTCTGTTTGATTATTTACACTGTGAGATCTTTGAGAAGGAACGGTTCCTGTCAGAAGCCAGTCTTGATTTCTCCTGGGATTTCTAGATGCTGCTGTAATACTAACAGTACTTTCTGTAATGTGACCTGTATTTTCCTAATGAGTCCTTAATGTTAGCAAGGAGACAGAATTAAAGTAAGTGGTTTGGTTTCAGTGATGACGCAACTTCCCATTCCATGCTTACAATGAATTTGAGTTCATTACAGCACTCATTGTGTCATAATTATGTTTCATAATCATAGAATGCTCTAGAGTTTGTACATTCACAGCCCTTTTGTAACCCTCAGGGTGTACTGAGATTTTACAGTGGCATCCCATAGTCTAGACGCAAGTGCTCTATTTTTATGTTTAGGGGTTTTACTGCAGAACATCAACAGCAATGTCAGAAATGCTTTAAAAAAAAACATAAATGCTTCTTTTCGTTACCAACATACTTGATTTGATTTTTTTTCTGATTTTATTAAAAGTTTTTTTAAGAAATTAGATATAAGAATGAACAAGCTCATGTGTTCAAATGTAAAGTCTTGTTTCCGTAGGTGACCTTTGTCTAAAGCTCTGGCAACAAGTCCCTGTGCATAGTTCTGGCTTCATAAGCCTGGGACCATGCCTGGAGAAGATAATTTTAGTGTTGTTCTGTGAAAAGTGACAGCTTCCCAGCACCAGCTGTAGACTAGGAGTGACTTGTATGAAGATCCATTCAGTTGTTATCAGGAGAGGCTCCTTCCCCTTGGCCATCTCAGGGCTGTCTGTTAGCCCCTTGCCTGTGATGTTCTCCAGATGTTCTGGGCTCTTCAAGATGTCTCTGGTCCTTTGAGTTGCAGTCCTTAAAAGAATTTGTTTTCTTTTCCTGAGTAAAGGCAGCCACCGTGGAAGGTGGATACATCTCTTCTACCTTCCCAATGCCCTGAAATGCCACACAGGTCCATTTCATTTCCAGGAGGCTGCAGAAGCCACCTTATCTGTAGGTTGAAGACAGCTTTCTGACGTTGCTGTTATCTTTCTCTCTTCCCTTCAGATGGTGTCCACAGCGTTACAGCAGTCTGCACCCTGCGTGTCACCATCATCACAGATGACATGCTCACCAACAGTATCACAGTGCGACTGGAGAACATGTCCCAGGAGAGGTTCCTTTCTCCCCTCCTGTCTCTGTTTGTGGAGGGGGTGGCAACAGTGCTCTCCACTGCCAAGGATGGCATCTTTGTTTTCAACATCCAAAATGACACTGACGTCAGTTCCAATATCCTGAACGTGACCTTCTCGGCTTTGCTCCCTGGTGGCATTCGAAACAAATTCTTCCCCTCTGAGGACCTGCAGGAACAGATCTACCTCAACAGGACCCTTCTGACCATGATTTCCACACAGAGAGTGCTTCCCTTCGATGACAACATCTGCTTACGTGAGCCCTGTGAGAACTACATGAAGTGTGTCTCCGTCCTGAAGTTCGACAGTTCAGCCCCGTTCATCAGCTCCAACACCGTCCTGTTCCGTCCTATCCACCCCATCAATGGGCTGCGGTGCCGATGCCCTCCGGGCTTCACGGGCGACTACTGCGAGACGGAGATTGACCTCTGCTACTCCAACCCTTGCGGGAACAACGGGCTGTGTCGGAGCCGAGAAGGGGGCTACACTTGTGAATGCTATGAGGACTACACTGGTATGTGTTTATCTTATCTTTGGCCCATGATTTATATGTTAGACCATCAGCCAGGGCAGCTCTGTGTCAAGCTGAAATTACTGGCATTCTTAGTCAAAGGGAGAAAAACTCCTGGCTCTGCTTTCTGGTCAGGAGAAGGCTTGTGAGTGTCACACGTCACTTACCCTAAGTCCCATAACTCTGTACATTCATGGTGGTAGGAACCATGACTTGCTCCATGTCACTCAGGGGGGCCAACAGCCGCTGAAGTGGTTTGCATTTTGTGAATTTCTGCTCAAAATGCTTTGTGCAAAGGTATTTCTTGTGTCTGGAGGGAAAAAACATATTGCTGGTTCATGTTTTTGCAGGTTAACACCTTCCTGACCCTTTATCAGTCCCCTTGTACCATGGGGTAGTGGGGGTGCACAACGTTGCCAGGATGTCGTCAGCAAGTGCAAAGCATGAGGAGCGTTCATGGTCCCAAGAAACTCCAATAATATACATTTGTGGGAAATATTGCAAGTCAGCTCCGGTTTGTAGAAGTCCAGATAAAGTCCAGAAGAGCATAGCTGTTTCCAGCAGGCTGCTGAGGAACATACTTTGTCTCATCATGGACTTGACAGCTAGAAAAGATCAAAGTGCTGCTTCTGATATACTCCTGAGAGGTTATGGAAGAATATTAGCTGAATATTTTCTGGCACTTTGGTAAAGTCAGTGAGATTATTTATCTATTTGAGACTGCATGTGCAGTTAAGCGTGCTGCAATGATATGCTGCCAGCTGTAACCTGTGCTGACAGCTCAGCAGTGTCTTTTGTGCCCCCACAAACAAGGGCTGACACAGAGAGGGCTGTTCTCGATGCTGCTTCTCACTTCTGAAATTGCAAAAAATCGAAAACATCAATTATTTAAGTTTCCATGGAAAAAAAAATATCTAGATAATGTGCATGTTTATTGGGCTGGATCCAGCCCTCTAGGTAGAAGGGGTTTCCTTCACATTCTGTGGCTTTTGGCTCAGGGCTCTATTAAAAATGTGAGTGTGGAAGGAGCCAGGAGTCAGTGAGCAGGGACATGGCAGAGCAAGGGGGCCAGGAGATGCTCCCCAATATCAGAGCAGGGCTTAGGACAGCAGGGCCTTCCTAAAGAGATGCAGACAAAGTTTTTGTCTGACTAGTGAAACCCTAAACAGAGCTGTGAGATGGTTGGGATATTTGGTCTTTGTTGAGGAGTTATTTCCTGCCAGACTTCTCATAAATGACTTCCACAATGAAATACGTTATAAAGTCCATTATCCATTACATACTGCTAATGCAAAATACGTGCAGCTTTGAGCATCACCAAATAGATTTTATGACCAGTTAGTTTCATTGAACATGTACTGTAAATAGGAATAGTTCAAAGTAGGAAGTTGTGTTAAACAAAGATATGCATATAAGTAGAGTTATTTCATCTATGTTTTGGAATGACATGCATTCCTACATCACATCACAAGGGTCTCTTGCTAGAAATCTTCAGGGGAAAAAGCTACATGTACTTTAAAAATGAAAGAGAATAATTTTATATTAATAATTGATGAACATATTTAATAATTAAAGCTGTAGTCAGGACAGACATGGTACATATTTAGAGGAGAGGCACCATTATTCATACACAGAGAAAGATTTGATCTGTGACTGTATTTTCAGTCCATAGTTGCTCAGTTAAAATTGAACTGTCCCACTGGTAGGATATTGAAATGAAGTTAAAGAATGAGCACCGCTTATAGCCATGCCATCTTTAGGTTCCAGAGTTGACTACACTTGAGTGAAACACTTTATTATTTAGAAAGATATTTTGGGCCATGATCACTGTCATGTTCGCCAGGGGAAAACACACCCAGATGTGATCAAGAGGCCTCTGGAATCCCTTATCCTGTAGATTGATAGAAATATTATTGAATATTTCTGGTTTATTACTGAGGGAGTGCAGTGGAAATTTAGTATCTACTCTATGGTTGGTTTATGTTACATTAGTACCTTTATGCTACATGTTGCCTGACAATGTTTTTTCCATCAAACCTGACACACTTACCCACATCTGGTGGTTACTAGTTGTTTGATTTTCATCCCCTTTACAGGATGAGGTGGAAAATACGATCAAGAAGTAACCTATTACTGGAAATATTTTATCAAGGTGCATTACTGAACCTTGTCCCCATCTCCTTTAAGAAATATTATTTTAACTACCATTTTTGACCTTTCTTTAAATACATTCATATCTATTTGCAAGTTCAGTTTATATCTGTTAATCATAATACTGTGTTTTCAGCTTGTATATAAAGATTGTTTGTTTACAGCGATCTAGATTTTATATCTATTTAATATTTTAACAGTGTAGGTTGGTTTCAATAGCAGCAGTGCATATTGGTTCACGGAATGCAGCGATCGTAAATCAGAATGAGCAGACAATTGCTAAAGCTGAAAGCTGGGAGATTCTGGTACTACTAAATTATTACCACAGAATTAACTCAGTGTAGTAACATACCAGTATGAGGTCCTTAGGAATCTTGAAATTAATTGTAAAAGATGAAATATGAATGGTAGTGGTCCGTGAAATGCAGCCTGCTCTGGGAGCTCTTGTGTTTCCATTTCCCAGTTAAGAGTCTACATAGCAAAATAATTACAAGAAAATACTAAGATCTGTCATCTCTCCGGGGAACTACACTGCGACTCGATGAGAAATCACTACACAATCATAACCCTGTACTGAATCTATCCAACTGGTTACCTGTTAAAGATAGAGTGTTTGTTTCCTGTAGAAGATAATTATGTCCTGTCTTAATCGGATGGAATTTCCCCCCATTTTTCTACCCCACTTTGAAGCCCTCTATTTGTTTTGATGTAATTGTTAGTCATTTATACACGATGAAAGTTTCTCTGTCTTCAGGAGTCTTCTGTTACGTGTAAAATGAGCTTCTACAAGATATTTCTGAAACCTGATTACTGGCTAGTTTGGGGTCATTTGGAATTAGATTCACTTCCTGTGGTGTAAGGAGGTGAGTGAAGAAGGACATATATACTTTTAGTCATCTTTTTTTCAGGATACCTACCCCTTTAACTTCTTTTCTTTATATACAAGTTAGTGTAGAGAAGTGAACAATGCACACACTAACAGTCATGCCAATAGTGGCAGGGAGCTATATGCATGGCAGTGGGGATAATAGATGTAATTTAAGCTAAGCAAACAAATTTAATGAACTTAAATACTGTGGAAAACCCATGCAATTTTTCCAGCTGTATTTCATATATCTTTGAGTGCTGCAGAAGCAGCTGAGGTGAACTGTAGGTGAATGATTGTTGCAGTGGTTTCTAAATGAGCTAAACTTCCAGCCCCATCTTGGTGCCTTCTATAAGACATACCACTGCAGCTATGCCACCACCTTTTTGGGTGTGAATTCCAACAATTCCTGCCCTGCTGTGAGCGGGTGCTTCCTGCCATCGTTGAGTCCTCCTGCAGCTCTTGCCGCAGTTCGATGCCCATGGTCATTCTGCTCAGCAGCCACTGCGGCTGTTCTCCTCTGTAGTTGTGCTTCCAAAAGTAACATTTAATTTGCACAGAACAAAAGCACTCCAAGGGGAAAAATAAACCCAACCCTTGAAACAAGGAGGAGATTTAGTGTTCCCACAGTTCTCCTTAGCACGGGGCATTCTCTCCTTTGCTACCTAACCCCTGCCAAGGAGCAATTTCTAGGGAAAAAGATCGTCACAGAATTTCCCATATCCTTTGCATCTCTCCTTGGATTTCACTTCAGAGAAGAGAGAAATCTTAAGTGGTTGTAAATCTGCCAGTAATCAAATACAGCAATTAAAGATCTTTTATATGGTACACTTTTTCCCTTCTAATTTATTTTCGTGATACCATATTGAAATGAGAAATCATGACATCTAACAAGACTGCCATGAATTCTTACTTTGTGTCATGAGAAGGTAATTATAGTTGTTTTCACAGCATCATGCCAGAAGTCCCTATTCATATTGTTTAGTAAATTCTCAGCATTTGGCTCTTGCAAATCACATATAGCGGTAAAAGTAAACATGATGATTTGCTTCTGCGTTATCTTTACTTATGTCCATTCTTCAGATAATTTCACTGCTTGGACTGATAGCAGATTCTTATTTTCCGAGTTAGAGGGATTTATTTGGGAGAATTTCAGCTTTCAAGTAAAAAAAATCTGGCAGCCAGGGTAGCCGTAATAAGTGGTTTTATCTTGGGTGAGAGGGTCTGAAACTCCACTCTCCGTTACACTTCTGCAGCTCTGCTGGAGTGGTGGGATCACAGATGTGTAACACTCAAAATCCTGTGCAGCAAACCTTCATTTGATTTCATCATGTTTGTTACTGCATCTTTAGCTCCTTGTTTAGCTGATGAAAGGCCATGGTTTTGTGACAGAAACGCTGAGCAAAGATTATCCTCACAGAGTTGTGGGCCTTTCGAACAGCTGTGGCCAGGTTCATCTTTAATACAAAACACCAGACAAGAAATTTGGTTCCCAAACACTCCCCTAAATGTAGGGGTGTTGCCCATGGTATGGGACAGTTTTGTGGGTCATGTCTCATTTTAAGGCAACACAGGAAAGGTACTGAGATGTTTCGTATCGTTGCTGCTTTAACAATGTCCTGTGGTCCGAGTCTTCAAAGTTACGCTACTGGATTCTGGGTGTATTTAGATAACAAAGATACAAAAACAGGCAAGGTCTAATACTGTAGAAAAATTGTATATTCATTTTCAAGACTTTAAATATAGTTACATTCACTAGGTGTTGGGTGATATGCACCATTTTCGGAATTTAAAGGCTTCATCTTTTCCCGTTTTAAAAAAATCTTAACAGTCTTTTTATGAAGATTTTCTACTGAGTTTGGATGCAGGAAAAGTCGAGGCAGTGTGCTGACTACCAAACTTTTAATAACTTCCGTTGTTTCTCAGTTGCCTCAGAGGAGAATACCTGGTTGCATTTCCTTGCAGTTTCTGTATGGCAATACTGTGAGAAAGCTTATGTAGGGTGGTTACACCCAGGCAAAGGTCTGTATAGTGTTGGAAGCCTAGAAATTTTTCTTATTTTTTGGTAGTGCTACACCATGCCATCGTTTTGATGTTTGTAGTGAAACTAGGTCTTTACAATTCCAGCATAATTTCCCTTTGATTGCCCTGGACCTGTCACAATCCGTAGCTGAGATGAGATTTTCACTCTGGTGGGAAGATAAATAAATGCACGCTTGCAAGATGCTTCCTTACAGTTAGTACTCCTCAGTTTGTCATCTTCACAGATGTCACAACACGGTCTTTTCCATCGTTCTTCAGTTTTCTGTCTTATTGGAATGAAATTTTTGAGAGGACAGCCCTCTTCTGCCTTTATTTGAATAATCACACATGTGCATTGATGTAGACATAGCAAGCCCTGTCCCTGCTGTTGGCAGCAGTCGGGGACAGTTGGGTACCTCTCTTCCCTCCCAGCCTGTGGACCGTTCCATGCCCCTGAGGCTCCGGCTGGTTGTTGAGGACCCTGTAAGCAGTGCAGTGGACAGTCCAGAAGCAGAGCTTAACTTCTCCAAACATTTTTCAGAGCATAACTAGGGAAAAGGATGGACAAGCCAACTTTTTCTCTTTTTATGGTCTTTACCACTCAGTTATGTACTGCGAGACATAGTGTCTCATAAATCTTGCTATTGGTGCTTGAAATTTCCCCGTAGGACTGTTCCATTTGCCCATGCCAAAGAACAATGAACCCCAGATGTTGCCTCATGAGCTGACTTGATATCCAAACATATAAGGAACCCATCCAACCTATTCTTTGCAATTAACCATGGATAATAAGTCTTCTGTTGGCTCTTGGGCAGTGCATGCTGCATTTGAATAGCACAGCAGTCAATTGTGATATTTGCTTTCCTTTCTCTCCTTTTAGCACAATGTCAGTTTTGTATCATGTATACCTGAAAATAAGTATTAGTTTTGGACATTCAGATTAAGAGATATCACCTGGCAAAATTCTCATTTTGGGGTTTATATATATTGTCAGAGAACTATGAATTCAAATTTTTACAAACCGTACCTTTACAAAGCACTTTTCATCCAAGGATTGCTGTGGACTCAGCAAAAATTGCTAATAGCAAAGAAAGCCAGTGAGACACCCCTTTGAACAAGAAGGTGCTGTCCCTCTCACCAAAGGGGTGGGAAGCTTAGGCACAGCATGTTCGTCTCTTCCAGGTCACATAAAAGCAGTTAGTGGCAAAGTCCAGAGCTGCTGAGGCAGCTCTTCTGTGCCATTCCTGGGCTGCCCATGGCTGGAAACCTGAGAGAGATCCCCTTTAAAAAGATGTTTCTTTCCTGACACAGACTCTCAGCAGAAGCCTGTGTGCCCACTGGCCTGCTGTTTTTAACTCAGGGATTTATTGTGCATGTTAAAATGGGTCCTTGCTTGGTTTTGTAGCAATGCTCGCTGTTACCGCATGTAGGGATGGGGCCAGCATGCCACAGCCTTATGGCTGGACCCAAGTGATGATCGGTTGGATTTGAGGCTCTGGCCTAGATAGCACAACTGCGTGACTGCTTGCTCCAGAAGATAACCGAAACAATAAAGACAGAATACAGTTACACTTTTATCACAAAGTCACAGAATAGTTTAAGGTAGAAAAGACCTTTAAGATCATCGAGTCCAACCATAAATGTAATACTGCCAAGTCCATCGCTAAACCATGTCCGTAAGCACATCTACATGTCTTTTAAATACCTCTGTGGATGGTTGTCATTGTTTAGCCCCACCTGGCTAAATGCAGCAGCTAAAACCGTACAGTTAAGCCTGCAAAATCCTTCCCCCCATCCCACAGCCCCCAGGGAAAGGAGAGAGGGAAATGAGAGGAGAAAGACTTATGGGTTGGAAACTAAAGCTACAGCTTTAATGAAATGATAAAGATAATAGTGCAAATAATTAGAAAGTAATAAAATATATACAAATATATAAAATAGTGCCTCCACCCCTTGGTGACTATTCGTCACCACAAATGCTGCAGAACAGACACGAGGGAATAGGTCCACAGCTCGCAGGGAACTGGACTCGGAAACTAGATTCAGGGATCTGGCTTCAGAAACAACCAGACAGATGAGGTCCTCACTGGATATCGGCCATTGCAGAAGAGGAAGAAATCCTCGTGATCTCTCAGTTTTATACAGAGTGTGGTGTATATGGGATGGAATACTCTGTTGGTCAGTTTAAGGTCACCTACCCTATTCGCTCCTCCTCACAGGTGTAGCTCCTTTTCTGTCAGCTTGAGGATGGCCTTGGTTTCGTATAAGCTTTGGCCTTTTTGCATACCAATGCCCTGCATTTTCACTTTAGAGAACAACACTGTCTCAAAAACATGTGGTTAGTTTTCAGAGTACGGATACTTACAGCAGTTGAGTTAGTCACAGAACTGACTCTAGTGTAACTCAGACTACAACAGTGGTGACTCAACCACTTCCCTGGACAGCCTGTTTATATGAAACAGTCAAAAGCTGAAGTCTATAAATTTTTCAAATACTGTTATGTTTCTGTTAACTATATTCCCATCCATGTAACAAAGTTACGGGCGGTGAATGTTGGAAATCTGGAGTTTGTATCAGAGTCACAGGACTCAATGCAGATGTCTACCACTTCCATAAAATGATTTTTTTTTATCTGGAGAATATGTCCTTTAGCTAATCTTCAATTTATGTTTGCATGTCAGAGTGCAAAAATCCTTTTCTGGTTGGATTGCTGTGGTGTATTTGTTGACAGTTTAGTTCTCAAATAGTGTAAATGGCCTGCAGCCTTCATATCAGTCTGCCATGCCTTTTCCTAAACCTAAGCAGAGAGTTTTATCATCATCCTGATGTACATAAACAAACTACTGTTTAAAGCTTGAAAGTTTTCCAAGTCAGGTATGAACCTCCCCTTGCCCCCCGCCTCAAGGTGCTGCATGTGGAATGATCTTTGATTCAGCCGAACTGCTGCAAATGCTGGAGGTCGGATGCCTCTCCTGGTGCTTTGCATCTTACCCTTCTTGCCCGTGGAAATACTTAGACTGATCAAAGTCCTTTGCTGTCATGGGGAAACCTAGCTACAAACTTACCGTGTTTGCTTTAATTGGTTTTAGAATGGCTTGACAAGACTTCTGTTGTTACTGGGCGCTCCCACAGTGGAGGTGTGATGGACACTTTGTAAAAGCAAGCAGCAGATTACGCACCAGCATAATCCTGGTTTCAGAAGCTACCTTAGAAATTCATCTCCAATATACTTTCAAGTTTAGTTCCTCCAAACAGCTCAGGGTCTAGGAAATCCTCCTTAGTGATTACAGCTTATCTTGGTTTGCATCTTCTTGAGAGGGCTGTCTAGCTGGCCTGTTCTGTTTATTTACTTGCTCCCCTCATTTGTCACTTGTAGAGTTTATTATTGATGATTTTGCACCTCCTGTCCCGTTCTTGATAGTTTCAAGTTCCATATAGCTAAAATACAGTGTCCAAACAATTTGGGCAATAACCCATTTGAGGATGGTTCCGTGCTTGGTATTGCATTTTTACACCTACTTGCTTTCAATGCCATTCATGTCTGTTAGGTTACTTTACAATACGGGGAGAAGGTAGGTCCTTAATGGCAGGCTGTATGGTATGAAATCAAAGAGCTTGCAGGCATAAGAGGTCTACTAACACACTGATGTGTGTGATGGCATTGCAGCTGCTGAACAAGTGATGCCCCAGCTTTTCTACAATGTGTTATCAAGCCCTAATAGTCAGTTATGGTTGTAGGATCGTAGGGTGGATTAGGTTGGAAGAAACCTTTGAAGATCATCTAGTCAAATCTTGTTAAACTCCTGATGTGAAAATAACACATTTGATCATGAAGCCAAGCCAAGCTTAAGTTTGTATTCACTGTCAGGCAGCTGTCTTTACATGTGCAAGGCAGATTGCTAACCTGGCCTGGGTACCTGCCTGCCTCTGGCACCTGACCTCTTCTTCCTACCTCTTGACAAGAAAATATTCAAAGAGTATCAGTTTATCAATTAGTGGTGTTCAATGGAGAGAGATACCTGCTGAGCCCCTCAGGTTTTAATTATCTTTCTCCATCAATTTTCAGCAGTCTTTAGACTATTGACTTGTAGTCCTGGTTTATGTTGACAGGATTTCTGTCATTGCGCCTAAATAGAAGTTGCAATTCTCCCAGGCTTTTTGAAAATCTTTGTTAAAATGCACTTGCTTATCTGGTATAACTAAAAAAAAAGTGGAAACTGACACGTAGGAAGACGAAGTGGAGCTGCTTGATATTATAAGTTTGAAGGTGCGTGTAAAACCCCTCCTCACTGACATAGCTAAATTTGCACACACTCTCATAATTGTGAACATATTATGCATTGCAGAACATAGATCTGAGAGAAACTCTGCACACTGAGGTTTATTTTAATGAAAAGATTTTTAAAACAGTTTATTAAACAGCAGTCAACTTCTCTGTGACAGTAGTTTACAATTTTTTTTTAATTAATTTAGCCAAGTTGAGTCCTGTGTAATGTAAGACTTGTTTGGTTTTTTTTCTCACGGTTTTTTTTTTTAATATCAGATACGTTAGCTGGATAACATTTTAAACTGTGCAAACCACACTAATGCATTCTAATGCATCACAACACAGACTTGCTAAGTGTCAAAATATCCTATATAATATACAACCCTTTACGTGGTTTTTTTGCCAGTGCCTGGGTGTGTTAGTTGATTTTTCCTACTGAAAATAAATCAGATAAGGGAAAAAAGAGAAGGGAAAGGAAGAGAAAAAAACCAACAACCTGCCTTTAAGTTATTTGTGAAGAAGATAAAATCATAGTGAGATAGTATTTTTTCCAGTATACCTTATGTTCTGGAAAGCCCCTTGCAGCAAGTTGCATTTTTTCTGTGTTGAAGGATTAAAAAAATAAATTCCAGAAAGTCTGGAATTAAATACTGTAGGTCTTCCAGAGCAAAAAAGAAATATGACTTCCAAGGAACAAAGCTGGAAAGCCCATGAGCTATGAAGAACCCATTGGCCTTCTATATGTATTTATAATTCCCAAGGTAGACATCTTTATTTTCATCAGTAGATAAACAACAGGAAAGTGGCAGGAAGGATCGTTGGATACAGAGATGAAGGTATCAGGATGATGTCCTTTTAGGGAGGAAAAAACTATGAAGTAGTTTCTTGTGTGTCTGCTCTTTGTGTTACATTATTGAAAGCTTCGACAGTTGAGCACCAGACTGAGGCACTTGGCCTTGGTCATCAAGATAATTACAGTTCTGCAGTACAGTTGTGCAGAACATGGTGGGAACCACAACCTCATTGTTGTTGCAAATGCTCTTTTGTTTAGAGCATCATGGTTCAGTGCCTGCATCCCAGCCCCTGCTCCTCCTAGGACAGGTTTTGTCTGCAGCCACACTGTAAAATGCCCTTGAATCTCAGCTTCCTTGAGCAATCATCAGCCCAAATTTTCACTTTCTAAAAATCAAGGTGAAGAAGCTTCACTTCAAACTGAAATTCTCCACGGCTAAGCATATGAGAGCTGTTATACAGTGTTTTCCAATACAGTAGTTAAAACCCGTATTTTAATTAGATAAGGCCACTCAGCTTCAAGTTGTCAGCGTAAGAAAACTTACTATGAAGATGAACATCTTATATTAATCATTAAACATAGTTTAGATGACACAATAAAGTATATCAACAAGGTGGTAATTATTTAAAGTGACTTTAAAATGAAACATTTTTACAAAAAGGCTGAATTTTAATCTACTAAACTCTTGTAATGAGTTAAATACAAGCTATAGGAACTGATTGGATTCATTTTTCTGAGTCTGTCTGAAAATAGAAAAGAAAAAGGTAACTTTTAAATTTCTATTTATTCTGTAGATTTAAAGACACGTTGATTTTGAAGTTTTCTATGCAAGGTATGTGTGACATTACCAGACCTTTTTCAGGAGTTCTTAGGAAGAAGTCAGCTTCCCTAATTAAGTTGTTTTTTGTTTTCAGTTTGTGTTCCTGATGTGTGTATGAAATGTTTTTGAGGCTACCAAAACATAAGATTATGGGATTATCTTTTTAACCCTAATCCTCTTATTTTAACAGAAGAGGGGCATTTTCATTTTTTTTCGAAGTTGGTTTAATGTATAACAGTGAAAATCAGATGAACATCAGGTTGGTGTTGCCAGTTCTATCTACTCTGTCAGGCAAAACCGTTGATCTCCTGCAATTCACAACAAAGACAGTAATACAGTACTTTTAAATATAACTTCCTTTTAGCCTAATACTTTTCATATAAAGGAGAAATATAAAGCTCTGAAATCCTAGCCTCCTAAGGTACAACAGTACATTTTACAACAGTAAATTTTACTTATACATGTTTTTCAGTTGCTTTATTAAGGTTTTATGGCTTCTTTTCAATTATTCTCACAAATTGGCCATTATGCTTCTTTCCACCAAATTAAGGGGGGTGATATATTTTGAGGTTTGCCTATTTCTAAATTCCACCGTTTTTACTGTAGTACTGGATTACACAGAAGGTATGAAAGCAGGATTTTCCTGTGAAAATTTGTAATTCATGGGAAATATAAAAAGCAGGCTCTCATCAGTCTTCCTTTAACAGAGGTGTGCAGAGTTATCTGCTTGTGCAGTTAATGGGGCTTGTGGGGACCAGGGCAGGTGGTTTCTTCTGTGCTTTGTCTCTTGTTCTGAGTCAAAACATCAAGTCTGTAACAGCTACATAGAGAAAATTAAACTGAATTTAGTGGAATAAGGGCTGAATTCTCCTAAAGAAAACAGTGATGTTTGCTATTGACACAAAGGGAGGGAATCTAGGGCCCAGGTGAGCTTTTCCTCCCTCCTTCCAGTTCCAGGTGGTGACACTGTAAGGATCAGATGGATCCAGTCTGTTAATACATGGCTCTGTGGCAGGTGTCACCATAACAACTTCGGGGGTTTTGACAATGGGATGGCCTACATGGCACCAGGTTTACACGTGTCAGTTGGGAGCCACCTTTCTCGGAGATAGAGGAGGGTCTTCGCTCAGGAGCTTGCAGGGCTCATTGATAGGGCTTCAAACCAGGTGTGAAGTGGCAGGGGTGTTGGAACTAGGTGATCTTAAAGTCCTTTCCAACTCAAACGATTTTATTATTCTATGATTGAAAGGGAGAACTTGATCTCCTTTCTTCCATATTCCTGAGCCCTTTTCTTTCTTCCTCTCTTTCTGAGGTCAGGAATTTGCAGGTATGTTCCCTTTTTCAACTGCTTGAAGATGTTAACTTTCTCAAAAATAAGTGCTAAAGCATTCACCTTCCCTACCAATTTGGGAACTGGGAGCCGAAACCCTTTGGTATCTTCTTCTGTGGAAAGCAGCTTAGGAAAACCAAACTGAAAGTGAGTGGGGAGCTTTACAGTGCTTGAGAGCATGTCTGGTTTTCTGACTCCTGAGTTCCTGCTGATAAAAGATACTATGGTACACACACACCTGGCACAGCCGCCACACCTTGCTTGCTTTCCCCATTCACATAAATCCTGTGATACATTTTCAGAAGCCCCATATGAGGTCAAAACCCACCTGTCAATCAAAAGCCTTGGGGAATTAATGATGCCAGTGGTGATATTCAGTGCCCAGTAAAAACTGTAACTTTACATGATAACATAGTCTCTTTGGTCATCTGAGCAGAGACACATCAAGTCGAAAAATGCTCCTTTTCTTTCTCACTTCTGCCTATGGAAGGAGGTGAGAACTCAGCGTGGCAGCTAGTTCCCATCCTGAAGTGCCTACAGGTGCTCAGGTATGCAAATATGGACCAAACTGTGCAGGCTGTCCTGAAGGGAGCGGGTCCTGCAAGGTGGGGTGGCTGCTCCAGCCTTTGGTTCCATCCATGCACCCCTCCAGTAATGCTCCTGGAGATGAATCAAGGGGCATAAAGAGCAGAGGAAAAAATATAATATCAGATGTATATAAAGTAAAAGTAAAGAATGATTGTTTCTCTTAAAAATAGGTGGAGGGAGGGATATTCCTCTGTAAATGAATAAAAAGTTTTTTATGAGGAGATATGTTTTGTTTTCACACCCCCAGGTTTCTCACTGGTTTTAAGCTGGAATTTTTAGGGAGAGATTTATTCTAAGTAAAACATAATGCAAATTGTGGGCACAGTGGCATAATCTAATTTGGATTTTATCTTTGACATCTACAGCATTGTATTCCCCCTACTAAATAACATCCAGAGATAAAGCTTAAGATTTTGAAAGGTACTGCTTCATGGCCACATTACCCCAAATCAGTGCAGTTATGATAAATTGTCTTACATATAAACCTGCCACATAAACTGGAAATTTTGGTTCATTTCTTTTTCCTTTTGGATAGATTTGTGCTGTGTGTAGTCCTGGGTGAGAGACAGAAGCTAAAAAAGTCTCTAAAGCTTTAACTTCCAGGTCAAATGCAGAGGGAGATGGAACCTTGTAAGGGCACTGTACATTACAACAAATGGTTCAGTAATTTACAGAGTTTAGAGATAGCTGTAAAGTCAGCCAAGAGTAAAAATAAACACATTAAGAAATTAGCTGTTGGATCCCAGAGAGCAAAAACTATTCGTAGGTAGCTGTGGCAGGCTGGAGGCATGGCTGCTTTATTTCTCATTCTCTTCGACCACATCTAACAAATTTCAGAAAAGGTGCAGCATTTCCTTAGAAGCCTGGGGTAATTGTGTCCAGTGCTGTGGGAGCAAGGAGATTCCAGGCACATTGCATGCACCTCTTTTTTACTGTAGTGTCTGACTCCATGATCATCAGAACACAATAGGGGAAAACTGCAATAGCTGCAATAATTGTTGGTAGCACTTCTGGTGTTCACACCACTCCCACTCTTGTTGCTGGAAGGTGAAAGGTGAGCTATCTGGTGTAGACAGAGTGGAAGCTTAATGACTGAGAATTGTTAATCCTCAACAAATATACAAAGAGGAAAGGACGGGTATTCAAGGTTCAGTTGTGACTTTTGTCTGTGCTGTTCCTGCCAGTGCTGGTAGAAGTTGCATGAGGGGACAATGTCCAGTGACCATTCAAATTAAGCATATATCATCTTGAGAACATGCTCATAGTTTCTGGAATCCACAGACTAATTCATTCCTCCAACAGATGTGCCCCAAATATCACTAATCCTCCTTAGTATTGTTTCTTTTCTTTCCCAATTATTCCCTCTCATTTAAATGCAAAATACACAAGAAAACAAATCCCAAATCATCCATTCATCCATCCATCCATCCACCCATCCCTGCAGGGAGTCTTTTGTTTTGCTTTGTTTTTATGTCCAGGGAAGGGGAGGAGGCTAGGAGAAGAGGAACATCTTTGCTCAGGCTGGTGCTGTGTATAGGATCCTGGGCCTGATTTTGGGCTGGCGAGTACCACTTCAGTGCTGATATGCATGTCCATCAGTGGTCACAGCCCAAAGTAGCCTGTGAGATGGAATCAAGCTTTCCCTGCTCTTGCTTTTGTAAAATACAGGTTAGCTTGCTTGCTAGTAGGGAAGGATCAGTAAATGGGATGAGGTCCTGGCCTTTCCCTTGCCTGCTTGGCCATGAAGTTTTTTATCATGGTTCTCTTCCTCCCAGGAGCTTGCAGGACCACAGAGCAGTCACAGTGCAGATCCTGTCTCCGTGGACCCCATTAGGAAGAAGAGACGGGAAAGGTTGAGGGGCATCTTCCCATTGGGGTAGGAGTGGGAATGGGAGCTCCCTCAGAGCAGCCAATTTCAGTTGTGTGTTTGAGGCTGGGATCTGACCACTGAGAGCTCTCACATGCCTTGCGTGCAGTAGATGTCACCCACAGTTTCAGAGGCAAATAAAAGAAAATAAAAAGCCTTCCATTTTCTTAATTTTGGAGCATCTCATGATTAAACATCTCATGACCTTTATTTAGCTGAGTCTCATGACTTCTGAAAATCTGATTTGTGAGTTATTGGGGATGCCCCTGGGGGTAGCTGTTGAAGGCACAGGGAAGGGAGAAGAGTAATGATAAAGGCAAGGAATGATATATAGCTGAGAAAGGCAACAGCAGTTCTGCACCCTCTCTTCCCACCAGCTCAGATCTCAGTGCTTATGCCCACAGAAAAATTGAATCAGATCTAGAGATAGAACAGTGTTTTCCGAAGTGTTTTATTATAGGTCATTTTCTATCTATAACCTTTCTTTTCACCTACTTGGAAAGCTGTGTGTATATATATATATGTATATAGTGAGAGAAGTGTTGTTGTTTTGCTTAGTGATTGTGTGTGTTTATGTATTTATGTATTATTTTACTTTAGCTTGTTTCTCATAATCTGCCTTTATAGTGGAGAAAGCAGCAAAGGGAGCAGAAAGCAAAGGGGAGGAGGCAGACCCCAAAGTGGATCTTCAGCTGGTGTTTCTCCGAGAGGGCTGGGGCTGATTTTAATTTTCCTAGATCAGTTCCAGTTCTAAAAACATAAAGGAATATGTAAAAGGAAAGACCAAAACATAGTTCAAAATTTGAACATTTAGTAGGAACATAATGTAGAAACCTCACAAAGTGATGACCGTCAGTGTCAGTATTGACTCATGAGTGCCTCTGCACAGCAGCTCTGAAGTGGCAGTAAGGGTTTGGCCACTGATTTCAAAGGCATTCAGATTTTTATCTCTGCTCTTCAAATGATATTATAAGTCATCTGTGTAAAATGGTACATGAGTATAGTCATCCTCTAATTAATCATGGTCACTATTAAAGCTATGGCACCTAACTTTTCTTTGATCCAACTTCTCCTTCATTCAGAATGACTGAGTTACTTTTTCTGGGTATCTGATCTCTGACTTCTGTCCTAAAACCAGTAGATATGTTTGGTTGGTTGGGTTTTTTGTGCAGCGTTTCATGAGTAAGTGTGTTTGCTGGGAGGTAAGGCTGACTTGTCCCAATAGTTTCTGAGAGTAGGCTCATGCATGACTGAGCCACTGAAGTTAAAAATTTCCCTTTATGGGCAAAGTCCCTAGTTATTTTTTATTATATGAGTTGCACCTATGTTTTAGTCAAATTTTCCTGCAGTACCTCCCTGCCTGATCAATGGAGAGAGGTAGGTATCTACTGAAGGTGTTGATCCAGTTCACCTAAAGCATGAACCACTACATTCACACTTGAGCTATATAAAATGGCTTAAAGCTTTATTTCAATAAAGTTAGGCAATGCTAAGACCATTCCTTCATTCTTATTTCTGGTGCATGGTCCTGCCTCTTTCCCTTGTGCCAGCTGTGCTATTCATACGATCAGTCCTAGGAGGGACCTGATCAGAAGACCAGTAACCCTACAATAAAGAAATTAATGGCATTTTGCCATCTTCATTCCACAGGTCAGGCAACTGCAGGATTTCATGAATACCAACACAATGAGTCTAGGGAAGGGAGAGGACTATGATAGCTGCCACTCAGCCTAAACTATGGCGAGCCACCTCTAAAGTGGGTGTGTTGGTTCCCAATTGATCTGTCCCAGTAGAGATTTCCAGGCTGATTCTGCAGGTAATTTGTTTTCAACAACTTTCTTATTACTTAGTGCACTGATTGCACTAGTACTGATTGTCATTTCAGGTTAGTAGTGGTTTAGTTATGAGGGGGAAAAAAAGGATTGATTGACCCATAATCCCCAAGAGAGTAAATACATTTTTAATGATAGTTGGGTTTTTATTAGGGCAATGGATCAATGGGAATTCTTGAAAGAATTTAGTTGCCCTATTTCTCATTGTTTCTCCTTTCTACTTTGAAGTACATTATTTTTGGGTGGCTGCTTGAATCAGCTTCTCAAAATGCTTTCTATTCTGGTGAAGCAACTACAACCACGGAGAAGAAGGTTAACATGTATCTAGAGTAAATGTCAGGATGGAGGAAAGAAGGGAAGAATCAGTTCAAGTCAAACAGTTACAGATACAGAGTGAAAAATTAACATGTGTCTAGGGAAACTTGAAAAAGAGAAACAAGCATTAGTGCAGGTCTGCTTCTTCATGAAAATACATATTTAATGTAGTATTTCAGTTGAAAACAATCAGAGAATAGTACACATTTTTGATTACTAGTCCCTAAAGAGGGATATTGTGGAAACACATGGCAGTAAGCTGAAGTGTAAAGTGATTCTGTATTTATTCCAATGCCATCGTGTTGTTTCCAGCAAGCTTTCCAATGTTTTGCATGGCCTGTAGTTGTAAGGTCAAGTAACTCACCAGCAAAACCACAGGCAGATTTTTTCATTTGTCAGATAGCTTATTTGTATTTCTTTTGACTTTTCAATAATCATTTCTTGTTTATTCATTAAACCCTTCCACTACTTTACTTGGAACAGGTCAGAGGAAGTCCAAATCTTCTAGCCAGTCTTTTGCTTTGCCTGTTTTGGTTATGCTACACTTGATAGCATGTTATCCTCTCTTAAATAAAATCAGTAGGAGAAATTTTATGATTAATGTCTTTGTAAAATTAATCCTAAAATTGGAGAAGCCATTTATGATGGTTGGGAGTAGGAAGCAGTGTCAAAAGCAGCTATCACGTTGTGATCTCAAAGGCTTTAAAACCAGGAAGCACTACCTAAAGGGCTGTGTAAAAACCACAGGACTCATAGCTTTAAGAGTTATCAATATTAATTGAGAGCATATAAGATCAGTTACTGTCCTGTAACAGTAAACCATTTGCTGGCTAGGGCCAGAATTTTTTCAAAGCCCAGGAATCTGCCAGCAGATAACAGGCGGCCATGGCCTGTGTTATCTGACAGTGCATGCTTTAGATACAGCAACTGGAGGAAATAAGCTTCACATCTCTTGCCTGGATTTCAAAGAGTTGTGATATATAAGTAGATTTTTAAGTGATTACTAAAATGCTGGCCAATGCAAAAAATGAAATTCTGATAGACAAGGAAATGCCATGAGAAGCAAATGGGAATTTCATAGGTTGGGTGAGGGGGTGAGCCATGCCAGCATTGGTGGCATTGGAGACTGACCCCAGGCTGTGTGTAGCAGCTGTCTGGGCTGTGCTTTTACCACTCCAGCCCCTCCAGACTCTCGCTGCACAGTAGCTCTCTCTCTTTCTGTACTATTTTTTCCCACTAGACTGCAAGGCATCCCCTCCAACAACGTGTCCCAGCCCTTTGACCTTCAGCTGCAAGCAGGCACACAAGCACTTTTCATTCTGAAGTCTGGTGGATGCAGATCCCTTCCTTTTCAGCTCTTCAAGTATCTCTTCCCTTAGGACCTTCCATCTCCCATCTCCAGCTAGCAAGCAGCTCATCCTTAAAGTCCACGCAGACTTCTGTTAAAATGTTGAGGGTGCATTTCTGGCTGTGCCTCAGCTCCCGCAGTGCAGTGGGGTGGTGATGGGTGCGGGGTGAAGTGACCAACCCAAGAGCCACACAAAGGTATATTGTGTGATCAAGAGGAGTTAGATGTTCCTGATCAAAGCCCTGCTTCAAATATTTGCTTAGATGGCTACTTCATAAAGCTAAAATGACACATTCCTAAATAATTTCAGACACTTCCTTTACTTTTGGAAAGAAGGATAGATAGGTATTTACCAAGTTTTTTGGTAGACCTCTGTACCTTGAAGCACGGTAATATCTTGGAGTTACTGTAGAGATTTCAAAACCATTATTTTAATATATTTTAGTAAATGTACATAAAATATGAAAATTCAACATCAAAGAATGTGCATCAAATGCAGTTCTCATTTGCATTGCAGACTAAAGAGAATTCAGAATAATTTTAGTAACTGGGACATCAATGGTGCACTACCATTGAATGAATATAGGACAAAGGAGCTTATCTAAAGTTGAACTGCATTCTTTTAAATTACTTCTTTAAGCATCATGATGAAAAGCAGAAATAAACATTAGTCAGTAGAACTCTTCTGGTTGCTTTTTTTTCTCCTGAAGAGTTTTATGCCTGTATAGGTATCTGAACAAATGGTCTATAAATCCTTGTTATATCACAGAATTAATACAGAGCTGTCAATGTCTTCCAGCTTGGGCTTTTATATTTCTTTTTCGTATTGCTATGACATTTCCATAGCATGCCACAGTGCTAGGAATCTCTCCTTTCAGCTCCCTCCTTTTTCCTTCTGTGTATTCAAGCCTGCGTGTTATTTGCTTTTGCCAAATATATCATTCTGTTTTCAGAAGGCCTTGAAGATTACATTCCTATCTAAGTTGGAGAGTTATTTCACAAAATATCCTGCTGCTTTTTTAAAGTGACAAGCCTGTGTTTAGCCTTTCTATGGGAGTTGTGTTTTTCTAGTTTTTTGAGAGTTTTGCTACGCAAGATGTGTCGGTTTTAAGGGAGATTGGCTGTGCTTATGCAGTGGATCGTCAAGAAACTCCTGTAGTGTCCTGTTACAGCTTTGTTTGGCATATCCAATACACTGAGGGAATTTTCTGTCTTGGATAATCTACACAGTTTGACTCAAAAGAAACATGTTGCAAAGCATTTTAAAGTATCAAGGAAGGTGTATGCATCTAATCTTGTCTGATACTCACGGATAATAAATGGAAACAGGAAGATATTTATCAAATGGTTTTCACGTCATTTAATCTTAATGAAGTGAGGCTATAGGAACATCAGTGCTGAATCAGAAGAGCTCTAAGCACAGGCTTGGAGTTAAACTCTCAGCTATATGGTTTATTACTTCAGAGATTTTGGCTTGCAATCCCTCTAGGATGTTGGGAAAAATTTATTTCATAATTATTTAACTCTGAGAATTATTATAGACAAATGTGTTGAGCCTCCCTGTGCTTTATGTTACATTCTTTTTAAAGATACCGAATGTTATGGTTTTAGACATGGCCCGGCTAAAATTTTGGCAGCTAGAACCATGCAGTTGGACTCCCAAATCCCTTCTCCCCACCTTCAGGAAAAGGAGAGAGGGAAATGAGAGGGAAAAGACTTGTAGGTTGGAAACTGAAACTACAGCTTTAGTGAATAATAATGATGATGATGATGAAAATACTTGGAAAGTCATAAAATATATACAAATGTATGAGATTGCACCTCCACCTCTTGATGACTATATGTCACCACAAATACTGTAGAGCAGATGTGAGGGGATGGGTCCACAGCTAGGAGGGAGCTGAGCTCAGGAACTGGGTTCAGGAATGCATGGATCGGGAATCAGGAGCAATCGAACAGATGAAGTCCTCACTGGTCGTTAGCTATGACAGAAGAGAGATGAGACCCTTGTGATCTCTCAATTTTATGTCGAGTATGACGTATATGGGATGGAATACTCTTGTTTGTCAGTTTAGGGTTGCCTGCCCTATTCACCCGTCCTGGCAGGTGCAGCCCTTTTCCACCAGCTCTAGGATTGCCTTGATTACTATAGGGATAAGTATAAGCATTGGCCTTTTTGCATACCAAATGCCTTGCATTTTCACTCTGGAAGAAGAACACTGTCACAAAAACATGTGGTTAGCTTTCAGAGAATGAAGTTAATTGCAGCAAGTGAGTTAGTCACAAAACTGACTCTAATTTAGCTTAAACCACAACACTGAAACACCCCAGTATATTGTTTGCTAGGAGATACCCAAAAAGGCATTTCTCAGGAGGCAGTTATACAATGGCTCTGCTTATCACAGGGTGCACAGAGCAGGACCGGAGTCCTCTGGAGCTGAGCCCACCTGGATGGGGCGTGCGTTTTTCTGGCTGCATGATCATAGCAACCTTGTATTTGCTCCTGCATTTTGCCAGTGTGCATTGTATGTGCCTGAAAGGCATGTGGTGTGGATATGAGAGGAGAAAGGCAGCAAACTGGAGAGCTGCAGCAGCCGAGCTGTCTACCTCACCTTGCCTCAGAGATTGCTACCCCTGGGGCAGCAGCTAAACCAGCTGCAAAACGTTGCACTTTACAGTCTGGCATAGAGTAGAGTTGCAGATCCAGGCAACCCTGCCAGCTGCAGCGTGCCGGGTGGCACGGGTGGCTTCGGCATGGGAACCTGTGGGAACAGAGCTGTGGGGGCAGCAACAGGAGCAAAACTTTCCATTTTAATTTGCCTTTGTTTGTAAGTCACTGCCCACAGCTCCTGCTGCTTTTACTTTCCTCCAGGAATGTATTTGCATGGTTTTAACTGTGCTTGAATTAATATAATTGTGTAACCTGGTAGTGAGTACTCACAGAAATATCAAAGTGTTGGAAATGTATTCATTCCTTCAGCTGGCTATATTGTGTCATTTTGCTCTACATTTATTTCTCAGACATTGTTACTAGGTAATATTAAACTATATATGCCATCTTCAATTTCTCTGAACAATTTTACATGTGGGATCTGAACACTCTTTATATCATAAGAAGACACATGCCAAAACATAGATGTTAACTAATAAACTCACATAGAGGGTTTAGCTCTCTGTACAGTGATTAATTCAGCAGCTGCTTTTGTCTCAACTGCAGATTTTTTTAGTGGAAATCCTCGCTACATTAATGAATGCAAAATTATTATTACTATTTGAAATTATGATTCACTCTCAGATTTTGGACAAACCCAGAAAAAGGTTAGAACGTACATACAAAGCCAGACATCTGATTCTTTAGTGTTTGCATCTAATACGTCTTGATACAGACTTTTGAATAGAATACAGTTGCAGCATTTGGGGGCAAAGCAGCCTCAGCAAGCAGTACGCAGAATCCTTAAATTCTGCAGAGAGTTACTGCACACATCTCTGAAAGGCTCAGAAAATGGCTGTCACCTATAGATACATGGTAAAACATGGAAGCTGTACATTTGTCACCGGCACCCTTCTTATTCTTTCTGTAAATGTTTGTGGGTGTTGTGGAGCTCAGCTGTGTGCTGCCACCACCATGGGCAGCAAAGCCAAATTCCACTCAAGGCGAAGTGCAAACACTTAACTGTTTACACAACTTCCAGCCCATAGTGAAATGCCAGAACAATTCACACGTATTTCGGTTGACAGGGAGCATGCAAGGTTTTAACTGGTGGTATTACCTCCTCCCTTATAAACCCGTCTGCCACCAGCTTTACATTTATCACTGGGTCTGGAAGCAACCAAGGCATTTGAAAACCAGGGCCAACGTTGTTTGATATTTGCAAGAGGATTGCTCAGCAAATCATATTTTGCACCCCCCCAGAAAATTCAAACTTGAAAGATGATGCAGCATCCTTCACCTCCCTCCCGTCTCTGGCAGCTACAGGCTCACACCTCAGTTGTGGAGGGGTCAGGTGCCAAGTTTGGAAGCCTTTATCAGAAACACTTGGGTAGCTGAGTGTCACAGCTTGCTGCGGGCATGAGATGTCACCTTCCTTGATGCCTCCTTCTTCCCTTGCAGGAGAGTACTGTGAGGTGAATGCTCGCTCTGGCCGCTGTGCTCCAGGGCTGTGTAAGAACGGAGGAACCTGTGTGAACCTGCTCATCGGGGGATTCAAGTGCGAGTGTCCTCCAGGTGAATACGAGCGGCCGTACTGCGAGATGACCACCAGGAGCTTCCCACCACAGTCCTTCATCACCTTCAAGGGGCTGCGGCAGCGCTTCCACTTCACCGTTTCTCTCATGTAAGTCCCAGTGGGGAAGGGACCGTGTGGCTGGTGGCTGGGGGTGTTTGTTAAATATTCACCAACCAATTTACCTACATGTAGAGGTCACTCTCAGTATTTCTGACAGTGACTGCTGCAAATGGTGCACAGTTGTTTGAAAGCATTTGGTTTCTGCCCTGCTGAGAATGCCACTGAGGTGCTAGCTCCTGACTTGCCGCTGCTGCAGTGCAGTGTGATGCTGTGGAGAGAGGGACACCAGGGCCTCTCTGGCTACCTCCCAACAGCCCATGACTGAAGTGCCATGACGGGGCTGGTGGGTTTGCTGCCTCTTGAGCATGTCACGTGTTTTTCTAGTTGTGCCTGTGGCCTCCTGGATTTCATGTGCCAGGTGCTCATTTGTGCTGTTGGTTTGGCAGCACTCTTCCTCTCTCCTATTTTCCAGCCTGTGAGAGGATCTGGTCTCCTCAGGCTATGGCTGAGCACACTACCAGTCCTCAGGCCTTTTCTGTCCACTTGTTCCCAGCATTGGGCTTGAGACAACCCCAGCGGTCCAAGTTCTTTTCTTCCCTTGTCTTGGCCTTCACACCAAGCTTCTGCTTCTGTCTCATCCTGTCTGTTAGGCGCAACTAGCCTCATCACCATCCCATCCTCCCCCACGTCAGACAGTTTTCTCCTGGGTGGGCTGTCACTTTTCCCATGGGGTTACTCAAGGAGGTAAAGGAAGCCATGAGGGCAGCCACACTGAGTGGACTAGGGCTCTCTTTCCCCAGTTCACATATCCTGGGGGAAAATAAACCTCTTCTGGAGAAGACTTCTTGGGTCAGGCATAGGGCTTGCCTGCTGAGGAGCCAGAGCTTCAGGTGCACACGTGCCTCTCCTCTGGAAAAGGTGTGGGTTTGCAGCTTTCCCATGGTTTAGCTTGTCAAGATCAACCATTGGTTCTCCCTCACGGTTGACTGTGAGTAAATAGCACAAAATGTGTTAGCCCTGACCCCAAAGGGCAAGGCCTTTGATTTGCTGATGGTACAACAACAGCCATAGTGAGAGACGTGTTTGTGCACGCATTTGTCCAGAGAAAGTACTCAGGGAGGACACCACTAGGCATGCATCCCACCCAACACTCAGCAGTTACCTACATCTGT
Source organism: Phaenicophaeus curvirostris (assembly GCF_032191515.1). NCBI lineage: Eukaryota > Metazoa > Chordata > Aves > Cuculiformes > Cuculidae > Phaenicophaeus > Phaenicophaeus curvirostris. The sequence continues at coordinate 16,370,711 of NC_091392.1, read as the reverse complement.
CAGGAGCCAAGCAGCTCCTTCCCATTTTATCCTTCATCTGCCTTAATCCTAAGGTCTGAAATTTTATGGAATCTTTACATTTTTGTTAAATTAGAAAGTGCAGGCATGGTGCGTAGACAAGTCAAGGCAAGGAAGAGGTGCATCTGTAAAGATCACTGTAGAGCATCAGATCTAAGTACATGGAAAAGCTGAGGAGCAAAAGGCTCTGCTGGATGTGTCAGACTTTGGAGAGTGCAAATAAAAGAGCAGTCTGGGATGGCTGCCAGCATAAATTACCTGCGCTACCCTTGGCTGGTCCCCTCAGCCACGTGGTATCATTTTTCAGGCTTTCAGGCAGAGATCTTTGACATGTGGGGTGCTTTAAGTTAAACTGACTCAAATGCTCTGTTTAGGGGTTATTGATGAATGCCAAACTACTGTAGCAAGATAGTGCTTACACCAGAGTTTCTTCACTATCTTTAAAACCAAGATGGTGTATTTAGTTATGAACTAAGCGCTGTTCAGTCCATTTGGTATGATTATAAAAAATCTGGACCATCATGGGGTTCATGTTTGGAGTAACAACATGTTTAGCTTTTCATACACAAAGTGCAATTTTATTTACACTGGTTATTTCTTTGGCTTTTATTATATTTTTGTGCAGGTGAAAAACATAATGTGAGAATAAGCAAGAATTAACAGTTTGACTAGACGATGATTTGCCATTAGATATTTTGTGACTTGAGAGCATTCATAAAATCCCAGGGTGTCTCGCTTCCCTTAGTCTCGAGTGACTCATGACCTGCTCCTGGCAAAGAGCAGGATGTGTGCATTGTCCAGTCTCATGACTAAAATGTCATGTTTTTAAAAAGATATTTAGGCTTCTGGCCAGATACGTCTTTCTGCTTCCAACATTATATATTTTCCTTGCTTGCTTCCAACACTTGCTACTCCTTCACTCCAAGAGACACTGTAAGTGGAGAGATTTTCTCACTATTTTCTCAAAATTCTCTCATAAAGTGTCCTGTATCCTGAGATTAAAAATATTCCTTACATTAAAAAAAAAGTATTTTTTTCCCCTGCTGGTGATAACCAGATAAGTTCAAAAGCAGTAGTGCTTTAACTGTTAGCATGATACAAAAGATGCTTTTGACTAGTGGCAAAGAGTGAAACTGAGCACATGCGGAGTAAAGAAGTGTAAAAAATAGCTTAATAATTTAATAGTTTAATAATTAAAATTATTGTAGAGAATTGTAACCACATCAGAAAAATATATACAAACAGAGCTAAGGTTCCTGTTGTAACTGATCGAACTAAGTCTTTCTGCCCCCTAAAGCAGCGTCACTCATATTCTCATTTCTTTTTCTCATTTGTATTCTGGATAGACCTGATAACTGTTTCTTCAAAACCTTTTTTTTATCCACTGAAAAATGCAGTCTTGGGAAATGCCTTATAGGAACTGTATTCTTTTGGATGAAATGTTTGATGGTGAGAAGTAAAAACCAGATCTGTGTTTTAATAATATTGAAATATTTCCACAATACTGTCTTAATTCATTAGTTTGCCTTCTACTGTCAGGATATTATTTATATTATGATAAATAAATTTAGAAATAAAGATATATTTCAAAATTGATTAAAAATATTCAAATGGGTTGTGTAATATTTTGATGAACTGTACCAGATGTTCTTTGGAGTTTTTATTTTATTAGAAGTGTCAAGATTTTGACTTCTTTTTTTGAATCAAAACAATTCATTCTCCTTCAAAAATATTTGAAAATATATGGAGTAAGAAGATCCCATTTATACAGTTAAACTTAAGGTTTCTGCTTCCAAAAGGTCTCCACTCAGTGTGATCCACAATGTACATGTGTCTGACAAGCAATTTCTGTTAAAAAATATTTGTTGGCCTTGAAATTTTTTATTTCAAATACCAGACCTTGATGTTCTAAAATACTGTGTCTTTCACATTCTCTGAATGCAAGTTTTGTTGCATCACATGAGTCTTACTAGTAGACATGACATGGCAGGCACAAGAATAATTTCTTCTGTCTGTGGAAGGCAGTTTTCAGTAGTTCTGTTCAGCTTTTGGTTGATTTGTAGGGAAAGTGAGTTAATTTAAATCAGGCATATTTTCTGAAGTTCAAGATACAAAATCAAACGGCGCTGCCCTTTGGTAATACAGGAAATCCCCATGGTTTCTCTCTCTTTCTCTCTTTGTATAATATTAATATTTGTCAGAATGTTTCTATAAAGTGTAATAATTTTTTTGCATTTCTAAATAGATGAAAGCTCATGTAACTCCCCAATGATAATATGAATTAAATATGAAAAAATGCACACAACATGCAGAAATTTTCAAAAATTTTGGTACTGACAAAATAAAATCCAGGCTTTTTTAAAAAGTGAAATTGCTTCTTTTTCTGCAGGAAAGGTGTGATACATCCCATATTATAAGCAGAAGAAAAATAAAATGAAAAACCACCCATAGGCACTGATTTAGTGGAGTCATTTAAGCATTTATCTTCCTTTCTCCAACTGACCTCTCTGTTGATTGATGAATCCTAATTGTCTACATGGCATTATTAAAGTAACTCTTATCTTTCTTTTTGCCTTGCCTCCCCATCAGGTCTTTTTAATCAGTTGATGACTCTCCTTGTTCCCTGTAGCATTTAGACAGCAAGAGGCAGCAAGTACCCCTCTTTGACTTGAAAACGCTTTCTAGTTTTCAGGCTATTTGCAAAGTGTAGTAAGTGCTGCTGTGGTGAGTGTCAGATACTCACACTGCATCGTATGTCTGCCTAATTTTACTCTGTGAGGGTCAGCATCCACAGCAGATCTCTGCAGAGTAGATTTCTGTAATTTCTGTCTCACTTGTCTCTGTCGATAGTGAAAAAATAGTTTTATCCTCCGTCTGACTCCTCAGTTTTATAATTTGCTGTCTGAAGAAAGATTCAAAGACTTGCTTTTCTACTAAATACAATGCCGTCTTTCTTTTAGGCAACTTGATTGTCAGTCTTCAATTCATAAGCCGTTAAGCACGAACTGACCCCTCTTCTCTGCGTTCTAGGTTTGCAACCAGGGAGAGGAATGCTCTCCTCCTCTACAATGGGCGTTTTAATGAGAAGCATGACTTCATTGCCTTGGAGATCATTGAGGAGCAGATCCAGCTCACATTCTCTGCAGGTGAGGTGTCGCTCAAGTCAGGCATATCTGCTTGCAGTCAGGAGTTCATCTCAACCTGTTTGGAAGAACACTTCAATGAATTTATACAGCTGTTTACTACCTTGTTAATTGAGTAACCTGCCGACGATGTGCAGTGAACAATTTATGCCAGGCGTTGCAGAATACTCCTGATTGTAGCAGTTCGTGGTTGTAGCACACACTATCACAGGCAGGAGCTTTCCAATATATCAGTTATAAAAGCCAGAGTTTATGTCTACTATAAAAGATTGGCACTAGCCTGAAAGTTGGCCTGCCAGCCAATGTTTGCTTAAATGAGACATTGTTTTATCACACTATGATAAAAGTCGCGTGTTTATGTGTTTATATACTATGCCATCGATGAAACTAGGTGCATAAATGTTATCTGAAAAATACACGCAAACAAAGTAAAAGCTAGCAGTGAAGTGAAAACTGTCTGCTGTTAGCTGGGAATTGGTGAGGAGCAATGCTGTCACTGGGATACACAGCTGTGCAGTAGAACCATGTCCCCTTGGAAGAAGCTGTAACCCACAAGGAATTTAGGAGAACTGAGCTGTCCGCTTCATTGCTACAGTGGGCTAGGAGACAAAAAACAGAGGCTTTGGCATTTGTTTGCTCCCTGCATTAAGACAAAGCCAGCATCTTTTGGTGCTTGTGGAAGCAGAGGGGAAGGCAAAGGAAGCTCAGGATGGGATTTATCCCTGTGACAATGGCCTTCTTTCAGTGAGAGGTTTCCTCTAGAAAATCAACCCTGGCAACTGCAAAGCTCTTCCTGATGAAAGTGTGATTGGAACAAACCCTGCACAGTCCCGGCCTCAGCAGAGACCTCAGTTTCCCAAGTTACAATAAGCCCAAGTTTCATCCAAAATCTCGTGCCCAGCTGTGCTAATTTTCATGGCAGAGGAAGCAGGTGAAGCTGTTAGCACCAGTGGTACAGTGTGGTTGAAGCACCTTGCAGCCACCAGTAATCACCCCCAGGGCTTCAGCTGGCTTGCTGAGACTCTTGGTAGACTTCTTGGTGGACTACGTGTGTCCCTACTTCAGCCCAGGAGCTGGTATGTGAGTTCAGAGGGAAAGTTTTGGTGCTTTTACTAAAACTCAGCAAGGTTTACTAAACCTCTTCTCACAGGTTTAGGGGATGTTTTCCATGGGGACAGAAACAAATATCTGGGAAAGGCTGTTGTTGTGAAGGTCAAGTGGAATTATGTGTAGGTCAAGTAAGACATTTGTATCTCTGTACTGGGCATGTAATTAGGAAATAATCCTGTTATTTCCTGTTATCCTTATTCAGGACAGTCAACTCTTATTTTATTTTTGTGAAAAGTGAGACATTGCAAGCAGTAAAGCAGTAGAAGCAGAGGTGCAACACACATCGCTGTTGCACGTCATCACCAGTGACAGTCGCTACCCTCAAACACCAGGGTAAATGGTTTTCTGCCTGACTGGGGAAATTCCACTGGACTGGAGGCTGGCTGATGTTACACCCATCTACGAGAAGGGTTGGAGGGAGGATCCAGGAAACTACAGGCCTGTCAGTCTTGACCTCAGTCCCGGAAAAGTCATGGAACAGGTGATCTTGAGTGCTATCATGAAGCACATGCAAGAGAACCAGGTGATCAGGCCCAGTCAACATGGGTTCATGAAAGGCAGGTCTTGGCAAACTAACCTGATCACCTTCTATGACAAAGTGACTCGGCTGCTGGATGAGGGAAAGGCTGTGGATGTGGTCTTCCTGGACTTCAGTAAAGCCTCTGACGGTTTCTCACAGCATTCTGCTTGGGAAACTGGCTGCCACTGGCCTGGACAGGCGCACACTCTCCTGAGTGGAAAACTGGTTGGATGGCCGGGCCCAGAGAGTGGTGGGAAATGGAGTGAATTCCAGCTGGAGGCCAGTGACAAGCGGGGTTCCCCAGGGCTCATTGCTGGGTCCAGCCCTGTTCAATGTCTTTATCAATGACCTGGATGAAGGCCTTGAGTGCACCCTTAGCAAGCTTGTAGACGACACTAAGCTGGGTGGAAGTGTGGATCTGCTGGAGGGTAAGGAGGCTCTGCAAAGGCTAGACCTCTCTGTGCTGAGACCAATGGCATGAGGTTTAAGAAGGCCAAATGCCAGGTCCTGTGCTTGGAGCACAACAACCCTGTGCAGTGCTACAGACTAGAAGAGTGTCTAGAAAGCCGCCTGGAGGAGAAGAACCTGGGGATGTTGATTGACAGCCGACGGAACATGAGCCAGCAGTGTGCCCAGGTGGCCAAGAAGGCCAATGGCATCTTGGCTTGGATCAGAAACGGTGTGACCAGCAGGTCCAGGGAGGTTATTCTGCCCCTGTACTCGGCACTGGTGAGACCGCACCTTGAATCCTGTGTTCAGTTCTGGGCCCCTCACCACAAGAAGGAGGTAGAGGCTGTGGAGCGATTCCAGAGAACAGCAACGAAGCTGGTGGAAGTCTTAAAAGGAGCATCTGAGGGAGGTGGGGTTGTTTAGCCTGGAGAAGAGGAGGCTTAGGGGAGACCTTATTGCTCTCTACAACTACCTGAAAAGAAATTGTAGAGAGGAGGGAGCTGGCCTCTTCTCCCAAGTGACAGGGGACAGGACAAGAGGGAATGGCCTCAAGCTACACCAGGGGAGGTTGAAACTAGATATCAGAAAGAAATTTTTCATAGAAAGGGTCATTGGGCAGTGGACCAGGCTGCCCAGGGAGGTGGTTGAATCACCATTGCTGGAGGAGTTTAAAAGATGGGGAGACGAGGTGCTCAGGGACATGGTTTAGTGATTGATAGGAATGGTTGGACTCGAGGATCCAAGAGGTCTTTTCCAACTTGGTGATTCTATGATTCTATTCTATGAAATCCTGCATGACCCTATCTATTTACCACTGATGCTAAGTGCGTATCTGGGCCCTTTGAGTTGAAGATATCCGGTTTCATTTCCCCTTTATTATCTCAAAGTTGTCCAAATTAGATTTTAAGGCAGGCTTTTGAATGGATTAGTGTAATGAAATAACATGCTGCAGTCAGAGAGATGTGCTTTCTTCTGTAGCTCTGTTCCGCCTGTCTAAACTTGAATCAAATTGCTTGGAAGACACCCTGAGGATGAACGAGAAAAAAAACCAGCCTTCTACTTGCACTTATATGCATTTAGATGTGGAGGAACTCCTTTAAAATACATGGAACTAAATTTAGATTTCCACTACTCCACCTGAGAGCAGGTCTGGTCCTGTATATTAGAAATGGTGTTTTCTTTGGAAGGAGAATGGTTTGTGTTTTATATTTTTAAGTGGCTTTTAAGGAAGAGTACAAGTTTTGGACATCTGATCTGACTGCTTTACGTGTTGCAACAACTTTTTAACAGAAAGCAAAGCAAATGGATTGGAGACCAGTGATCTTCCTTTTGCAGAAACTTGATAGATGAATAAAACCCCCAATTTTTACCACAGACTTCTTTATCACTAAATGATAAAAAACATTTCAGCAAGATATCAAACGTGCTAGGCTGAAATCTGTATTGTTTAAATAACAGATGTGTGTAGAATGGGAGTTAAAGGAGTGTTGGGGACATGGGAATCATCGAGAGTAAAGTATTTATTGCAGACAGAGAATAGAAAGTACTCTGTAGGCTTGACAGTACTTCATTAGCTTATGGGAGGGAGTTATTCTTTCCTGTGATGTATTATGTAGAATTCTCCAACTGTTAAAAAAAAAAACCAAAACCCAAAGTAAAAGGGAAAAAAATTGAAACCCTACAATACCTTCTCCATGCCAGGCCTTTTATGTGCATTCAACAAGAATGTTTATTTTGCTGCTACCTCAGAATATGCCTGGTTACTGAACTGATTCTGCTCACTCAGATCTGACTTAAAAGCTTCAACTTTCCAGTAACAGTGGCAAGGGCTTGC